>NW_006780838.1:885746-893360 GCF_000442215.2 Lipotes vexillifer | reverse complement strand
TCTCTCTCACACACACACACACACACACACACACACACACACACACACACACACACACACACACACACACACACACAGTTGGGCTGCACCCCGCAGGCCTGCAAGCTGTGTACTTGCCCAGCCTTGAGATGGAAGAAAGAGCCTGGAGTCAGCGAGAGAGACATCCATGGTTTAATGGACAGGGGATCTTACATGTCTGAAGCAAGGTCCTGGAGTGACAGCCCACTGTGTGAGGCAGACGAGGGCAGGACAGGGCAGCAGTCTTCACTACTGGAGGGGAGAGGGAGGTTACCAGTTATAGGGGGAATTGATGTCAGGTTGGCTTATCAGTTACCAAGGAAACGAGCAGAGAAGCACGCCCATCACCCCATTTGATAAGCTATTGTACAATCAGTAGATGGGGCCAAGGGGAAGTCTGTAGGCATTTACTGATTAGGAAGGTCAGTCATATGAGTAGGGAGTAGATGAAGCAGGGGCTGGTCGAGCAGGGGGTGTACAGAGAGCAAGAGAACGACCGTCTTGGGCGGCCTGATCATAATCTCTTCAGGACGTGTAAGATCTGTGTGTCTGTGCAAGTAAACACTCGCCCGCTTGCTGGTACCCAGGATGCTTGGCCTAACTGTTGTCAAGCTCAGTTACAGGCATACCTCATTTTACTGTACTTTGCTTTCTCAGATATTGCATGTTGTTTTTGTTTTGTTGTTTTGTTTTACAAATTGAAAGTTTGTGGCAACCCTGTGTTATCAGACGATGGCTAGCATTTTTTTAGCAATAAAGTGTTTTTAAATTAAAGTATGTGCATTGTGTTTTTAGACATAATGCTATTGCACACTTAGGAGACTACAGTATAGTGTAAACCTAACTCATATATGCACTGGAAAACCAAAAATTTCATGTGAATCGCTTTCTTGTGATTTTTGGTTTATTGCGGTGGTCTGGAACCGAACCTGCAATATCTCCCAGGTACACCTGTATTTGGTTTCCCAGGGAGCAGTCACTGTGAGCAAGGACTTAAAACAGCACAGTGAGAAAGGCCATCTAAAGAGTACCTGCGAGGTGTTTTTGCGTGCATTCTCCTTTAATTAATGATAACATCCATCTTTTTACTTATTTACAAAACTAACATGTAGTCCTTATAAATTTATAGATAGAAGAAAAGCCCAAAGACAACAAGAAAAATCATCATAATTCCATAGATAAACACTATTAACCTTTCTTCCCCCCACTATGAACATTTTCTTTTTACTTTTTTTGGTCACGCTTTGCAGCTTGTGGGATCTTAGTTCCCCAGTGAGGGATTGAACCCCCGGCCCATGGCAGGGAAAGCGCTGAGTCCTAACCACTAGACCGCCAGGAAATTTCCTCTTTTTATTTTATATTGTGGAAAATATCAAGCATATACAAAGTAAATGGAATAGTATAATGAACACCCCCCCACCCCAGTTATCCACATTCTGCCATTCTTGTTTCATCTATACCTCTACCCACTCCACATCCTCCCTCTATTATTATTAATTTGAGTTTTTTGAGGGGGAAAAAAATGTTGAATTTGACATACTTTGAAATGCACAAATCTTAATTCTACATTTTGGACAAATGGATCCCACCATCCTGTCCTAATAGACAACATTTCCATCTCTCCAGAAAATCCTCCACCTCCAGAGGCAACCACTGTTCTAATTTTTTGTACCTTAGATTGTCTGTTTTAGAATGTTGTATATTGGCCGCTGAGCCTGCGCGTCCGGAGCCTGTGCTCCGCAACGGGAGAGGCCATAACAGTGAGAGGCCCACGTACCGCAAAAAAAAAAAAAAAAAAAAAAATGAAGCCATTGGGCTTCATTTCTAGAATGTTGTATAAATGGAATCACACAGTAAGTATGTTTTGTATCTGGCTTTTTTTCACTCCATAGTGCTTTGAAATTCAGCCATGTTGTTGCATGTGTCAGTATTTTCTTCCTTTTTATTGCTGAGTGGTCTTCCGTGGTGTGGATAGACCACAGTTTGCTGATGGACCGTCTGTTTTGAATAAAGCTACTACGACCATTTTCATACAAGTCTTTGTGTGGACCATGCATGCTCATTGAAGCCTTGCAAGAACGCTAGGAGGATGCACTGTTGTTGTGCCCGTTTTACAGATGACCAAACCAGGGCTCAGAGAGATGAAATTTCTAGCCTACGGCCACACAGATAGTAAAAGCTGAGGATAGGATTCTAGCCCAAGTTCGTCTGACTGCGGGGTCTTTAAGTTTTTATTCCCTCGCTGTTGTATCTTCGCATCACAGCTGATCGAGGTCATTAAGTATAGAGACAAGTGGGTCCTCACCTCAGTGACCGGTTCTTCATAACTGAGTTTTAGCTTGAGTACAGTAGGTGGTATTGATAATAATGGCTCTGAGTCACCAAGAAAAGTTTCCATTAAACCTATATTTGAAGTGGACAAAAAATCTGTAAGACATTTTAGAGAAATTTCTAGCCAAGGTCATAACAATAAAAGCAAGCAAGCAAACAAAGAAAAGTTTTGCTGCTCAAAACTCTGTTGTCTGGAAATCTCACTTAGCTGTAATACGTCCTCTTCCTGAGGAAGCCAGCACAGAAGGTGTTACTGGGTATATAGACTAGTATATAAATAATGCACATGTAAGAAACCACTCTGTTCTTTGTAGAGCCAAACAGAATAGGTTTTTGGAGAGTCTGCTGGTTCTTGCTTTGAAAGATGTTGCTAAGCAATGTTGCTAATATTATGGAAAGTCAGCTTTCCTCCCCACTTTTCCACTCAGCCCCAGAAAGCCTAGAGTTGGAAGTGGCTCCACTGGTAGCAACAGCTAATCAGTGAGGTGGGGAACGACTGGGGACCCTGAGCATGAGATGCCTGTGCTGCAGGACACCCACCCTTGGCCCCATCTGCTCCCGAGTCTCTGGAGTGACCCCTGGCAGCCTCCATGCAAAATCTGCTTCCTGCTCATCAGAAATTTCACACATGGAGGAATCCTTTTGAATGTTTCTACTGTGGGAAAAATTATAGCCATGCCGTTTAGATTCATGGATTCAAAATTCCATAAATAAACCAAAAAGAAATATTTTAAATACCTTCAGTTGCCCAAGAAATAGGTGAGGAACTCCTTTCTTCTTCCTCCTACCCCCTTTTCTTTTAATTCCTGAACAGGAAATCAGCAAAATTCTGGTTATCATCATGCATTGCAGGCTCTGGGTACTAAATGATGTGCAGCCCAAAGGCTGGATGCCTGCCACTGAGTGGGATCTGTGGGTTTCCTCAGGCATGGTTTCCTCTCCCTGGAGCTCGGAAATGCCACACAAGTCACCGAGATCCCTTTCCAAAATCTGAGCCAGTTTCTCGGCAGATCCTCTGTTCAGTATGACATGTGTGGCTCCGGGGAAGTCGGCTGAGCTGTGGTTCCCAAGCTTGGCTTCCATGCCCAGCCTGGGCGTGGTCTGTTGCTATCCCCAAAGGAGCCTGTTGTGGTGGGAGGGACCCCTTTGGGGGCTGGTCGTGGGCTCTGAGAGGGGAGCTTAGGAGCTGGGTGGAGAGTCAACGTGTGGCAAAGATCCCTCCTGCATCTCTCTTTTCAAAATAGAAACTGTTTCTCCTCTTCAAATGACCTTCCCAATCTTTCCCTTCCCTCCCCTTTCCCTCTCCCCCTTCCTCTTTCTCCTTTTCCTCATATGGTGGTGTCCCAGAGACGCAACTGTAACGTGGTCCAGCAGGGGGTGCTGACGAACCTGCCAAGAATGAATGTCAGTCTGGCTCCTTGCACGCACAGGTGTGAGTGCTCCGCAGAGAGACATGAGGGGGGCTTCTGAGCGATTTCTCTCGGAGCTGGAGCTGGTGTGTACCCACAAAGGCACAAGAGAGTGGGGATGCTGGCCTGTCCTGAGCAGGTCTAAAGGTGTGTAACTCTTGAATTGCTCCAAAGGTTGTGTGATCCACGGGATGGCTGGGCACGCCGTCCCCTGTAGAAGGGGAGAAGCAAGATACCTGAAAATAGCTGGTTTTCGTAAAAGGCCCTACCCCGTAGCTCCACAGTCCCTCTTGCCTCGCATCTACCTGTGATCCTAGCCAAGGAGGGTTGCAATCCTTTCGGGGAGCAGTGGAGGCACTGGTAGTGGAGGTGGGGTGGGGGGTGGGGAGGAGCACTTGCTTTGGCCTCTCTCTCAGACCTGGGCGCTGGCAGCGGGGCTGATTCCTGCTTTCACGCGGATGTGTCTCCTGGAGCGGCTTCCCAGGCACAGAAGGCCCTTTTCTTCAGGACCAAGCATGCGTGTCTGTCTGCTTCACCCCACTGGCCCCTTAGGAATGGGCCGTGCAGCTGTCTGCCCTCTGTTCATGATTAACTGCCCTGTCCCCTTCCCCACCCAGCTCCCACCCAGGCCCCCTCAGCCTTTGGGTTTCCCCGGATCGGGACAGAGACCCAGGCTGGCAGCTGCCTGGCACTTTGTTTTCAGGGACTGTGTGCTGGGAAGGGGAGAGGGCTGGAACAGACCTTGGAGGTCCTGTGAGCTGGGACACCGCCGAGGATAAACTGCTGCTCAGCGGCCTGGGTTCCGGTAGAAGACCCCTTCTCTGACCACTGTGGTCCTCACTGACCTCACTCCCTGTGGTCTGGAAGTGTCCAGTCTTCTCCGTCCACCCCAAAGTACCCCATGGATGTGGCCCTAGAAGACCTTTGAGTCATTTACTTGAAAAATTGTTCCCTTTTGGTCCTCTTTCAAACTGTGATGTTTTCAAGGACAGCGTCTTCATTTGGTGCAAGCGTGTAGCTGAAAACTAATGCTTGTCCATTTTTCTCTTTTAACGAAGGTGCTTCAGGTGACGAGCCTTCACCAGGCAACAGAATTGAGCTAGGATTTAATAAGTTTGTGTATGTTTGTATGGGATGAATGACAAGCAATAATAGATTTTAGGGTGGTAATAATGTTTTCTTTTAAAATTAGTTAAGAAGTGAGTGGATTTAATTAAAGCAAAGTTAATAAGTAAATAACTGAGTAGTATGGTATTAAGACATTGTGAAGGTGGTATGCAAATGGCCTAACTTGGGGGAACAGTGGCTGGGTCACATTGGATAAACTGGATAAGCCCGGAATGGGATGGTTTTGTGGTTTCATGTGTGTTAGCCCTGTTTGTTTTGAGCAAGGATGGTCTCTTACATTTCTCTTACCCTAGTTTCTTGCACAAAGCTGGATGCATCCTAATTGTTTCATAAATGTTGGTGGAATGGCCACATCTAGCAGATGACCATTACATTCTCTGCCACTGATGGGTGTCCTTATGCTTTGGTGTTTCCTGTGTGGGGTGTGGGCAGAAGGAATGGCTCTCCCACCCCCAGGAAACTTCTGCCTCTTAGGGCGCTAGGAATCAGATCAGGTTACGGTCTTTGGGGGACAACCTTATATTTTCAGCCACACTGGGGCTGGAAACATCGTGGTTGTAGATGAGTTGAGAGGGCCTGGAAGCCCAGAATAACAATGAATAAAGTTACCTGCTTGGTGGAAGGATTTTTCACTTTCATCCCAACGCCCTGTTTCTCACTGATAAACTTGACCTAAAATACCTCCCAGGCAGTGGGGCATAGGTGGGAGCCATCCACATTCACCCACCTGGGAGGGATTCAGGTCTTGCACCGAGGTGTACTCTACCTGTGTGTGGACAAAATACACCCCATGCTGGCCTAGACCTACAGCCAGTGCCTCTAGCACCCTCCTGGCTATGGAGAGGTTCTGTGTATGGCAAAGGCTGGAGGAGCCCTGGGCTGTATGTGCTGCAGCGATGCCCTCTTACCCACTGAGGACATACTCATTTCCCCATTCTTTTTCCAGACTGATTCTCAGGTCACTTACTGGTGTAGTCCTTGAAGCCAGGGTAGTAGCTGCAATCCCAGGGGTGGGGCCTGGGACACCCCTCTCTGGCTATAGATAGCGTCCATGGCTATATCTGTGATCTCCCACCACCCAGGCAGGCTCGGGGGCGCTGAGGCCATTGCTAATGGATGCTTCATAAATAAACCAGGCACATTTTGGCACCACTCTGGTGCTCCCTGCCCTCCCCCCAATGCCAGTGCCAGCAAGAAGCTGTGCCCACTGGAGAGGCGGGGTTGAGGCCTCAGGCCCTTGAATTCATTCGCAGCCCCCATCCCCTCTCCAGCAAGGTCCCCTTTCCTGTCTGGATTTTCTCTGCTTGCTTGAACTGCAGACTGTATAAAAAACAAGGCAAATTGCCTCAGGGACCTCTTTGGCCCCAACAGGGCTGTTACCAAAGATGGACTAATTGGCTAGTTTTAATTCCCTCCAGTCCTCTGCCGATTCCCTTCCCTAGGGGGATGGAAGGCGAAGCAAAGCCAGTAGTTAAGCAGGGGGTGGGGGGAGGTGAGGGTGGTGAGAGGGTGCTAGGCTTCCTGGCAGCAAATGGAAGTGACTGAGTGGGGCTTAGGAGCACCCCACGCCCGTAGTAGAGACCGGGCCAGGGCCCTTTCCCCACCAACGGGCTTCTGAAGTGAAGGAGAAGCGTGCACGCGGTGTGCAGGAGGAGGGGGAAGAATGCACGTTTGGGTGTGTGAGGCGGCCCGCGCTGGGGCCCCGGCTGCCGTGGAGTAGGGTTCCCCTCCCCCCCACCTGCGTCTCCCTGGCAACCTGGGACGCGAGGTGCAGGTGTAGCAGCCAGGAAATTTATCATTGACCCTATGTTTTGTCAGACTCGCAGGGACGGGAAAACAAAAGTTAACCGGGGGACTGACCCCAGCCCACATCGATGCGGACTCCGTAGTAGATCCCTCTACCCCCGCATGACAATCCTTTCCGGGATTTGGGGAAAGGTGAGAGGTAGCATCCGGCCGAGTCGAAGCGCCAGGGATCCCTGGCCCGGGAGGGCGGGCGCCGCGCGCTGGGCGCGGGATGCCCTTCTAACCGCCCGGCAGCCTGGCCCCGGGCAGAGGAGGCCTGAGGCGGTGCCCGCGCGCGAAGGCAGTTTCGCTTGGACTGAGGACGCGCGTTTCCTCTCGGTGCATGTTTTTTCTCCCTCTGTTTTAAAGACAGTGACAGCATCGGAGAAGTATCTCGGCGGGCCGGGCTGGGAAAGCGCGTCAGCCGCCTTCGCCTGGGGAGGGAGCCCGGGGCCCGGCCAGCGGGGGCGGGGGACACGGAGCGCTGAGGAGGGGACCACGGGGAGGCGAGGGAGCCCTGGGGCCTGGCCGCCCGGCGGGACGGGAAGGAGCCGGGGCGCGGGGCAGAGGGCGAACGCGGGCGCCGAGCCCCGGGAGCGCTGAGTGCGAGCCGGCCGCCTTCCTTCGGTGGCGGCCGGGCCGCTTGAACCGCCCTTAGCCGGGGCGCCCCGGGCCGGGGCCCGAGAGGCGGGTCCGGGGCGGGGTCCGGGGCGCGGGCGGCGCGTCGGAGCTGGAGCCCCGGAGCCACCCGTCCGGGCCGCGCCCCTAGCGAGCCTTGGAAATGCCCGCGCTGGGGGAGCGGGCACCGGCCGCCCGGCGGGTCCAGAGGAGACACTGAAGGTCGCCGGGAAGTGAGCACCCAGTCACCTGACCCCCCGGGCGCACCTAGGCGGGGCGGGGCCCATGCGAGGCGAGCAGCCGGGGACCCGGGCGCGGGCGCAGG
>NW_006780838.1:877914-885727 GCF_000442215.2 Lipotes vexillifer | reverse complement strand
GGCGGGGGCGCGCGGCGGGCGGGCGAGGGCGCGGCCGGGCACCGCCGGCGGCCTCGCCATGTCCCAGCCCGCGGGGAGGATGCATTGCCGAAAGGCGGGGATCCGCGCCGCCGTGGTGCTCATCGGACTCCTGCACAAATCCCGAAAACAGAGTAAAGAGAAAAGGTAAAGCCTGGCAGCGCCACCTCCCCCTTCCCGCTGCTTTCGGGCTAAATTCCCGTTTTCTTTGGGGTGGACTTTTCCAAGAGGGCCTTTGGCTCCGAGCTGGATGGGGAAAAGCCTCTACTTCGGTCGCTGTCTGGGGAGCGAGTTCGGAGCTTAGCCGCCGACACTGGCTGTTATGGGAAAGCCCAGGCGGGGCATTGGCTGGGTCGGAGGGCGGCTGGGAGAACCCTTCGGACTTCATCCCCAACAGAGGGTCACCAAGTCCTTCACTCCCACTCCCCGAATTTGCCTATCGCGGCGCCCTTCCCAAAAGCCTGCAGCGCGAGTAGTATTGATCCGACCCGGGCGACCGTCCCTGGCTCAGGCCCTAATGGCCCAGTACGCTGGGGATGCCATTTGCTTCTCTGCAACTTGGCTGAGCCCGCGAGGTGCCGGCCAGGTCGGGATCTGCTAGCTTTGCGCAAGGTGCCGGCAGGCGAGGAGCACGTTTGGAGGTTGCTTACCACCTCCACCCCTGCCTCTGTGTCCCTCTGTCTTTGGGTTTTTCTGTCTTTGACTCTTCACCTTTCTTGGGTTTACTCTCTTAATTGTTTGATCCTGGGTGTTGAAAATCGTTCTCTCAGGCGATTTCAGAGATAGGCTGGAGGACCTATGGGGTGAGAGATGTGGGGTTTGGGATGGACAAAGGAGCTTCTGGGGTTGCTTCCGGGGCTGCAGCCCCCAGCTACAGACGTGATGTCCACGAGACCCCAGGGAGCTGCCCACACAGGCTGGCATAGCCTCCCTTCTCTGCTAGGGTATATGAGCCCAAAGCTTCCCAGCAACCAGGGGTCATTAGAGTTGGCGGTCCACAGAGATGCTGTGGGGATTTGGGGTAACCGCTGGTGGCCCTGCTGCATCCTAATTTCCAGAGGAGTTCGGAGTTAGTGCTGCGTTCTGCATGGACAAGGGCTAAGACAAGGGCAGTGGAGCCATAGATGCCTGTGTGGTGACTGGTGGCCCCTGGGCTTGCCCAGAAGCTGGATGTGCCTGGGGGAGGTGACGGGCAATGAACTAACTGGAGCACTTGGGGCAGCTGGCATGGGTTGCCGCTTATGGTTTGGTTGTCTCTCATCCCTCCTGTCCCCCTTCCTATAACCTAGTCTAATTTGATGTTTCCCACAACGCAGGATGAATCTTCAGTGAAGTAACTAAAGGTGGTTAAGCATGAAGTAACATTGAGTCACCTAGTGAGAAAGTTCTTCCCTTTTCAGTTCTCTGCTAATCCTTGTAATTTCTTCAAGGGGAAAGTTTTAGATTGGTGCTAGTCTGGCTTTAACACCTTTTTAACACTTGTTAATCTCCCTTTTGTAGCAAAGAGAGCAGATCTCTGGCTCAGGGCCTTTAAATTGGGGAACAGTGCCTGCCTATAACTTAAGCTGTTTTTGTACTATTTATTTTTAGGATTCTCTCCTGGTTTTGGCCAGTGGTACTAATTTTCCCTCTTGCAGTGGTGATATAAAGTATCACTTTAAATTAGATGTATCAAGTCACAAGAATGAGCCTATTTAGTTGAAACAGTAGTAACTGTACAAATGGTATAGAATATGGCAGAAATTCTGCAGGTGATCTAGGAATGACTGATGCTCAGGGCACACTTGTCTAGCAGGAGAAGCTGCCAGCAGGACTCCGGAGCTCAGGGCTCCAGGTCTGGGCCCCGTTCTCCCGTAGACTTTGATTCTCATCTATTCCGTGCCCTTTGGCATTTTATCTGTACAGTGGGGATGAACAATCCAACCCTCTTAAGTCAGAAGGATATGGGATGGCTGTTCTGAGACAACCTGGACCTGTTTTGAGGGACGAGAATGGGGATGTGCTCCCTAGAAAGGCAGATGCATCAGAACACTCCTGTCTTTGAGTGTAGAATGTGGGAGCGTGGCAAAAGCCCTGCATGGAGGGCTAGAAGCTCTAGTCCTGGCTCCTCCGTTGACTGTGATGTGATAGATTTCACCTCTTTGAGCCTCAGTTCCTGCATCCACACAAAGGGCGTGCAAGGCTCAAGGGAGATAACGTGGGTAAGCATGCATCTGAAAGGTAGGAAGTGCTGCATGGGGATGGAGAGGTTTGATTGGAACTGCTCCCATTCTCCTCTCTCTGGGCCCATGTCCCAGAAACGAAGGTAAGATGTTTGGTGATGACAGCCCCACCAGTAGTCCAGACCAGCCATACATGGGCCGAGGAGGCAGCCAGGCAGGTGTGGGCCTGGGCAGAGATGGTCTGGGGGTGGGGGGCTGCAGTGAGGCAACAGGGAAGGACGTGGACAGGGGACAGGAAGGGATTGGCCCGGGTGAGGATGTCCCAGGCCCAGGGTACTTGTCTTTCCTCCTGGATGCACTGTGCTCTTCCCTGCAATGCAGGCATGCAGCGGTGACCCTCCTCACCTCCGCCTTTGTCCTATTCTTCTGTTGCTCCTGCCATCCTTACGGCTTTGGCCATGGATTTAACCTACCAAGGAGAGAGAGGGCTTGCTTTCATGTTTGTGCTAAATGACCTTTGCTTCCCTTGCTGTTTGTTTTCTGGAGTTCCTTTGTCTTTAAGCGTCTGAAATCAGTGCCCTGTACATGATTGACCCTTGCTCTGCAGGCACCGGCCATGGGGGGCCTGGAGCAGGCTGCAGCTGCCAGCCTCTCTTAAACACTTCCTAAACTCCATGATGAGTGTTACATTTGCCGAGTTCCTCCTTCCTTCCCCCTCTCATCACAGGGTCAGGTCAGATTCAGGTCCCCTCCTCATCCTTCCCAGAAGGCTTGATTCACCCATCGATCTTCCCAGCACCTCTACTGACAGGCTTGTGCAGATAACGCTTGTGGCTGTTGACCATAAGGGATGTAAAGTACTGTGTGTCTTGCAGTAATGGCCCAGTGGTCCTTGTCACCTTCCTGTCCTCCGCAGGCCACTTGGAGATAGTGTATATGGGGGGCAGGTAGGTGTGCCAGGGAGAATGGTAACGACACAGGTAGCCCATAGGGGCTCAGAAGCAGGAGACTCCCAGGCACTCTTGGTAGGTCCTGAGAACTGTACCCAAAGCTCCAGCCTCAGTTTGCCTCCTGGAGAAATGTGGGTAGGGCTCATCAGCCTTGACCTGACGACTCTCTGGGAGTTGTGGGACAACCTGGAGGCTCTGCTTCTTTCCCACCATCTTCCAGGGATTCCATCACCTGCGATCCTACAGAAACAATGTTGTGTTTGAGAGGGGACTGAATTTGAGCATGGTTCCAAGGAGGCACCTGAATGAAGCCTTGCTTGGAGATGGCAGTTTGGAAAGCCCTGTAACGGAGAGCTCATTTAAAGCGCTCTGGGGGTTTCCCTGGTGGCGCAGTGGTTAAGAATCCTCCTGCCAATGCAGGGGACACGGTTTGAGCCCTGGTCCGGGAAGAACCCACATGCCGCAGAGCAACTGAGCCCGTGTGCCACAACTACTGAGCCTGCGCTCTAGAGCCCACAAGCCACAACTACTGGGCCCACGTGCCACAACTCCTGAAGCCTGTGTGCCTAGAGCCTGTGCTCCGCAACAAGAGAAGCCACAGCAATGAGAAGCCCGCGCACCGCAACGAAGACCCAACGCAACCAAAAATAAATAAATAAGTAAATGTTAAAAAAAAAATCACTCTGATTTTCAGAGCATATAGATGTGGCAGAGCAGGGTAAATCCAGAGCATCCCTTCAATAATAATAGAAGTAGATGGTGAGGGGAGGGGTGCCCTCTGAGGGGGAAACGGGGATCTTTAGCTGGAAAGACTGAGGTAGAGGAACACAGTCAAATTTTGTACCTTCTGAAATGTATGGGTAAAGTCCGTTGGCTGCGGGTATGGCATTCTGAACTGGAGAGAGGTCAATTAGCATAAATGAAAGAGAAATCCACATTTTACAGGGGGTAGTTATTTTGGGACAACTCCCACCATGGGATTTATGAGGAGGAAAATATAAATTCACTCATCGTTCAGCAAATCACGAATGGCAGGCTGTGGGGAGGCAGAACAGTGAATCTAATGAGCCTGGACTCTCCCTTGTCGGTAGGATGTCTAGTGGGTTATTCCTGTGTACGGTATTAGAAAAAGCTCATCCCTAGCTTAAAAAAAACCCTTTATTGTGGAAATTCTCAAGGGTGCTGCAAAGTGGAGAGAATAGTGTAATATAATACCCAGTTTCAACCCTTATCAACTCATGGCCAATCTTGTTTCATTTATTTACCAATCCACTCCCCCACAAGATTATTTTGAAGAAATCCCAGACACTATATGTTTCATTCTTAAATATTTCATGCATCTTAAAGATAAGAATTCTTCTAAGAAATTAGCAATTATCAGACCCCCTTAGTTAACAATAATTTCTTAATATCACATTCAATTGGTGTTCAGATTTCCCTAATTGCCTCCTAAAAGTTTTTCAAAAGTTTTTTTTGGGTCAGGATTCACAAAATCCAGTGTGATTGGTGATATGTCTCATAAGTTTTCTCCTCCAGCTCCTTTTTCCCCCTTACGATTTCTTTATTGAAGAAACTGTGTTACTTGTCTTGGGGAGAGTCCCAGAGTCAGAATTTTGTGGATGGAGTCTCTGAGTGTCATTTAATATGTTCTCCTGTCCCCTATGTAACTGTAAGCTGGTATTTAGTTTTAGAAGCTCCATCAGATTTGGGTTTGATTTTTTTTTTTTTTTTTTTTTGGTAAGACCATGCCAGTGGAGGTTGTCCAGTTGTCTGCTTTTGTGATGTTAGCAGCCATTGATTGCTTTGTCCTTAGGGTTTGAAAGCTGGTGTCATGGATGATACTTAGGTTCTCACATGGGAGAGTCAGTGACAGCCCTGCAAGCTGCCTGGATGAGGGTGTCCGAGCCTCAGGAGTGTCCAGGAGTCCTGGTCTTGGAGTCCCAGAGTCCCAGGGCTGGAAGGGGCACAAGGCAGGAGCTAGTCTGCTCCCAGGCCCCAGAACAGATGGCTGCTTGTTCTCTTCTTAGGAGGTGGCTGGGTCCTGCCCTCTGTGGAAGGGCCTGGTACTCGCCCTCTCTTATCTCATGTTTGACCCGGTTGGCTGTTGTTGCTTTAAAGAACAAACATCTCCCTTTAACCAGCTTCCCATTTCTAACTTCACTGCGAGTCTGAGGAGCTAAGTAACAGAATTTGAGGCATAAATGAGTTTATTAGATTCCTTTTGAGCCATAATTTTCATCTCCTATTTGGTCTCCTCGCTTCTTGTCCCCCCTTACCCATTCTCCTGATGACGGCCACAGCGGAGTTTTAAAAATTCAAATAAAATTAAGTCTGTCTACTCTGTAGGCTTCCCATTAACCAGAAAGCCATAAAATGGGGGTATAAAATAAGGAACATCTGTGTCCTGGGCTTACCTTCACATTAACAAATCATTTACTGTATAACCATTAAGTATCATCTTTCTACATCTCTTTGCTAAGGCTGTATATCCATGTGATGTAGATGTACTCATGCGGCGTGCGGACTTCTCATTGCGGTGGCTTCTCTTGTTGCGGAGCACGGGCTCTAGGCACGTGGGCTTCAGTAGTTGTGGCACGCGGGCTCAGTAGTTGTGGCTCGCGGGCTCTAGAGCACAGGCTCACTAGTTGTGGTGCACGGCCTTAGTTGCTCCGTGACATGTGGGATCTTCCCAGACCAGGGCTCGAACCCGTGTTCCCTGCATTGGCAGGTGGATTCTTAACCACTGCGCCACCAGGGAAGCCCTCCATTACACTTTACTTTAAATTTTTTTTTTTTCTTTTTTTTGCTGTACGGGGGCCTCTCACTGTTGTGGCCTCTCCCGTTGCGGAGCACAGGCTCTGGACGCGCAGGCTCAGCGGCCATGGCTCACGGGCCCAGCCGCTCCGTGGCATGTGGGATCCTCCCGGACCGGGGCACGAACCCGTGTCCCCTGCATCGGCAGGCGGACTCTCAACCACTGCGCCACCAGGGAAGCCCTAAATTTTTTTTAATGGCTTTATTTTATTTTATTTTATTTGGCCGCATGGCATGTGGGATCTTTGTTCCCTGACCAGGGATTGAACAGCGCCCTCCGCATTGGAAGCGTGGAGTCTTAACCACTGGGCCACCAGGGAAGTCCCTCCAAGATACTTTAATCTAAACTCTGAAGCTGGGTCTACGTCCCCCGCCTGGTTCTGTGAACCTGTCTCTTAACACTTCTCCCCTCACTCACTGTGATCACTGACTTCTGTTGCAAAGGCCTTCTCTCTGTTTCTAGAACATGCCAAGCTTGCTTCTACCCCAGGCCCTTTATACATGCTCTTTACAGTGACTCTATTGACTGTGCTTCCTCATCGTCGGGCTCGCAACTCAAATGTCATCTCCTCCAAAAGGACTTCTCTGATCATCCAACCTAAACAACTCACCCCAGCCGTTTTTACTTTACTCTGACTTATTTCCTCCACGGCACTTACCATTAACTGATATCATCTAGCATAGGTAATAAATACTTTATTGGCCATTCCCTCCCCTAGAAGATAAGATGTCTGAGAGCAGGGACTTTGCCTTTTTCACATCATTGCCTACAATAGGAGCGCTCAGTAAATATTTGCTGAATGAATGAAAGAATGAATGAACTCACTGACTCCCCCGGCTAAATGTGCCCATTGCTTCTCACCTCGAGGTCCTCTTAATGCTGCAGTGCCCTCTGACACAGGTTTCAAGATGCCCCTTTTCTTGTCTGAGATTTTCTCCCTTTCCTCTCTTTCCTTCCCTTCCGGAAGAGATTTTGGAGAGAAATGAACCTGATTGCTTGCACATGTGTATTTCCATTATTAGTCCTCTAACTCCTTCCTGCCTCTGCATGGTTTGGGGACCCATAGATGTGAGGGTCCAGGCTGAGTCCAGCCCACACTGAAGCTGGGTCTGGGCGCCAGGACTGTCCTGACTCTGGGTTCCTAGATTTGGGGTCCTGGGGCTGCTGTCTGATAGACAGAGTCAGGTTCCCTTCATTTATGCCCAAGAGGGGCCAGTGGGCGTCTGAATTAGCGAACAGTCGCCATTAGCAAATATACATTTTTTTCTAAATGCAGCTTTATCTCTTGGGAGCCGGCGTGGTGCACAGATGGCTGGTTACCAGGATGTTGCCAAATAGAGGGCTTGCCAGGCCTGCTCGGTTAAACCAACGAAAATCACTTCTGTGCAAACGGGGCTGCTGAAGGGCTCAGGAAGTTTCTCAGTCATTTTAAGCAGATGAGGCCCGCCCCCTGCCCCTACCCCACGACTGGCTCAACAAATGGAGTTTATTTGCCTCCCAGATGCACAAAAAGTAAAGGAGGTAGGCAAGATGATTTCAGGTGGACAAGTGCTTTTTATTTTAACAGCTATTTAAAAAAGATGAATTCTGGCAAGTGACGTTTTTCCTTGTATGACAGTTACATAACATTTTTTAAAAGTAAATTTGTTTAAGTAAAAAATGGCAAGTCGGGCTTCCCTGGTGGTGCAGTGGTTGAGAGTCCGCCTGCTGATGCAGGGGACACAGGTTCGTGCCCCGGTCTGGGAAGATCCCACATGCCGCGGAGTGGCTGGGCCCGTGAGCCATGGCCGCTGAGCCTGCGCGTCCAGAGCCTGTGCTCCGCAACGGGAGAGGCCACAACAGTGAGAGGCCCCGCGTACCGCAAAAAA
>NW_006780838.1:869587-877904 GCF_000442215.2 Lipotes vexillifer | reverse complement strand
AAAAAAAAAAAAAAAAAAAAAAAAAAAAAGGGGGAGTCATTTAAAGAAAAGTGTTAAGAAAAGTAATAGGTGGTACACGGATTGGGGGAAAATTGGGAAGATGGTGAGGAAATGCCTACAGTTTAGGGAGCACTGTTGGCAGGAAGGGGGCGCTTTTCTCATATGTTACAATGGACCGTACGGCACCAAAGTCCTGGGTTGTTGAGGGCTGAATGATTGTAACAAGCCAACACCTTTTTTTTAAAAAAAAATTTTTATTTATTTATTTATTTGGTTACACCGGGTCTTAGTTGCAGCAGGCGGGCTCCTTAGTTGCAGCAGGTGGGCTCCTTAGTTGTGGCTCGCAGGCTCCTTAGCTGTGGCGTGCAAACTCTTAGTTGTGGCATACATGTGGGATCTAGTTCCCTGATCAAGGATCTGAATAACGGCCCCCTGCATTGGGAGCACAGAGTTCCAGCCACTGCGCCACCAGGGAAGTCCTAGCCCACACCTTTTTTTTTTCTTTTATTCCTTTAATGTCGTATCTATTTTATTTATTTACTTTTGGCTGCATAGGGTCTTCGTTGCTGCACGAGGCCTTTCTCTAGTTGCAGCGAGCAGGGGCTACTCTTCGTTGTGGTGCGTGGGCTTCTCATTGCGGTGGCTTCTCTTGTTGAGGAGCACAGACTCTAGGCACGCGGGCTTCAGTAGTTGTAGCATGCGGGCTCAGTAGTTGTGGCTCACGAGCTCTAGAGTGCAGGCTCAGTAGTTGTGGCACACGGGCTTAGTTGCTCCGCGGCATGTGGGATCTTCCCGGTCCAGGGGTTGAACCCGTGTCCCGTGAATTGGCAGGCGGATTCTTAACCACTGCACCACCAGGGAAGCCCTAGCCAACACATTTTGAGGCTTACTGTTTTTGAGGCTCTGGGCTAAGGGTTCACATGAACATCTATCTTAATTCTACCAGTTATTATCTTTGTTTTCCAGCTGAGGGACAGAGGCTCAGAGGTCTAGGAGCCTGCTGGGGGCAGAATCAGAGGTGGAGGAGCAGGGATTTTAACTCGGTTCTATTGCGGTCCAGAGACTGTGCTCTTAACTATTATATTATCTGGAACCCAGGATAAGCACTTATGCAGTGACTGTGAGAAGTGCTTCCTCCATGCTGTTGCTGTTATTATGAATGTAATGAAGGGTAACATCCACATAGTAAGTGCACAAGTCTTAAAGATACAGCTCAACGAATTGCCACATATGTATCTGCCTGTGTAGACACCACCCGGATCAGATGTAGCACTTTCCAGAACCCCAGCAGGCTCCCTCAGGTCTCCCCACAGTCCAGTTATAATTACTGTGGAGTCAGGCCTAGTGCCTCGCATCTGGGTGGTACCTGGGGTAGCCTTGACACCTGTGATAAAGGGAACTCATGTCATGAGGTGGTATTTCTGAGTGGGGAGTCCCAGTTCAACCGTGGTGGATGGGGTCAGACTCCACACTGGTTTCTAGGGGTGAGGGAGCCTGGTTTCACCTTCCCTTCTCCTTCCAGACGTGCTCAGTGGGGGCCTGGAGCCGATGCTGTGTTTATTTGCTGCCCTTGGAGCAAGGCTAGGTTGAAAAATCGTCACTTGCTTTTAAGCTTATCAGTTATGAACACTGTTTCATGAAGGCTGGAGCTCTGGCCAAGTCCTTCCCGGAGCCCTTTGGGGGTGGGCTGGCCCTGCGGGGCCACTTCTCCAAAGGCAGGAGGGAGCCGGCTGTTGGTTAGAGCCATCCCCTCCCCTGTCCTTCTCGTCCCCACTTTTCTGTTTCTTAACTGTTAAGGTCTTTACCAACCACACTGAATGTGTGTGGTAGAATCAGGGCGCTGTGCTGATACCTGTTGTCTTAAGTGCTTACTCTCGGGGCTAGAACAACTCGTAACAGCCCCCGAGCGAGGTGCAGCCCTCACCGGGTTTAGAGGACAGGCCCTTGTAAGGGTGGAGGCGGGACCCCCCTCATTTTTCACTGTCATGTGCTACAACACCACAGTGTCCTGTGTGCAGAGAGTGGGGACAGCAGAACTGCTGGTACCTGGGAGTTTGTAATCTGAGGCAGAGGTGGGAAACTGGCCCCTGCACACTCCTCAGATCCTCATGAAGCCTCCACTGTGTACCAGACACTGTTGCAGGCGCTGGGGAGGCCGCAGGGAACAGCACAAAGCCCTGCCCGTTCTCGAGCGGGCTTGTTAGACCCACATATGTTTTCTACTTTTAAGCTGATATTTTTAAATTGGAAGGTTCCATGTTACAAATGTGTGTTTCCATCTTCTCTTGAGAAATCAGAAGCTCTGGCAAAATGGGCTGGGCCCGCCTTCCGCATGGCACCTACAGTGCCAGCTGCTGACTCCATACAGGGCTGGTGCCCTCCTGCTCACCCCAGCACCCATACCTGACTGCACCTGTGTCACCTACCCCAGCCCTGAGGGATTGGATGTACAGTGTGGGAAGCAGGAGGCTTAGGGTTGGGGAGCTCTATGTGTAATTAACTGAACGTGGAGGCTGGGGGTTGGGTCTTAGCGCTGCATGCCCTTTGGGTCTTCTTGGTTTGGGGCAGGTCCATTGTGATTGGAAGTGAGGGGTCCTGGCAGCCTGTCTGGGTGCCGTGCAGGAGCTGGGCTGCAGAATGGCCACTGTTAATTTGCCTGTAGATGTTCCTCCTCCCTTGTCCTCCCTAATTACCCACAAATAAAATAACAGAGGGGCTTCCCTCATGGCGCAGTGGTTGAGAATCTGCCTGCCAATGCAGGGGACATGGGTTCGAGCCCTGCTCTGGGAAGATCCCACATACCGTGGAACAACTAAGCCCGTGAGCCACAACTACTGACCCTGCGCGTCTGGAGCCTGTGCTCCCCAACAAGAGAGGCCGCGACAGTGAGAGGCCCGCGCACCGCGATGAAGAGTGGCCCCGCTGGCCACAACTAGAGAAAGCCCTCGCACAGAAACGAAGACCCAACACAGCCAAAAATAAATAAATAAATAAATTTATTTAAAAAAAAAACAAAACAGAAATTATGCAAGGCTGGGTTTTACAGAACAAAAACTCAGGAATCCCAAGAGAAGGGACAGGGAAGGGCACTAGTATTCAGCTCCACTCTGGGCATGGCACTGGGCTGGCACTTAAACCTCACTAATTTCTTTCTCTGCACGACTGATCATTGTCATCTCCAATTTTCATGGAGGAGAAAACTGATGTTCAAAAGGGGTGGCAGGGGACTTCCCTGGTGGTGCAGTGGTTAAGACTCTGTGCTCCCAATTCAGGGGGCTGGGGTTCGATCGCTGGTCGGGGAGCAAGATCCCACATGCATGCTGCAACTAAGAGTTCTCATTCCACAACTAAGGAGCCTGAGTGCTTCAACTAAGGAGCCCTCAAGCTGCAACAAAGGAGCCCATGAGCCGCAACTAAGGAGCCCACCTGCCGCAACTAAGACCCGGTGCAACCAAATATAAATTAATAAATAAATAAAACCAAAAAACGCAAAAAGCAAAAGGGGTGGCATATTCACTGTCACTCAGCTTGTATAGCAGAGCTGTGATTCAAACCCAAGTCTGTTTACTGCCAAATTCTAGGCTTTTCTCCTATCCCTATTACATGGTGACCCTGGCCAAGTTACTTGACCTCCTTGCCCTTGACTTTCACCTTCTATGAAGTGGACTGTAATGCATCTCAGGTGTATGAAATGCATACCAGGTATATGAAAAGGCTTCAGGTTATATTGAACTATGACACTTTAGCACATTGTCATTATTTTGTAAGGAAGGGCCTGGATAGGTCTCTCGGGCAGCTGGGCTTCTTTCGAACACCAGGCCTTAGCCGGGGGTGGGGTGCGCATGGGGGACTGTGGAGCCTTAGTTGGGGGAGGGGTCTGTCCTGTCAGGCTTCAGATAAGCTGAAAGGTCTCTTGGCTGCTCTCCTCACTAATTAGAACAGAAATTCCTGCTCCTTTATGAGAACGGGAAGGTCTGGGCTGGAGCCCGGGTTACCCGTGCCATCTGTATTTTAATAGAGCATTTATTTTAATAAGATATTTAATCTGAGATGCAAAGGCAGAAACAGTATGTAAATCAAGAGGTAACTGAAGCAGGCTGTCTGAAAACTCTATCTGCAGATGTGCCAGAAAGGGCTTTTGAGTGTGACCTCAGCAAAGCCCAGTTACTGATAGCCGAGAAGGTCCCTCAGGGGCACAGCCGCGCGGAGCAGGTCACAGGCTGTAGTGCAAGTGATGGGAACAAGGCCACCTGGCTTCCGCGTCTCAGGTCCTCTGACCTCTCCCCGCTTCTGGAAGGTGCTGCCACCCCCTCTGCAACATCGCCTTCTCTTTCTCCTCCGTAAATGCAAATGCAGGCGGCAGTCCTGTTTCTGAATGAGTTGGGTTCCAGACATTCATTCGTGCTGTTTCAGTTCACGTCCATCCCTATATGTGGAGCACCGGATGTGTACCAGGCCCTGGAAGACAGGGTCCAGGAGGAGAATGAGACACACTGCCTGCCTCAAGCAGTCTGTGTTCCCAAAGGAGAGACCAGGCATGTAGTGTGAACCCAAGACCGGAGCTGCTGGGTGCTGGAGAACAGGTGCCTGGTGCCCTGGAGGCCACCCGAGGAAGGCTTCATGGAGTTGGTGTTTGAGGTGGGCCATGGAGCCTGGACATTTCTGAAGGGAGTGGTGAAGTGGGGAAGCATATTCTAGTTAAACAGGATATGTAAGCAAAGGAATGGAGGTAGGATGAGCAGGGGACATGCTCAGAACCCAGTTGGACTGTGGTGTGGATTTCATGTTGGGGAATAGTGGGAAATGAGGCTGTCAGGGTCACCTGAGTCCATTTTGTGGTTGGTGCTGAGTGTTGGGGAGAGAAGGGCAGGTTAGGCACTGGGAGGCTTCTGTGCTCTGGGCCTCCCCCAAACCCACGTGGCAGTTTGGTAGCCCAGTTAGCATAGAAAAGCAGAATCAGCATTACGGTTGAAATAGAGTTCTGTAATATTTGTTTTACGGCAATCTATTTAGTCAGGGGTTTGGGGCTAGAGAGTCTTCGTATTTGAGGAGAGGTGGGTGGTACCTCCAAAATGACTCTTTTGCTGGGCAATTGAGCTGAATTAGTCAGGGATCTTTTGGTTTCAAGTGACAGACCCCCATTCCAATTAACCTAGAGGAAAAAAAGAAATGTATTGGTTTAGGTCACCTGGAAAGTTCAAGGGAGCACAGATTCAGGAATGGCTGGATCCATGGCTCCAGTGGTGTCCTTGGGCACCAGTTTTCTTTCTCTGTCTCTAGGCTCTGTTTTTCTTTGAGTTGGCTTCATCCTCAGGTTATCCACACAGTTGGATGATGGCCGCTTCAAGCTTACGTTCTCCCAGTTTAGCAAACACCAGTAGGAAGAGCGATCCTATTTCCCAGTAATTTCAGCCGGAGTCCCAAGGATGACCTACTGGGTACAGTGGGTCATGCGCCCACCCCTGACTTTGGCCAGAGGGATAGGATACACTGATTAGCCAGGTCTGGGTCTTGTGCTCACTCTTGGTTCCAGAGATGGAGTTGCTTGGGCTGAGACAATAGGAGGGGTGGGTCACCTAAGGAAATTTGGTGTGTTGCTATCAGAAGATGAGGGGATGGAAGCAGGGCAGGAAAAAACCGACAGCGGTCCACTCTCCTGGCCCTGGTATTTTAGCTGGTGGTGGCCTTGGTTCAGTCTTCGCTGGAGGCTGCAGGCATCTCTTGATGCCTCCTTCCACCTCTGCGGGTGAGGTGTTCACTTTTCTTCCCTGATACAGCATATTGGATGCAGCCTTAGTAAACATGCTCCCTGGGCCACCTTTTCCCTGCTTCCATCCTGAACTTTGAGGCAGTCAGATGTGTGACTGTGCTAGACCTTGTCCCGGAGGACAGCCAGGCCTCCCTCAGAGTTGGCCCTCAGCTCTGGGGTTGGATCATGCTTTGAGTCCTCTTTTGCTGATGTTCAGTGGAGCCCAGTTGCTTCTCAACCCAGAAAGTCTGGATTCCTTGCATACAGATTGCCACTCCCTCCAGCCATGTAGCCAGTAGGTGCTCTTGGTCACAAGGCCCCGGCTAAGAGTGATCCATCCCCCTGTTGGAGGCCCAGGCCCAGCAGAGGTCTCAGGTGTATGAGACGTAGGGACTCCTAGGTAACAAGGATGTAACTGCAGGAGGGCAGAGGGGCAGCCAGAAGGCTCACGGAAAAACCCAGGGAAGCAACACCATATGTGATCCTCGATGCATAAGGTGTTCAAACTGTGACCCTCAGTTTCCCTATCTGTGAAATGGGACTAGAACTAAGGAATGATTGTCACTTGTTCTTTAATGGAATTATCTGTGTAAACAAAAATCTTATTCAGCAATTCCATTCCTAGGTATATGCCCCAAAGAATTGAAAGTAGGGACTCAAACAGATATGGCACACCCATGTTTATAGCAGCGTTAGTCACAGTAGCCAAAAGTGGAAGCAACCTAAGTGTCCTTCTGCTGATGAATATATAAACAAAATGTGGTATATCCATACAGTGGAATATTATTCAACTGTAAAATGGAACGGAATTCTGATATGACATGGATGAACCTTGAAAACATTATGCTGAGTTAACTAAGCCAGACACAGAAGGACAGAGATTGTATGATTCCACTTATACGAGGTACTTGGAATAGGCGAATTCATAGAGACAGAAAGTAGAATGGAGGTTACCAGGGTTTGGGGGCTGGGGTGGGGAGAGTTACTGCTAGATGGATACAGAGCTTCTGTTAAGGGTTCTGGAAAAAGTTCTGGAAACGGATAGTGGTGATGGCTGCACGGTACTGAATTGCACACTGAAAAATGGCTACCGTGGCAAAAGAAAAAAAATCTTATTCAGGACCCTAAAATGTAACACAGATAAAAGAGAGTATTTCCCTGGGTGGAGATGGGGTAGGCAGGTGGAGGTGTCTCTAGTCCCATTTCTGTGAAAACTGAGATGTGTGTGGAGCCAGAGTGCCTGGGGGACTCCAGGGAAGGGACAGCCCTTCCTTCCCTAACAGTCCGTGTTCTAAAGTTGGAGGTCAGAACAAGGCCACTGTCCTGCCCAAGCCTCACTCCCCACTGATTGTCTTGTGGTGCTGGGGTAGGTCAGCCCAGGGGGCAGGCGCCGGAGGGACTGGGCCACCTCGCGAGCTCTCCTTGTAGTCCTGAAGTCGACAGCTCAGGGATGGGCATTTGCCTGTGCGTTATGGGGCTCTCCTTGGAGGCTGAGGGGACCAGGGGTGGGTGGGGGCTATGCGGGGGGTGCTCAGCATGAGCTGAGTATGAAGAGAGGAGCCTTGGCTCTGTGCTGACCTTGGGCCACAGACCAGAGCCCTTGGCCACACAGTGGAGGGCTGGGGTTTGTGCACACAAAGTGGCCTGGATGGGCAGCAGCCACCCCAGGGGGCGCTGACCATGCAGAGCAGACATCTCTGCTGTTCCTGACCATGGCACGTGCTCAGAACCTGCTATGAGTGCTCTCTGGGCTGCTTCTTGCCGATCTGATTTTTTAAAGAAACGTTTATTATATTTTTAAAATCCATGTTCCTTGCAGAAAAATTGGAAAACGCAGAAAAGTACAAAGACTAAAATAAAACTCATCTGCAATCCCAGATGGGGGAATTGCAGAGATAACCACTATTAACATTTAATGTATTTTCTTTGGTCTTTTTTCGTATCCAAACACATAACCCTCCCACACGGTATATTTACATCTGCATCTACATCTGTTTCTCTCTATTATAACACAATTGGGATTATACTTTATACACAGTGTATTAGTCAGGACTCTTGAGGGCAAGTGACAGAAGCCCAGGTTGAAGTAACTAACAAGATCGGAGGATTTAATTGGCCGGCATAACCTATTTGTGGAAACGGCCTCAGGAACAGCTGGATCCAGGACCATGAACAATCTCTCCTCCTCTCTGTTGCTTGTGTCTATCTCTGTGTTGACTTCATTCTCTTGGGCCATCTCGCCCCATGATATTGAAACCACGGTTGCAGACCACTGTGGCTTTACATTTTAATCCCTTTTCCTCCAGAGAGGGAAAAATAGCTCCTTTCCACCAATTCCAGTTAGACAGATCCCAAGCAGGAGTTCTGATTGGCTTGGGTTATGTGCCCATCTCTGCATCAGTCCCTGTATGGGGGTGAGGGTGGGGAATGATGATGGCCCCGCCTGAGTCTGGGGATCATTCCTGTGGCCATTGTGGGTATTGTGCCTACAAGAGTCCTTTTCGGTGGGAGAGGATCAGATCCCTGAAGTAGGGGTGGGGTGTTTTAGTACTAGAGGAGGGGAAAGAG
>NW_006780838.1:863853-869480 GCF_000442215.2 Lipotes vexillifer | reverse complement strand
AAAGAGTGAGTTGGGCAGAGGTAAAACGATAGACAAAAGCCGCTTTGGCATTGGTTCCAGACACAAGGGCTAGCACAGCGTGTGGGGTGAGCATGTGGGCCCTCTTTCTTTTCTTTCTTGTTTTTGGGGGCCATGCCGCCTGGCGCGTGGGATCTTAGTTCCCCGACCAGCGATCGAACCTGCGTTCCCTGCAGTGGAAGGGCAGAGTCTTAACCACTGGACTGCCAGGGAAGTCCTGGCCCTCTTTTTTTTTTTCCTTTTTGGCTGCGTTGGGTCTTTGTTGCTGCGCGAGGGCTTTCTCTAGAGTTGCAGCGAGTGGGGGCTACTCTACGTTGGGGTGCGCGGGCTTTTCATTGCGGTGGCTTGTCTTGTTGCGGAGCACGGGCTCTTAGGCGCACGGGCTTCAGTAGTTGTGGCGTGCGTGGGCTCTAGAGCACAGGCTCAGTTGCTCCGTGGCATGTGGGATCTTCCCAGACCAGGGATCCAACCCGTGTCCCCTGCATTCGCAGACCGTTTCTTAACTACTGCGCCATCAGGGAAGTCCCCGGCCCTCTTTCTTGTACCAGTTTAATGGGAGATCAGTGGGTACCATCCTATAAGCAGCACAGTTTGGCAACACTTGTCATCATTATGCATGCATATGCCCTTTGACCCAGGGAACCACTTTTGGGGATTTATCCAGCATGTATATTTCCACACTTGTGGAATGGTGTAGTACAAGGTCAATTCACCACGATGTTATTTGAAATAGCAGAACGTTGGAAACAACCAAATGCCTATCAGTAGAGAACTGGTTACCTAAATTATTTCAAATTCATGCCATGGGCTACTATATTACTTAAAAAAGAATGCTGAAGCTTTCTATGTAGCGACAGAAAGTTCTTCCAAGATATTTTGAGTAAAGAAAGCAAGGTGCAGAGTGGAATGTATAACATATTAACTTTTGTGTAAAAAAAAAAGGGGAAAATAGGACTCCATCTTTGTATTGGTTTATATTTGCATAAAGATGCTGCAGAAGGATGTGTAAAAACTATTTCATGGGCCAGGTGGGAACTGGACAGACTGGGACAAGGGTGAGACGAGGCCTTTCACTGTATACCTTCTAATAATTGTTGGCTTTTGGACTACACGAATGTATCACTCATTCAAAAATCAACAGGTCAGTTTCCTTTGGGGGTGATGAAAAAGTTCTGGAACTAAAACCTTCCTGGTGGTCATGGTTGGACAACATTGTGAATATACCTAAAGCTACTGAATTGTATACTTTAAAATGGTCAGTATGGTAAATTTTATGTTATGTATGTTTTATCACAACTAAAAAACCTGAAAAAAGTCAACAGGCCAAAAAAAAAAAAAAAAAGTGGAAGAAACCGAAGAAACGTGGTATGAGGGTCCTGGGGTCAGATTGCCTGGATTTAAATCCTGACATTGCTATTTCCTCGTTTTATGATTGGAGAGATAAATTACTTAATTTTTTGGAGAATTAGTCATTTATAAAGGGTGGATAATAAAAGACTGTATCCTGAGAACTGGATGAGAGGTGAAGGATTTAGCTGGGGAATCATAGGCCTCCCTGTGGGTTAGCTATCCAGAAAGATGAGGATCGTAAGGGCGGCCTGAGTTGGCTCTCTCCTTCTGGCTAGCTGGGACATTTGCATTTTAATGGAGACTCTTGAAGACTAAAAACAATCATGACTCCAAGGGAGGAATGGTTGGAATTTCGGAAAAATTTATAGTTCCCAACTGGGGAAAATGAGGTCTTTTCATTTCCTGGGCAGAGTTAAACTTTTACCTTGTCCTCACCTGTGGCCCCAGATGGATGAGTTGAGAGTAGCAGAGGTGGGCTAGGAGAAAGGAGAGAGGAGAGCTGAGGATCAGACCCAAGACTGACAGAGCTTGAACCAAGCCTAAGGTTTGAATCTGGAGAAAATGAGACAGCCCGTCAATCAACCAAGAAATCATGTCACCCCGTCACCACCCCGCCCCCCCGACCCCACTCCAATCGCATGTCCACCTCCAGCTACTGCCCCTGGCTCTGCTCCCCACCACAGTGGCTGCTCTGGTTACCAAATCCAGTGGTTACCTTTGGGCTCTCACCTTAGTCATTTGACACTGCTTAATACTCCCTCCTTCTTAAAATGCTTTCTTCGTTTTGCACATGAAAACACCCTCCTGCTTTCCCTCCATCTCCTGGCTAGTCTATCTCAGTCTTACCCTCCTTCTCCTACGTGGACGTGTGCCTGGGCTGATCCCTCAGTGATCTCCACTTGGATGTCTGAAAGACATTCCAAACTGAACACGTCCAAACTGGACTCCCTGGTCTCTGTCTCTCCCCCCTCCCCCAAACTCATCCCTCCTGTAGCCTTCCCTGTCTCAGTTACTTAGGCCAAATTCCTTGGACCCATCCTTCATCTCTCTACATTGTCCTTATCCCACCCTCCGCCCCCATCCAATCCATCAGCAAGTCCTGTTGGCTCTGCTTTCATTCTCCATCCAGAGTTGGACCACTTCCCACCACCTCCACAATGGTCAATCTAGTCCAATCCGTCATCAGCTCTCACCTGGGTTATTGAGGTAACGTTTTAACTGGCCTCCCTGCTCTCAGTCTTCGCCCTCTTACAGTCTGTGCTCAACACTGCAGCCAGAATGATCCTCTGAATCCATAAGTCAGATCACATCTCTGTTCTGCTTACAACCCTCCCTCCCATGGCTTCCCATTTCTCTGCAGTAAAAGCCAAAGTTCTTACCATGCCGCAGGCCTTACATGATCTGCCCCCTGTGGCTTCTCTCCCCTCAGCTCCTGTTCTTTTCTCATTGCTCACTCTGCATCAACCACACCAGCCTCCTTGCTATTCCTTGAACCACTAAGCTATGCTCCTACCTCAGGGCCTATGCACTTGCTGTTCCTTCTGCCTGGAATGCTTTTCCCCCAGATATTCTCATGGAATGGTCCCTCACTTCCTTCAGGTCTTCCCTCAGATGACAGCTTCTCATTGAAGTCTTCTCTTGATGACCCTATTCAAAGTTGCAAAAGTTTTCCTGCTTTATTTTTCTTTGTAACATCTGTCACCACTTGATAAACCTCATATTTAAAGCTTTTACATCACTCGGTATTTATTATCTCTTTTTCTCCACTAGATTATAAGCTCCACGAGGGCAGGGTTTTTCATCTGTTTTGTTCACTGTTCTCTTTCCAACGCCTAGAATAGTGCCTGGCACATAGAAGATACTCAATAAAAATGCAGTGAATGGATGCATGACCTTCGGCCTTCATAATGAGGGGAACTGGATGCCATTTCAAGGCCTTATGTAGGGGACTCCTTTGATCAGATTTACATTTCAAAGGGTCACTCTGTCTCCTGGGGGAGAAGGTATCAGAGTGGGGCAAGAGTGGGGCTACGGAGATTGGTTAGGAAGATGTCAGTGGCTTGAAGGTGATGGTGGAGGGGGATGGAAGGATGTGGGTGGACTTGAGAGAATTGGAGGAGGCAGAATGAAAGGATTGTTGACCGTTAGAGCTGCGCTTCCTAGACTTTAATGTGCACACAAGTCACCTGGGCGTCTTGTTGAAATGCAGCTTCCTCTGCCATATGATCCAGCAATCCGACTCCTGGGCATATATCAGGAGAAAAACGTGGTTCGAAAGGATACAGGCACCCCAGTGTTCATTGCGGCACTGTTTACAATAGCCAAGACATGGAAGCAACCTAAATGTCCATCGACAGATGACTGGATAAAGAAGATGTGATACGTATATACAATGGAATATTACTCAGCCATTAAAAAGAATGAAATAATGCCATTTGCAGCAACATGGGTGGAACTGGAGATTATCATACTAAGTGAAGTAAGTCAGACGGAGAAAGACAAATCTCCTATGATGTGGCTTGTGTGCGGAATCTAAAAAAAAATGATACAAATGAACTTATTTACAAAACAGAAACGGACTCACAGACTTAGAGAATGAACTTGTGGTTGCCGGGGTTGGGGGGGAAGGGTGGGGAGAAGGGATAAACTGGGAGTTTGGGATTGACATGTACACACTGCTATATTTAAAATTAAACGCCTTTCCATAAAAAAAAAAAAAGCAGCTTCCCATTGGTAGGTCTGGGGTGGGCCCGAGAACCTGCATTTTCAATGAGCTTCCAGGTGATGCCCCTGCTACAGGTCCATGAATTCACCTTGGGGTTGGCTGTCAGGCATAAGGCAGGAGGAAGAGTCAGGAGTGCTTGGGGCCTTTGATTGGGAGACAGAACCCAGCAGGAGGAATAGGCCGGGGGAAGTGTTGGTCACTTTTGGACACTTTGAGTTTGAGGTGCTGAGGTCCCAGAGGAGATGTCCAGCTGGCAGTGGGATCTGACTCTCAGAGTAGGGGCCCGAGCTGGAGGCAGAAAAGGGGGGTCATCACAGGGACGGCAAAGGCAGCCCCGGCGTGGGTGAGGCTGAGTGGGGAGAGGGTGCGCTGAGGGGGCGGCAGGGCTGTGGGGAGCCCTCTCCCTCCCTGGGAGATCCATTGCCAAGGCAAGGGCCTTGGTTAAGACAACCGACCGGACGCTGGGCGTGGGACAGGTGTTTTCTTCACTGGGCTCATTCAGTGCCACCCTGACCTCGCTGGTTCAACAGCCCCACAAAGAAAATGGCAATGAGGCCAGCCTGAGGGCACAGGAGGGAAGCCAGACAACTCTGGTTCTCATGGAGGCGGGACATTCTCCAGTTTTGGTGCTGCTGTCCCAGGGGGCCTGCCCTGGAGCATTTGGGTGTCCCTACTGCCTGGAGCCCCATTGCGGACTCAGGCAAACCTGGGCGCAGATCCCACTTCACCCCTTGGTATCTGGGTAACCTTGGGCAAGGCACTCCACCTCTCTGGACTTTGGTTTTCTCATCTGTATGATTGGGGTAGTAACAGTCGTGGTTGTGAGGGTCAGTGAGATGGTGTGTCTAGCATGCGGAACCCAGAGGCTGGCGCCGGCCAGTGCTCAGCAAAATTGTAATTATCTCCAGAGGGTGTGGCGGAGTCAGGATGGGCACTGGCTTTGCCCACTCCCTCCCTGCCTGCCCTCTGCATGCACTGGGCATGGCTCCACCTCCAAGCACTTCTCACGTTGAAGGGGCCCTGCTTCCTCCTTGGTCCCTCAACCTCCGCTTGAACCCAGTCAGATCAGTCCCCATGATCTCTCTTGCTTTGAATCCCGCCCCTGTTGGTGCCCATGCATTCAAGCTGGTCTCTTGTCCATTCACTTTTCCCTTCTGAGCTGACTGTAAGCTCCCTGGGGGCAGCATAATTGTCTGTCTGTCCATCCATGTCCCCCATTACATATCAGTCCTTGAGCCTGCGTAGGGGCTGAGGATCTAGCAGGGATGAGGCAGGCCTGATCACTGCCCTTTTGGAGTTCATAGTCCGGCGGGTGGAGCTGGGGAGCTGGGGAGAATGGCCTTTTGGTGAGGGTCTGACTCTGACTTGATGGGAGCCGTCAAGGGCTGAACTGGCAGCTCTGAGGGCAGTGAAGCCTATCCTGAGCTCCTCCGGCTTGGGGCGAGAGTACTTCCTGTCCGCAGGAAGTACTGGGATGTTAGGGCAACCGCTGCCGCTCCTCAAGGGGATGCTTTGCTTAAAGGTTTCCTCCAAT
>NW_006780838.1:851164-863535 GCF_000442215.2 Lipotes vexillifer | reverse complement strand
CGTCCCCTGCATCGGCAGGCGGACTCCCAACCACTGCGCCACCAGGGAAGCCCGGTTTCCTCCATTCTTGCCACTTCTTCCCAGAAAGACCTGGCCCAGCCCTTTGTGTGGTTCCACTGATGTTCCCGCCACAAGCCTCAGCTCTGGGCGCCCCCACCCCCGCCCCGCCCCGCCCCGCCCCGCCTGTTGGGGCTTCTTCAGCTCTGTGGCCTTTTAACTGATGGATTTTGGCCGTTATGGGGAGGGAAGTGTCTTCCATCTAGAAGCTTCTAAAAGCTTCCATTTTCTCTCTTCCCCCTCTTTCCACCCTTTCTTTTCTTCCTCTTTTTTCATCCTCTGCCCTGTCCCCTGGCCCTACCCCCAATCCCCGTTCTGTAAATTTGTAAAACAAGCACATAAAAAAAACCCCACCTCATTTACCTATTCCATCTGCAGCTCAGAGCAGGATAAAGCTGCCGCCTCCCTTGGGAGTTGGCTTTTGAGCTTCAGGCGTTAGTCAGCTCTGTTCCTGGGGCGATTGGCGGAGAATCCCAGGGCCCTGCCATGTGGCCTGGGACCTGGTCAGCCAGGCCTCAGAGGCTCTGACCCAGATAGGCGGGTGGATGGCCCTTTCACTCTGCTCCGTGCTCACCTTCTGATCTGGAGAGGGACCCAGAAAGGACAGGCAGGGGACTGGGAGGCGTCAGCCAGCCTTTTTGTTTGTTTGTTTTTGCGGTACGCGGGCCTCTCACCGCTGTGGCCTCTCCCGCTGTGGAGCACAGGCTCCGGACGCGCAGGCCAAGCGGTCATGGCTCACGGGCCCAGCCGCTCCGCGGCACGCGGGATCCTCCCAGACCGGGGCACGAACCCGTCCCCTGCATCGGCAGGCGGACTCCCAACCACTGCACCACCAGGGAAGCCCCAGCCAGCCTTTTGAGCGATAGCAAAGCTAGGACGGGCTACCGCAATCACTCCTGGTCTGTGTGGACCCTGGGCTCCTTGTCAGACCTGGCCTCTGCCTGCTGTCCTCTCCCAAGGGAGAGCTGGGGCTACAGGGATGATTTGCGGGGGGCCACCTCCACCTGATGGCTTGCGTTCCTGGCCTAAGTGGACAGCACACGTGCTGCCTCAACAAGGACACGGCCAAGTCATTTGCTCGGCCAGACAGGAATTCATTGTTCAGCGCTGTTGGAGGTGCGGAGGGTGAGTGGTAGCTGTTCAAAGAGCTCAGGGTGTGGTTCTTGGAAGCCTGCCTGGAGTTTGCACTGTGAGTGAGGACCATCCTTACCTGGTGGGACCCTGGCTGAGCAGGGAAAACCAGGTGTAGTGATTTACGTGCTTTGCTGAGGAAAGGCAGAGGTGGGAGAGATCAGAGGGGACACAGCCGCCCTTTCCTTCATTCTTTCCTTCGCTCATTCACTCCACACATAAACAGGAGAGCTCAGCCCACAGACCTTGAGTCATTCTTGAGTTTGAGTTCTGGTCTCTCCATTAACTCGCTGTGAGTTCTTTAGGAAATCATCCCACCTTCTCCAGGCCTCAGCTGACTCATCTATATATAAGACGAAAACATCATGCCAAACCGTGATCTTCCCCAAACCGTGCTTGGCAGAGAAGGTGATGATAAACGTCGTCGGTGCAAATTGTTATATGAATGTGAGGTCTTAGTATTAACAGACAGTTTTGAGGGTCTGCAGTGCTGCCCTGGGCCCTGTTTGCTCTACGGAGGTGGCCAAGACAGTTCCCGTCCTCAGATCACCTACAGCTTAGTCTGCGAGTGGATTCATTTCTTGGAGGATCTTTCATTTCTTCGAAAGTTCTCATCATGCTTCCTCATGGGGTAGTGACCCTTCATAGCCCTCAAGCTCTTCAATTCATTCAACAGATAGTTACCGAGTGCCCAGAGGAGTCGGGTGATGCGTGGGGGGCAGGTTGGAGGCCAGCAAAGGGCCCCGGTGCCTCACTGAGTCTTTTCTTTTTTTAATTTAGTTTTGGCTGCGTTGGGTCCTTGTTGCCGCGTAAGGGCTTTCTCTAGTTGCGGCGAGCGGGGGCTACTCTTTGTTGCGGTGCGTGGGCTTCTCACCGCGGTGGCTTCTCCTGCTGCCGAGCATGGGCTTTAGGCGCCCGGGCTCAGTAGTTGTGGCTCATGGGCTTAGTTGCTCCTTGGCGGGTGGGATCTTCCCGGACCAGGGCTCGAACCCATGTCCCCTGCATTGGCAGGCAGATTCTTAACCACTGCGCCACCAGGGAAGTCTCGCCCCACTGAGTCTTGAAGCTGTGCCTGGCTCCTCTAGCAGAAAGAGCTGTGTCCTCTCCCCTTACTTGCTTCTCCCATCCCATCACACACACTACGTTCCAGCAGTGCCTATTTACCAGATGATTTTCTGGCTGGCCCAGGAGTGGCCTCTTCCTGTCTCTCTTTGGTCTACTCCTTGGGACAGGGAGATTTGGGAAAGGACAACAGAGGTGCTGGGCAGGGGCCCTTACTTCTCAGTGGCCCCAGCTGCCTGTCGAGGCTGACTTCATGCCTCCTGGGGAGAATAAGGCCATGTCCATGGACAGACCCTTCCAGCATTATTGATGTTGATGTATCATCTTGTCACTTAAGTGACCAGGGCAGCTGGAAATGATTCACCCGGAAACCTGAAACAGCAGCCTTTTCTCAGCCCTGATTCCCTGTGGCAGGTGCTGGGTCTGCTCCCTGGGGCTTCGCCTGCTCTGGTTTGATGGGTTGCATCAGAAGAGCGGAAAGCAGATGTGGCAGGGCCCCTCCCTGCCCCCAGTCCACTTCATGAGATGCCTCTGAATCCTCTGAATTTGCTCCCAATGAGTTTCTATTAATATTTACAATAAAATGTGAAAATCAGAATTAGAATGATAGGCTCTCACTCGTGGTGTCCTTTGAAACAATCCAGAATAGATCATTTGTATTTAAAGGGATATTTTTTAGGCACTTAGCAAATGAAAAGTAACTTTCTCTTAAAAAAATACTCATCCCAGGCCCCTTTCCCAGCAGCATTGCTTTTGGACCCCAGGTTGTTGTAGGAGGGAACTTCAAGGCTCTTGAACTACTTTTTTCCCAGCAGAATGTTTAATGAATGATCCCAGTGCCCTAGCTGCCAGCTCTCAGAGGCCAGGGCTGCAGGGCTGCAGAGCTGAGTACCAGGATTGATGCTGAGGCCACCAAGGCAGGAGTGTAACAGAGGGGAGCCATCTAGAACTTGCCCTCCAGGGCCCCTTAGAATCCCACCTTTGCTACTTACTTGCTGTTGGACCTTCCACAAGTCACTTAACCTCTCTGAGTCTCAGTTTCTTCATCTGTAAAATGACAGAATAATTCTGTATCTACCCCATAGGGTTGTCGAAAAGATGAAATGAAATAATGCATGTAAAGAGCTTCACGTAGTACTAAATACGTCTTAGCTGGTATGATGAGGATGACAGTGATGATGAAGGATGCTTCTTTTATGTCCACTATCCATGTCCAGAGGAGTAATCCAAGCTCGGAAGCAGAATCAGTTACCAGGGAATGACATGAGCTTAGTAACAGATCAAACTGGTGGGGAATGGGTTAACTGTGTCTCAGACTCTTGAGCAGGGCACTGAGGTCAGTTGAAGCCACAACAGTGAATAGACCAGATTGTAGTGGAGACAGCAGCCTCCTGCCTCATGCTGCTCAAGCTTAGCCCTCTAGGTCTGAAGGTCTATGAGTTTCTCATTTTCTTATTCTGAACTCTTATTGAGTTCATTCAGTGCCAGCTGCTACGCTGGGAATGGGCCGGTGGGCAGGGTACATGTTAGAGACCTGTGAAGGGGCCAGACAGGGGTGGCTTCTGTTCTCACTGATTCAGGAGGTGGGCCTGGCCTGGGAAGTAGGTTTCTGCTCATCACTTGGGGCTCTTGGTTATCCAGGGGTGCTCCAGGCTGCCAAGACCTTCTTCTGAACCTTCCAGTCATAGAATGCTGCGAGGATCACACCCAGATTCCGAGATGCTCCTGGAGGCTCTCACAATTATCCTTCCCTTCCTAGTGTCCACTAGAGAGAAGCCAGTGCTGGGAGGAGGCAAGAGGTTTGATTTTGCTGGGTTTGGTTCATCTGCTTGGGTTCTGTAGGCAGGGTCAGAGCATGTTGTTGGTAAGATGAGGTTGTAGCCCTCGCTCCTGTGGGCTGAGTCAGCTATGGTTGATTTCTTGGCCCCAGGGGGATCCCCCTTGTCCTGGACATTCATCTCCCAGTGGTGCAAGAATGAGGGTGGGCCATGTGCCCATCCTGGAAAACAGCTTCAAGCATTTGTCTTTCTAATGAGTGAAATTTTCAGATAGGGAATGACATTATTAATTGAAAAGATCAGACATACTTACCCTGAAAGGCTGTGATCTCTCCCCACTGAGACTATCATTTAGTTTGAACCAATGATGAAAATCCTTAGTCCGGTATATCACCAAGTAATAACTTATTTGGAAGAGTTAAGAATTAAGAGGCAGAGCCTTGGAGTGATAGCTTAGCTGGGAGGCTGGTTTGCTCTGTGATAGAGTGACTCCTAATGCCAACAGACTGTTGAGTGGTTTCTTAGCATGGATGGTTTAAAACACCCCTGTGTTGGGCACTCTGGAGGTGGGATCGGGGGGTGCTCCTTCCTTCCCAGGTTTTACCAGGAATTCAGCCAAGACCTGGGGCCACTTAATACGCAGTGTATCCTTCCACTAGCACCATTTTTTGTTGTTGTTGTTCAATTCAATAGTCCATGTTTACTTATTATAACTGTGTAAGTATTATTTATTTTTGAGCCAAAGAGGGTGCTATAATTGCGTTTCCCTTCTTGTATAACCTTTTATTTTTCCTAGAGTTAATGAGCAACTCATGTTTCCCCCCTTAGTACAGTTTTCTATATACCTATCTTTATTTTTCTTTTACTACTTTAATTTATTCTACCATAATTCCTTTAATAGCTTTTCTTCTCCCAACCCCAAAGCTTATGCCCACTGCATATCCTGTCAGTTCTACTCTTTCTAACAGGAGACCTCACTTCCAGAGCTTTCTACCTTCTGCTGGATTGATGGCTGCTTTTTAACAGTAGCCTTCCAAGAAAGGGTGCAAGGTGGTAAATTTTTGGGGGCTTTTGCGTGTTTCAGAATATCTTTGTTCTACTCTCACAGTTGCTTGATAGTTTGCCTGGGTATAAAATGTTAGGTTGAAAATAATGTTCCTCCAGAGTTTTGAAGGTATTATATCATTGTTTATACTAGATTCTATAATTGCTATTGAAAAGTCTGATGATATGCTGATTTACAACCCTTTGTATACGGTGTGCTTTTGTATTTCCTTTCTGGAATTGTTGATGATTTTTCATTTACCTAGGCATGCTGAAATTCCCTGACAATGTTTGGGGTAGATCCTTTGTCATTAACTGTGCTGGGTGCTCAGTGGACCCAGAGACTCAGGTCCTTCCTTCAGTTCTGGGAAGTGTTCTTGTACTGACTCTCTGATAAATTTCTCCTGTTAAGGTGAAACAACAACCATTTTATTATGCTCAAACTCTGTGTGTTAGGATTTTAGGTAGTGCACATTGGTGATGGATGGCTTATCTCTGCTCCACTATGTTTGAGACCTCATCTTGGGTGGCTCAGATGGCTGGAGATGGTTGGGATGCTCAGCTGGGGCCATATGTCTGGGGCCTTGGTTCTGGCTTGGTTCCTCGGTTCTTCGCATGTGCTGGGGGTGAAATGTCCAAGATGGTTTCTTCACTTGTATGGACTGAGATGTCTGGGACATCTGAGAGCTGGCTGGGTGTCTCTCCATGCAAGCTCTCCATGTGTTAGCCATAGCACGGCAATCTCAGGATAGTCAGACTTCTTACATGCTGGCTTGCTTTCCCCAGAGCAAATGTTCCTAGAGATGGAGGTGGAACCTTCAAGGGTTCCTGTGACTCAGCCTTGGAAGTTAAGTAATATTATTTCTTTCCCATTCTGTCAGTCAAAACTGAGTCACAGGGCCAGCCCAGATTCAAGGCGGCAGCAGGGACGGTACAAGTGCATCAATACCAAGAGATATACTCACTAGGAGGCCACCTTTGGAGACTAGCTACCACAACTCCCCTCTCTCTTCTCTATTACCTCTTTCTGGAAACTTTATTGGTCAGATATTGGATCCTCTGATGTTTTTACCTTTTCTCTTTCGTTTTCCATATTTTTATCCTTTTGTCCTACTTTTTGGGAGACTTCCTCAACTTAGCCTTCCAATCATATTTCTCTTTTCTGAGATCTCTTTCTTTCCTGATCATTCCATTTTTACAGTGTTCCCTCCTTGTGTTGTGCATGTGAAATCTTGTCTTATATCTGAGGCTATATTACTTGATAGTATTTTTTGTGTGTGTGGTACGTGGGCCTCTCGCTGTTATGGCCTCTCCCGCTGCGGAGCACAGGCTCCGGACGCGCAGGCCCGGCGGCCGTGGCTCACGGGCCCAGCCGCTCCGCGGCATGTGGGATCCTCCCGGACCGGGGCACAAACCCGCGTCCCCTGCAACGGCAGGCGGACTCTCAACCGCTGCGCCACCAGGGAAGCCCTTATAGTATATTTTGAATTTTCCATTGGTTCCTTGCAGTGTCTGTTTCTTTCAGGTTCCTCTTGTTTATTTTGATGTCTCTTGCTTGTGTTGGAGGCTTTCCTCAAATGTCTGGCCACCCTTAGCTGTCCCTCGGTCCTTAAGAGTGAGGTACTGGAAGTGGGTTGGGAGCCCTGTGTGCTTGGGCTGGCGTGCATCTGGGGGTTTCCACGCAGGGTGATGATTGGGTAGTAAGCTGCCCTTTTCGCTGGAGGAACCTAGATGTTGTCTTTTCTTAGGGATGGTTCAGTTTCTCGTGGTGGTGGTGGTGGTGGCGGTTGATGAGGTCATGTGGTTGGTGAGGAAGTGAAAGGTTGGGGGATGGGGTCCAAGACTGAGTGTCTCAAGTATCCAACACTGCCCCAGGCCATCCATCCCCCATCTTTCTTCCAGGCACTTGTAATCTCTTCTAGGCTGAATTTTCTTCTTCCATTGCGTTTGCTTGTGTCATTTCACACCTTTTTCAGGGGCTTCAGAAGAAGCAAAATAAATGCATGTGATCAGTCTCACATGTTCATCATAAAGTCTCAGCAGGCTTAAGAGTGTATCTGTCTCCATCTCTATATCCATGTCCATATTTATATTCATCTCTCCTAAAGAAAGTGAGAGAGAGCTGCTTAGCAATTATTTTCTGTTGTGATACATGTCCTGTGACCAAACTGAAGTGTGAAATGAGCACCCATACACTTGCTATCCAGGTCAGGAAATCCGCACAGGTTGGGAAAATGCTGCTGTTCTGTGCCTTTGTGACTCCGTGGCTTTAGGATTTTTGATTCTGAAGCTGTCTGGGGCTGTGACCTTGTGAGCTGGCTGCCTTTGCTCTGACCATGCTGTAGCTCCCTCAGTTGAGGCCAGGCGGTGCTAAGCAGAACCGCTGACCACGTGAGGGAAGCTGCTCACTCAGCAGTTTTCAAGTGATGCAGTACTTTAGGGGCTGGATGACAGGCAGGTAGGTTATTTCCTCAGTGCTGTGGACATGGAGCCTCTTGGACAGCGGGATGACTTGCCCACCATCGCTTCCTTGGCACTTGCCCTTCGCTTGGCTTCCAAACTCCATCCGGGCATGGTCCTCCCTCTCTCACCTCTTCTCACCTGCCCTGCTGAAGGCTTCTGTTCCTTTTTGCTTTTTCAGCCCTACCTGTCCTCCCTGGGGGCCTCCTTTCCTCTCATGGCCTCAGCTCCTGCCTCTGTTTTCCTTACGCCTGTGTCTCTGTTTAGGCTGCAGTTCTTCTCTGATCCCACCTGGGGACCCCAGGGCCTCCCGAGCTGCAGCACATCCGGAATGAACTCTTTATCGGCCGCCTCTGCAAACCCAGTCCTCCTCCTTTGTCTGTGTCATGGTTGAAACATCACGCAGTTTTCTGAAACCCCAGTCTTTGCACGTTTTTGCCTGTCTCTTCCTCCTTGTCTCTTAGTCACCAAGTGCCCTTCATTTTGGCTCTGAAATGCCTGATGGATCGGACCCTTCCCTTTCATTTTTGTGACCATAAGCAGAATGGAGCCCCTCCCATGCTGTTCCTCCCTTCGCCCCTCCCCTTCCAGTCACTGCGTCCTCCTCTCTGCTGCCTGGGGCCCTCCAGCAAAACCCTGCAGGTCAGCCACCTGCCTTCCACGTCCACGCCCCCCTTTGCCCATGAGACAGAGTTCAGCTTGCTCAGTGCCTGTTTCCCAAACCACCTTCAGTGCTTCTGTCATGTCTGTGTGACACCTGGATCCGTTACTTAATAGTTTTCTTTAACTGGCTCAGTTTTAAAAACTTGAATGAACTCGTTTTAGAAGGTGACGGTATGTCACTAGCATAAAGGGAAGATCACGGTGGCCTGCCACACATAGAAGATCAATAGGCGATTATTGCAATAAAGGGCACCCCAGATCACCTCAGGTCCCCGCAGGAAGGCGTGCCCCCCACTCTGGGAAAGTGCGGTGTGGCAGGCAGGGTGGCACCGTGGTTAACATCGTGGACTGTGGAGCCAGACTGCGTGGGTCCAAGCTTTGCTCTGCTACTTTCCTGCTGTGGGAACTTGGGCAAATAACCTAACCTCTCTGAGTATCAGTTTCCCCATCTGTGAAGTGGGGTTAATGATATTTGCTGCAAAGGGTTGTTGTGAGTATGAAACGAGATAGGATACGTGGGTCACTTCCAACAGTACCTAGTACATGAGAAGCCCTGAGGCCTCCTTGCTAGTTTTCTCTTTTCCTTTTTGAGGGCCTGTTAAGTGCCAGGCATGTGTTTCCTCTGCGGCCCCCTAGCGCTCCTTGCTTTCACTCCTCTGTGCCTCTGTTCAGCGCCTTTCCCCTTCCTCTTTCTCTCCCAGACAGATGCTGACCTTTCCCTCCAGGTCTGGCTCAGCTGTCACCTCCTCGGTAACCTTAGCTGATCTCCCAAGGAGACCTGGCCCCCTCTTTATGCTGTATCTGTTTTAACCCATAACCCACAGTGCACACTTGGCAGATGGGTCTTTGACGTGGGTGCGCTGTGCCTCCAGTATGGCTTTTGCAATTTCACTTCTCCCTCCAGGATTGTCTTCTCAGAGGCGCGTAAATAATCCTGACGTCACCGCCCACGCTAAGACACACAGCCCATCCTTGGTCCCCGAGAGCTCAAGCTTAAAGGACGTGGAAGCTGCTGGCCAGTGTTCTCCTTTCAGATGCCGCTGTGGCCCTTGGGCCCGGCAGGGCTGGCTTTCTCACTGTGACTGGAAGGAACCATGGAATTGGAGTCGGAGATCTTGGGGTTGAGGCCCGACTCTCCAGTTCTCTGACTCTGTGACCCTCAGGCCCACATGGAACCCCTCTGAGTCTCCGCTTCCTCATGTGTGAACCCTACGGCCTGAGTCAGTTCTACAGCTTATGTGTTCAGTAAAGGCGAATTTTCCCGGGAGTGTGGAGGTTTGCCCTTGTGGACGGGTTGGTCCATCACCTCTGAGCTGTAATGCCGGAGGGAGGCTGTGTCCCCCCGCAGGCGGGGGCCACAGCTGGTTCTCATGGCTGGTTTGCCCTGCCGTGTGCTGCGCCTCCTGAAACCTGCCCTTTCTCCCACCCCTGGCCCAGTTTAGGGATTCAGGGTCCTCCAGGGAAGGGCAGTGCCATCCTCCCCCTACGCACGCAGAGAGATGCCAGCATGTTCTCTGCAGCTGCAGGCACGGAGCATCGCCCCGGCCTCCCCTTGGTCCCACGAGCTGGCCTGCGGCTGAGTCGCACCTGGCACACCTGCGCAGCCACAGACCCGTAGATCCCCGGGGCCCCTGCCCCACCTCTCCCCTCACACACGGCCCCGGCACTCATGCTTTATAAACGTTTGTCCATAAACCAGCCGTGCTTCCTTAGGTTCTTCCCGAGATGTCGTGACCTGCTCACCTCCCACGTTCATGCTGAGGTGACGGGGGAGCCGCAGCTCTTCTCAGGAGAAGAGAGAGGCTCGCTGTGGGGTTTGGGCCTCTCCCTCGGCCTCTTTGGGCCTCAGTGTCCTCGTCACCATGATCAGGCTGTCGGGTGGCTTCTATTGGTTTCTCCCGGCTCTGCGTCTGTGAACCCTGGGATTGGGTGGTCAGGGTGGGGTGGGATTGGGGCTGCATTCCCTGGGGGGTTTTGCATCCTCGAAGGTCCAGAGCTGTGCTCTGAGTCTCCTGGATCCTCTTAGGGTGTGCATGGGAATGGGATGTGTCACCAGAGCCAGCCCTGCCAGGTGCGGACAGGTGAGCAACACCTGCTCCTTCCCAAGGGGCTCTCCAAGGGGGTCTTCGGGACTCAGTCCCTCCACGTGTTGGAGCCTCTCATTCCTGAATCCCGTGTCCCCTTCCCTCCCTCCGTTCCCCTGCCCGCTCTGCTGGGCTGGCACCCTTCTCCCCTTCTACACTGGCCCCAGCAGAGTGTGGACAGTAATGTCTTCACCTCCATGTCTGGGCCCTTGGGGCTTGGGATCAAGCCATGTGCACAAACCCAGGACCTGGCGGCCCACACACAGTGGCTGGACTCTCCTGTCTTAAGTACGTGGGCATCCAGGTTCCCTCGGATCTGAAGCCGTCCCTGCCTCCTCTCTGCTCTCTGATTGGCTTTCTGCCTTCGTGTCCTCGCCACCATGCCCATTCCCTCTAGCTTATCTGACGGCAGCCTTGGCAATGACAATGGCGGCCAGGTATTATGTTTTTGCTGTGGACCAGGCACTGTGCTAAGTGCTTTACAGGCCTTATTCAGACCACCCAAGGAGGTGAGTATTATTATACCATTTTACAGAGGAGGAAGCTGAGGTGGGGAGAGGTGAAGTAACTTGGTCACGGTCAAACAGCTAATCACGGGTGGCACTGGAATTCAAATCCAGGTCTGTTGGACCAGAACACCAGGGCTTTTGATCCACTGTACACACTGCCTGCCCGCCTCCCTCGAGGCTGGAGCCTGGCCCTCTACTCCAGCATCTGCCAGGCTGTCCTGCCATGATGGACAGAACTTCTCGGACATGTTTCCAACCACAGGGATGCCCCAGCACTGCTGGCTGCTGGAATGAGGGCTACGTGATTGTGCCTCTGGCCTTGGGTCTCTGTAGACAGCAAGGTGGATTCCTCTGGGCTGGGACCACCAGCCCATGCCCAGCCTGGTCCCTGCTCGTCCCTCCCCCTGGCCAGGCTTGCCCAATGACCACACAATTCTCTGCCACCATGAAAACTGTCTAAGACTCTAGTCATATTGAAGAGTTGAGTGCAGTTTTCCGAGTCCAGTGCAGGGAGCAGGAGTTGGGGGTTAGCCTGCCCATTCTGCAGAGGGGAAAGCAAAGATAATAAGACTCTGAGGGTCCAGCTTGTCACGGCTAGAGCTGGTGGGAGCCAGTCCTGGCTTCTAATTCCCTTTTCTTCCCATTGTATCTCCTTCTTTTTTTTTTTTTTTTTAAAATAAACCATCATAAAGGAAATGTTTAAGAAGAAAAGCGTTCATGAATTTTGTAATTGTGTAATTGTCAGACTCTAGAAGAACTTACATGAAGGCAAGCATGAGAGTTGCTTAAATGAGGAAGTATAAATATTTTAATACTGACCTCTCAATTGCATTTACAAATACTCCTGAATATTTTAACATACCCTAATCTGATTATAGAATATGGAAATAAATTTATCTGGGTGAACATTTACAAATATTTTCTATGGTAATAAAATGCTACATGACGTGCAGTATTCAGTCATTTACCCTCTTACAAATTACTATTTTCAAATCCAGCAATATTGTTTTTGTTCCAATTCATAAATGTTAAGCAATAAATCACAACAGATTTTTGCTTTTTTTTTTTGCGGTACGCGGGCCTCTCACTGTTGTGCTCTCTCCCGTTGCGGAGCACAGGCTCCGGACGCTCAGGCTCAACGGCCATGGCTCACGGGCCCAGCCTCTCCACGGCATGTGGGATCTGCCCGGACCGGGGCACGAACCCGCGTCCCCTGCATCGGCAGGCGGACTCTCAACCACTGCGCCACCAGGGAAGCCCCGTATCTCCTTCTTATGATGATTTCTCTGGAAACTTTAAAATTTCATTTTGTTTTATTTTATTTCCTATCGTTTATGGTCTAGTTGGTTATGCAGGGTTTGGAAATGTGAAAAGTTGGAACTCCAAAACCCTCTCCTAAGTTCTTAAGTACTATGCTGCAACTACTTAAGAATGCTGGGGCTGGGGAAGAAAGGCACTGCTTTCAACAGGTGGGATTAGTCAGGAAACCGTACTCAGCATCTTCCGCATCTCCAGAATGCAAGACCCTGCACACAGCCCGGGACCCCCAAAAGGCAGCCAGAGAAGAAAACTAAGCAGCAGGA
>NW_006780838.1:845030-851030 GCF_000442215.2 Lipotes vexillifer | reverse complement strand
TAGGGCTTCCCTGGTGGCGCAGTGGTTGAGAGTCCGCCTGCCGATGCGGGGGGCATGGGTTCGTGCCCCGGTCCGGGAAGATCCCACATGCTGCGGAGCGGCTGGGCCCGTGAGCCATGGCCGCTGAGCCTGCGCGTCCGGAGCCTGTGCTCCACGCGGGGAGAGGCCGCAACGGTGAGAGGACTGCGTACCGTAAAAAAAAAAAAAAAAAAAATTTGAGGTATGATTTACATACCATGAAATTCACCCTTTTAAAGTGTACGATTCAATGGGTTTTAGTATATTCACAAAGCTGTGCCATCACCACTGCATAGTTCCAGAATATTTTTATCACCTCCAAAAGAAACCCCGGACCCATGAGCAGACCCTCCCTACCCCTTCTCCTTCTGCCCCCACCCCCTGGCAACCACTCATCTGCTTTCTGTCTCTGGATTTGCCTATTCTGGACATTTTGTATAAATGGAATCATGTAATAGGTGGCCTTTTGTTTCTGGCTTTTGTCATTTGGCATGTTTTTGAGGTTCATCCATGTTGTAGCATGTATCAGTGCTTCATTCCTTTTAATGGCTGAATAATATTCCATTGTGTGGAGGGACAGTGTTGATTATCCATCCATCGGTTGATGGCTGCTTGGGTTATTTCCACCTTTTGGCTGTTGTGATAATGTGTCTCGTTCCTTTTGGTTTGGTTTTCCTGGGAAGCTCTTCATAGCGGCCAGCTGTATGCATTTCTCTAGCTTGGCTACTTGGAAAGCAAGAGAAAGCAGGGCCGAACATGGCAGGGTGGCTGAGGAACTGGTGTAGTGGGAGATGCAGACAAGGGGAGTGTGTAGGTTTGGGAGAAACTCTGTGCCAGAGGGAGGGCTTAATCCTGGCCCCAGAGCCATCTGCTGTTACAGGGGATTTTTCCTGTTGTTGATTATTAACCTATGGTTACGATCCTGATGGTAGATCCCCTGGGCTAGAACTCGTGCTTATTTGAGATGCCAGAAATGTTTTCAAAGACACGTAAACAGCCCTGGACCCTTGCTTCTCTCTTTCCACTTGGAAACCTGATCACCATTTTATGAGTTATAATAATAATGGTCTACATTTGTATAGGACTTTATATTTTATTTCACAGCCGTTATGTTTAAATCCTCAGAACATTATCACCCCCATCTTTGCAGCGGAAGGAACTGGGACACAGAGAGGTGAGGTAACTTAACCAAGGTCACACAGTGGGGTAGCAAGTAGAGACAAACTTGAACCCAGGAATCTCTTGATTCTTAATATAGGTCCTTTTCATAGAAATGTGGGAGAGATGATAGCTGCAATGACTTCAGATGGTCTGGGGCAGAGACACTGGAGGCTGGAGGCAAGGACCCTGGAGGCCTGGGTGCTGTAAGTGGGGTCTTTGCCTGGAGGTCTGCCCAGTTCCCTGTGAACAGCCCCATCTGGGTGAATCATCCCCCGGCTTTCTCAGCTTCCTCTCCCGGCTCTTTGATCATTTCCTCCTGAGATTTACATTTGGCTGACGCCAGACAGGACCTCTCCAGGCCTCCCTGATCCCTCCCAGCTGGGGAAAGAATCCCAGAGTAGAGAACCTCAGTGCCAGGCAGCTCTGGGGCAGAGGGAAGCTGAGTGGGCTGCGCCTCCAGGACCCCAGAGGCGGAAGGCTCTTCTGACCTGTTCATTCACACCTGCTCTAACCACCTTTCTCTTTTAGCTGAGTGTGTAATCTCCCTGCTTCCCTCCTCTGCCTCTGTCACCATGCTCCTGGGTAGGTCTGGGACCCTGCGGCCTTAGAGCTGCCTGTGGGCTGGCTTGGCTCGAGAGGCAGTTTTCAACCTTAGTGCCATGACCCATGTCAGGATCACTGTGGGTTACAAGAAAGTCATTACAAATAAGAGGGAGGTTACCATTTCTGCTAATAATTTACCTTTTGCTTATAATAAATTAGAGCAGATTCAAGGTTATCTCTTGAGATAATCATGTCACTTTCACCACTCAGTAAGTGTGATGTGTTTGGCTGAGAAAGGGCTAGAATTGCACTGAGCACCACGTTCTTACTCTGTCTTATCTGAGCACCAGCTGGTGGCTAGGCTGGGCCTGGCTTTCCTTGGGAGGGTGGCTCACACGCAAATGTCATTGGTTGTGAGGTCTGGGGCAGGCCGAGCTTGAGCCCAGCTGACCATAGCAGGGGTGGTGAGGCTGAAGCACGGATTTCATCCTTTTGGGTTTTGGTCTTCTAATTACAAAGCCAAGGCTAGAACATGGGACTTGGGCAGTGTATTTGTTTCCTAGGGCTGCTCTAACCAAGTACTACAAACCAGGCAGCTTAAAACAACAGACATTTATTGTCTCAGTTCTGGAGGTGAGAAGTCCAAAATCAAGGTGTCATTATGGCCATGCTCCTCTTGAAGGCTCCAGGGAAGAATCTTCCTTGCCTCTTGTAACTTCTGATGGTGGCCTGCAATCCTTGGCCTTCCTTGGTGCTCCAGGTGCATGATTCCAACCTCTGCCCCTGTTGTCACATGGCATTCTCCCTGTGTGTCTGTGCCTTCAGGTGGCCACTTTCTCCTCTTATAAGGACATTAGTCATATTGAATTAAGGGGTCACCTTAATGACCATATCTTAACTTGGGTACATCTACGAAGACCCTATTTCCAAACGAGGTCACATTCACAGGTAGGTGAAGACTTCAAAATATCTTGGGACTTCCCTGGCGGTCCAGTTGTTAAGACTCTGTGCTTCCAACGCAGGGGGCGCGGGTTCGATCCCCGGTCAGGGAGCTAAGATCCCAAATGCCGCACAGCGCGGCCAAAAAAAAAGACTTCAAAATATCTTTAAGGCAGTTCATGATTCGATCCGTAACAGGCAGTCAGCTCTTAAATAAGTACCTTTGGCTCCTAGGAGGGAGGGCTGAAGTCCAGAGTAGGGTTTGGTGCCGTGTGGCCCATCCCCTCCTGTAAAGCCATTCCAAGCCACCTAGGCACCAAGGCAGGGTAGTTTCTGATTTGCGGCCATCGGCATGCATGTGCTTTGGGTTCTGATCTTTTTGAGGGCAGTGGTCATGCCTTCTGCCCAGCCTGGTGTCCCCTCTGGAGTCTTGGACAGGGCCCTGGAGCTAGCAGGAGGCCGGTAGCCACTCGTGCTCCTTCCTGCTCCAGCACCTTCCAGGCTCCAAGCATCCTTTGGGAAATCATTCTGGCAGATGCCCCGTGCTCCCATGTGATAGCCCTCACCAGCTCCTGGAGGCTGGTCCAGGGAGAACAGACTGGCTCAGGGGAGAGAGGCTTAGTCCACGAAGGGCTGGGTATGAGGGCCCTTTGCCTGCGACTCAGGGACCTTGGTAATAATCTCAGCTGCTCTGGTCCTGTGGGCGTGGACCTCTTCCACCTTATGGAAAGAACCGGACAGTGTGACTGTATATGAGGGTCCCCCGACCACTGATATGAAAAACCTGCTGGCATTGCCCTCCTCTAGGGTTTGTGTTCCCAGAGAGCCAAGGCAGCTACTGGTCAAGTTTGTCCACAAGCCATCTCCAGGGGAGTAAGCCAGAGGTCCTCAGCTAACCCCACACAGTCCTGTAGACTCTGGGTGGGGGCTTGCCTCCCCTCCCTTCCCTGCATGGTTTTCCCTTCCAGGCTCCCAGACCCACCGAGGAACTGCCCTGTCCGTCCTCACCTCAGGGGACCTGAGGGTGATGCTTCCTTCTCTGAGCATCTTTCCTCCCTTCCTTTTCCATCATCATGAGTCTCGGGCTGCAGGCCCGTTGAGGAGGAACAGTGCCTGCTTGGAAAGGGTAGAGTGGCTAGGGGAAGCAAGCTTGTTTCCCACCCAGCTCTGTTGGATCCACAGGCCGGCGAGGGCCAGAGCAGCCGGACGTTACCCACAATGGTAACATCCAAGGCCATAAATGCAAGGGGAGGCTGGTGGCTCTGACTGAGAAGTGGAAGGAGCTGCGTCCATTCCTTTGTGTGTGACCGCGTGTGTGCGCATGTCTTGAGTGTTGAGTCTCGGCCCTTTGGTTCTTGTGTTAGTTACAGTCTGGATCAGGAGGGAGGGGACCCCAGTCATCGGAGTGAGTCCAAGATCCAGGAATAAAGGAGGAGGAAGGTAGATGGAGGTGCAGAAAGGGGGATTGGCAGGGTTGAGGTTAGTGGGGTCATGTGGCTCCTCCACCAAGCCAGATGTTCACGCAGCCTCCTTACCTGGCTCCCTGGAGGACAGGTGACAGGGACAGGCAGGGGCTGTGCCAGGGTAGCTGGGCCTGCCTGGGCTGAGGGGAGCCAGGCTGGGGTGGTGTCTGAGCCCCAGGGCCAGGGTTTCCTCTGGAAAGACGGCTCCCTCTGTAGGGAACATGGCTTCTCTCACGAAGGGGGCTTGGGGTTGGAGCTGTCACCCCCGTTGGCAGGACATGGGCTGGAACAAAGTACAGAAGCATTCTCTCCAGGTGGCAGTGGGGGTCCTTTGGTCGTTTAAGTGGGACCAGGTTGGGGGCTGACTCTTGGCTCCTTCAGGGTGGGGCTCTGGAGAAGCAAACAGTTGCAAAATTGGGGGCTTTGTGGCTCAGCCTGGTCTTCTTAGGCTCTTAATTCTGTTATCCTTGCCTCTCCCTCCTGTCCCAGGATATAGCCAGGGCACGTCCTGGACACCAGAGTCCCTTGTCCGGAGACTCCCCCAGGTTCTGCCCAGCTGGCCCTGTGGGTAACCATCGCTCTGAAGGCTTTTCCGTGGCACACATTCTCCCTACTGGTTGGACTGTAAACTAGCACTCCCTGGTCACCAGCAAGGGCCAGATGGAAAGTGGGGAGTGCGTGAGAGCAGCGGACTTGTCGCAATTGTGTTGTCATGGTGACACAACTCTGTTTAGCTGCCTCTCCACGGTTCTAGCCCACATGGACTAAAATAAGTTTTACCTGCAGCATACACAGCAGGCAGCCCTGTCTTCCCAAAGTCTGACCAGGGCGTGTGTGTGTGTGTGTGTGTGTGTGTGTGTGTGTGTGTGTGTGTGTGTATGTGTTTAGGGACAAAGGGGTCTCCCCAGGGAGGATGAATTGAAAATGTTTACCCCTCTCCCCTTCTTTTCCTTCCCAGTCCTGTATCTCTTTAGACCTGTGGTTCTCAGACCTCAGCATCACAATCACCTGGAGAGATTGTTAAAACACAGATTCCTGGGCCCCATCACCCGGGAGTCTGGTGTGCACCTGAGAACATGCATTTCTAACAAGTTTCTGGGTGATGCTGTGGTGCAGGAACCACGCTGGGAGTAGCCCTGCCTAAGATTTTAGCACATCCTGGCAAAGAAATGCACTGGCTCTATTTTCTGCATGTGTTAGACTGTGTCCTTAAGCCCAGCTGCTGTTAGAGGAGAGGGGGGAGGGGCAGACAGGCCCCCACTCACCTCTTCTATGTTCTGTGGCCTAACAGGAAGCAGGAGCTGGCCAACAGCTCGGATGTGACCCTCCCAGACCGGCCGCTGTCCCCTCCTCTCACTGCGCCTCCCACCATGAAGGTAAGAGCCTTCCGGCTGGTAAGTGGGGAGGGGAAGTGTGCGGGGAAAGAGCTGTTGCTTTGGCCCCTGGCCCGGCTGCTTCTGTCCCCATGGGGGCCTTGGAATGTCTCCACACCTCTCAAGGCAGTATCCACTTGAGATTACCAGTGTAGGAGGAAAGTGTGATTGTGAGATTCGGGGGTGTCACGGGGCAGTGAGGAAATAGACTGGGGCTGAATGGGGTGGGCGGGATGCTTGGTGATTAGCGAGAGGCCTTGTGGAGCTGTAGGTTCCGGCACAAGGGGCCCAGGCGGGAGTAAGTGGGGACACTCAGAATGCAGCTGGGAGCCTTACGGGGCTACTGCCCAGAAGGGCTGCCTGGGGCTGGGGGTGGGGAAGGAGGGGTCCTGTGGGCTGGGACCCTCCTGGGACTTGAATGGCACTTGTGTGCTGCTCTACCTGCCTCTGACTGGCCTCCTGGGCTGGCCCTGTCACCCGAATCTCTGTGGGAGAGTTGCCTT
>NW_006780838.1:838784-844867 GCF_000442215.2 Lipotes vexillifer | reverse complement strand
TTTCCCTATTAGCACTTCATTCACAAGTCTCTCTCCTGGGAGACTACATCCCAGGACCCTGAGGGGGCTGCCAGTAATCCTGCCTAGGCAGCAATGCACCTCCCTCACACTTTGCCAGGTGAGGACTAGGTCTGAAGACGTCACCTGAGTCATCTGAGGTCCTGGGGTTCTGCTACAAGGTGACTCACGGGGAAATAATTAGGTATCTCTTTCCTGGGAGTCCCTGTTGTACCCCCTCTTCCCTGACCTAATCTGTTGCAAAGTGATACCCTCAAAGGAGGTAGATTAAAAGCCATCTTCTCATTATCATCCCGCACTGAATGCCCATCACACACAGAACTGAGGGGGAGTATCACAGAATGGCAGTCAGCGCCTGTCCTGGTTGAATTAGGAATGCAGGAGTGGGTAGGGCGCAGGGCTGGCCTAGAAGACAGCTGTGCTCTCCTCTTGGTGGGGTACCCGGGGGCATTGAGAGCCAGACCACCTTCATCAGCCTAGTCACAGTGCTGGCATCCGAGTCGGGTGCTGGGGTGGCTTGTTTGCACAGGGTTTTACTGAGACATATCGCCATTCTGAGTTTTAGTCCCTTGGTCTGCAGAGTTGGGTGGGGGATGCTTGTCTCTTTGCTCATGGATGGTGGGGGTTTGCAGGGAGGAATTCTGAAAGTCTCCTAGCAGGAGTCACTGAGTTCTCTTGGCAGGCTTTACTTACGTGCTCATTTAATTTACTCAACACCCAATATTTATTTGAATGTTGTGTTAGTCAAAACTCTTGGTGGCAAGTGACAGAAACATAACTCGCTTTGGCTTAAGCATAAAAGAAAATTTATTGCCTTCGTAATGGCAAGTATAGACTCCAGGCACGGCTGCATCCACGAAATCCGTCTCTTACCATTTCTCTTCTGTGTTTCATCCTTTGTCAAGCTCTGGCTCTGTGGTGGCAGATGGTGACAGTAGCTCCTACTTGCTAAGTAACTCCAGTGGAAAGAAGAGTATCATTTTTCCCCCAGTAGTTCTAACAAAAGTCCCAGGGAGGAAGCTCATTGGCTGGGCTTAGGTCACATGTCTATCTCAGAGATGGAAGGCTCTGATTGGCCAGAGCTGGGTCTCTTGCCCACCGTGTAAACCAGCGGTCCCCAACTTTTTTGGCACCAGGCACCGGTTTCGTAGAAGGCAATTTTTCCACAGACTGGCGGTGGGTGGGGGTGGTGGTGGTGGTGGAATGGTTTCGGGATGATTCAAGCGCATTTCATTTATTGTGCACTTTATTTCTATTATTATTACATTGTAATATATAATGAAATAATTATACAACTCACCATAATGCTGGCAGGAGGTGGAGCTCAGGTGGTAATGCGAGCGATGGAAAGCGGCTGTAAATACAGATGAAGCTTCGCCCGCCGCTCACCTCCTGTTGTGCGGCCCGATTCCGAACAGGCCGCGGACCGGTACCGGTCCACGGCCTGGGGGTTGGGGACCCCTGGTCTAAACTGTAAGAACGGATAATGGGGGAGGGGTGGCGGTTTAAAGGAAAATTGAAGGTGCTACAATGAGAGGAAGAGGAAACGGATGCAACGCAGGCAAGACCAACAGCTTTCTACTACACGTGCTGACCATGTGCCAGGTCTAGTGCTGAGCACTGGGCACCTAGGAGCAACAAGACAATATGATCCCTGTTCTCTTGGAGTTTGTCATCCAGCTACGGAGACAAAAGTTGAAAAAATAATTTCAAGAATGGGGGATGGACAGTTAGGTGTGATGAATATTCCAAGGGAAAAGCACAGCATGGCTCAGACAATATGAGGTCTGTGGAGGGGAGATCTAATCGAGCCTTGGAGAGGGCCAGGGAGGGCTTTGAGGAAGTGACGCTTAAGCTGAATCCTGAGCGTGGAGTAGGACTTAGTGAAGCAGAAGTGCAGTCAAGGTGGAGGACAGTGTTCTAGATCCTTATCACTCAGCGTGAGGCCAAGAGACCAGCTGCACCTGCCTCGTTGGGGAGCTCCTTAGAAATGCAGACTCTCGGGCTTCCCTGGTGGCGCAGTGCTTGAGAGTCCGCCTGCCGATGCAGGAGACGCGGGTTCGTGCCCCGTTTCGGGAGGATCCCACATGCCGCGGAGCGGCTGGGCCCGTGAGCCATGGCCGCTGGGCCTGCGCGTCCGGAGCCTGTGCTCCGCAAATGGGAGAGGCCATGACAGTGAGAGGCCCGCATAACGCAAGAAAAAAAAAAAAAAAAAAAAAAAAAAAAAAAAGAAAGAAATGCAGACTCTCAGGCCTCACTGCAGCCCCCTGAATCAGGATCTGCATTTTACCAACATTCCCTAGTGATTCACGTGCACATTACAGCTCCAGAAGCACTGCTTGTAGGCTCCGTCCTCCCTGAGGCAGGAGAGAAGTTTATTCTCGAGGAACAAGAATGGCTAGAGCACTCACAGTTAGGGACAAAGAGGCAGACCCTTGGAAATTTTGCTTAAGATTTTGGGCTTTATCCTAACTAGGGGCATCGAAGTCATTGAAGATTTCAGTCAGAGGAGTAAGGTGACAGGACTTTTGCAAAGTCACCCTGGCTCGTATGCAGGATGTGTGAGACGGAACGGACTGGAAGTGGGGTGAGTGGGGAGGTCACTGCAGGGGTCCAGTGGGAGAGGACTGACTCTGAAGGGCCTCTGACCACCTGGAAGTGGTCAGATCTCAGAGATCTCCCAGGAGGTGGATTGGTGAGATATGAGGATTTGGGGAGAGGTAGGAAGCAAGAATGGTCCCAGGTTTGGATCAACCGGATAAACGATACAGCCATTCTCTGAGAGGGGGTGACCCAGGAGGGAGGGTGAGGCTTTAAGTTCTAAGTGCTGAGTTGGACATGCTTGAGGCACCAGTGGGGGTGTCATTGAGCAGCTGGGTATTTGGGGGCCAGGCTCAGAAGAAGGGTGTGACTGGAGATAAAAGTCTGGAGTCATTTTTGTAGAGATGGGAATTGAAGCTGGGGGTGGAGGGGTGGGTGGGTTGGTGAACTCTCCAGGGAGAGGATGGAGTGGGAAGATGGGAGATTCCGGGGGTGGCCTCCCCAGGGAAAGGCTGGTGTGGACGAGGCTGGGGACATGGTGAGAGGGATGGGCAGATGTGTCAACTACGGTGGAGAGGCCAAGTACCATGCGGAGCTTATGGTGGCCTCTGGGTTTAGTGTCCTGGTGGCTACTTAAAGCTACGATGCTCATTTACCTCTCCCCAGCCTGCTCAGCACAGAGGGAGCAGCCGTGTCAGGACTGCATTTACCAAGTCATGTTGTTAGCCCAACGCGTCCCTGCATTGAGTTCAGGGCAGCGACTGCGTCCTGTTCTGTGGGTTCCTAGTTCTGGTAGATGTTTATGGTGTGTTGACTATTCTGGAATCCAGGTTGGAGGAGCAGGCACTTCCCTTCCACTCCTCTGGTTTTGTCTGAATCTCCTATCCCAGCCCTCTTTCTCCAGGTAATACTCTTCTAAATTAAGCCAGAATACAGGGACTTGCCTGGTCGTCCAGTGGTTAATCTCCGCGCTTCCACTGCAGGGGCCACAGGTTCGATCCCTGGTCGGGGAAGTTTGCATGCTGCACGGTGTGGCCAAAAAAAAAAAAAAAAAAATACATGTGTTCTTCAAGATGTGGACTGAAGCCCCCTCCTTCCCTATCAGTTTCACCTGTGGAGTCACCTGTGCAGGTCTGGGCTCCTGCCTGCGATGTCCTCTCCAGGGTGGGATTAGGCCTCTGCTTTGCTGATACCTCCCAACTTCCCCAGGTTATTACTGCACGTCGAGGTCTGAGACACTGAGGGTGGAGGCTGGAATCTCTCCAGGGTCACTGGCCCTGGAGTTCCATCAACTCCCGCGTCCCTCCCAGCATCTGGGCAGTGGAGGAGGGTCTCACTTGGTTCCCTTGGCAGTGCAGGCTTGGGTTAGGGGTGGCAGTGAAACCCCTTTGATATTGATTAGCTTGGGAGTCACAAAATGTCAGGGGTGGGTGATCCATTTCCTTTTTAGGGAAGCTGGAGGCCAGGAGGTGGGAAATGACTTGACCAAGGTCCCATTGAAGATAGGTGTGTTCCTCCTGTAGTCATAGAGTAAGTTCAGTTCTAAGACCCAAACCATTTTTGATAAGATGCTCTCATCCCACCCCACACACCAGGGACAAACTAGAGTTGCTTCCCCCATTGGGAAGGGACTGCTGGAGCAGAAGCTGGCCTCCAGCCCGAGAAGCGCCCCCCACTCCCCAGGCCCCTGCCCCCCACTGGCATGCCTGCTGCAACTGGTCCTTTACGCCCCCTTCTCCACCTCGTTGTGTTCGTGGTTTTCAAGGGAATTTTTTTTTTCTCGCTAATATGAAACTGAGAAAAAGCCACCAAAGAGATGCCGAGCAGATGGGCAGAATGAGAGCCCAGTTCCCAACCAGAATTCAAGCTTTGGATGGTGCAGGGTGGGCTGGGAGAGGGGTTTGGGGCTGTCTCCCTGGGAATGCTGTGAATTGTTTCCCCACGTCTTTTATGATCTGGTTTTCATGCCCAAATGGATCACCAGGCACCAAGGAGAGCGGGTGTGTGCCCAGCATTGTGCTAGGCCCCGTGTGGTCAAACTGAGGCTGCCGTCCTCGTCCCTCAAAGGACCTGCTGTCTTCAGGGGGCCTTAACTGAGCAGAAGAAACCATATGGCTGAGCATGTGACAAGCTGCAGTGTGTCACCTCAGTGGGGGGGAGAGGAGTGAGGATGGCTTCATGGGGACGTGGGTGGGGGAGTTGGAAGGGACCCTAATGGCAAGCACGGGGGTTGAGTGACCCCCTGGGACCGACCACACAACAGCCTTTTGGGCGTGAAGGGGTTGGGATTGACCCTCCTGATTCTTTTCTGGCTCACAGTAAGTGCACGGGGCGTTCTGTCGAAGGTGATGTTGCTGGGACTTGGTGTGTCCTTGATCTGAATTGTCACACTTGTCTCTGGAGCCCCACCAGGCCTGGGCTGGCCCGGTCAGCTGGGAGGTGACCCTTTCTCAGCCTCCTCCACCCCAGACCTTCTTTCCCGAAGAGAACAGGGAGGGCTGGGGTGCCCGCTGTGGGGGGAGCAGAAAGTCTCATGCCTGCCTTGCCCCCCTGGTACTTTTGCTCTCCATCACTCACCGATGCCCTTGAAACCCTCAGTGATGGGTCAGGCAGGTGCAAAGTCCCCACATGTTGGGGAAGAAAGTGGAGGTCAGAGGTGCCTTCTCTGCACTCCCTTCATTCCCTTTGGACAGAGCTGTGCTGGGTCTCAGCCTCTTACCCTCCCAGGCTCCCGAACTGCCCACCAGCCACTTTCTTACCTGGGTGGGGAGGCGCTGGGGTTTCCTTTCCAGCTTGTAGCACTGCCCCAGGCCCGATGCCATCTCTTACTTTGCCTGTGGTTCCTGCCCCCTGTCTTCTGTTCTCACTGGGAACAGAGATCACCCACCTGCCTCTGTCAGGGTCGAGTGAGGGGGTGTCAGCCCCCGTCACATATACCAAGTTTGTATGGACGAGATGAGGCGGCGTTTATGGGAAGGATGTTGGGACCCCTCTTGGGCGGAGGCAAGAAGGGCTCAAGGACACCGGCAAGGGGGTTTGGTTTCCCCTCTTCAAGAAAGCTCTGCAGTTGGGGGCATGACAGTTGGGACAAGCGTTTGTTGCGACCCATGACCACCGCTGCAGGAGGTTTAGCTGACTTTCTTGTTGGCGCTCCTAGGAGAGCTGTCTCTGGTCCCCACGCAGACCCTATTTATGTCGCTGGTCCAGATGCTATCTCCTCAGGAACCACTTCCCAGGAGGCCTCTGATTTCATACAGGCCAGTGGACCGGGGAGCCCAAGGGCAGTGCAGATAGGAGGGGAGCTTAATCTGGCTCTGCATCTGTTGGGGGGCACCTTGGAGGCTTAGAGAGCCGGGAGATGTCTGTGTGTGCACCACCTGCATGAACCCACCCCTCATGTGTGCACATGTGTATATTGTACCTGATTTTGTTCATTGTTTTTTTTTTTTTTTTTTTTTTTTTTTTTGGTTGCGGGCGCCGTTGTGGCCTCTCCCATTGCGGAGCACAGGCTCCAGACGCACAGG
>NW_006780838.1:816600-838712 GCF_000442215.2 Lipotes vexillifer | reverse complement strand
CCTCTCCCGTCGCGGAGCACAGGCTCCGGACGCGCAGGATCAGCGGCCATGGCTCACGGGCCCAGCCGCTCTGCGGCATGTGGGATCTTCCCGGACCGGGGCACGAACCCGTGTCCCCTGCATCTGTTCATTGTTTTAAGGCCAACTAGCCTACACTTCTTGGAAATTACTTTAGATGTAACCGGATTTTAAAAATTTACATACATTGAAATGCATAAATCTTAACTGTGTACTTTTATTAATGGATACACCCATGGGACCCATACTCTGATTCAGATAGAGGACCTTTCTCTTCCCCCAGAATGTTCCACTATGTCCCTTCCTAGTCAGTCCCAACCCCTGCCCCTTGGGAAGCAACCAGTATTCTGATTTTTTTTTTCTACTGTAAATTAGTTTTGCCTGTTCTAGAACTGAATTTAAAAGGAGTCACGGGGACTTCCCTGGTGGTCCAGTGGTTAAGACTCTTATTTCCAGTGAGGGAGGCACGAGTTTGATCCCTGGTCAGGGAACTAGATAAAAATAAAAAATAAAAGGAATCACATAGTCTGTACTTGTTTGTGTCCAGCTCAGCATAATATCTGTGAGATTCACCCATGATGTAGAGCGTATCAGTAGTTTGTTCCTTTTTATCCCCACTGTATGAATACAGCACAGTTTGTTTATTTTCCTGTTGAGCGACATTGGTTTGTTTCCAGTTTTGAGCTATAATGAATAACCAAATGCTCTGAATATTCTGGTATAAGTTTTGTTTTGTTTTGGACATGTGTTTTCATTTCTCTTATGTAAATACCTAGAGGGAAATGGCTGGGTCAAAGGGGAGGTGAATGTTTAACTTTATATGAAACCGCCAAACTTTTAGCCAGGTGCTTGTACCATTTTATGTCCCTACCAGCAGTGTTATGAGAGCTGTGACTGCTTCACATCCTTGTCAACATTTGCCATTGTCAGTCTCTTTAATTTTAGCCACTTGAGTGGGTGTGTAGGGAGGGATATTTCATTGTGGCTTTAATTTGCATTTGTCTGATGACTAATGACGTTGAACACTTTCTCATATGCTTGTGGACCATTCTTACAGTTCCTTTGCCCCTCCTCCCCCTTCAAAATTGGGTTGTTTGTCTTCCTGTAGGCATTCTTTACATATTCTAGATACAAGCTCATTCCTTGTCTTAACAGCGTCTTTGATGAACAGAAGTATTTTGATGTCCAATTTATGGGTTTTTTTTTTCATTTTGTGTCTGTAGCTTTCTTTGCTTATTCCATATCACAAAGATTTTCTTCCATATTTTCTTCTAGAAGCTGTCTAGTTTGAACTGTAGTTCTAAGATCCATCTCAATTTAATTTAATTGTGTGGCATGATATAGGCATTGTTGGGCAGCAAGCCTTATACTTGCCCAGCCTCGAGACAGAAAGCCTCGAGAAGAAAGAGACCAGAGTCAGTGACAGAGACATGGATGGTTTAATGGACAGGACATCTTACATGTCTGAAGCAAGGTCCTGGAGTGACACCCCACTGTGTGAGGCAGACGAGGGCAGGACAGGGCAGCAGTCTTCACTACTGGAGGGGAGAGGGAGGTTACCCGTTACAGGGGGAATTGACTTGACATCAGGTTGGCTCGTTGGTTACCAGGGAAACCAGCAGAGGAGCACGTCCTTCACCACCCCTTTGCTCCTTTGATATGCTATCATGGTGGAGGTGTTCTGATCTAAAGAATAGAACTAGCTGGGTCAGGGGGGCAAGTATGTAGGCATTTACTGATTAGGCTCTATGAATAAGAGGGAAAGTCTGTCAGGTGAGTAGGGTGTAGGTGAGGCAGGCACTGGTTGAGCAGGGGGATGTATAGTGAGCAAGAGAATAGCCATCTTGAGTGGCCTGATGGTACCGGTATCTAGGTCCATTTATTCCCATATGGATATCCAGTCATTGAAAAGACTTAGGGTTGCTTTGGTACCTTAGTCAAAAATCCGCTGGCTATATACATGCACCCATGCACACGTATGGTTGTCTCTGTAAGCCGTGATGTTTCTCTAGATCGGGGCTGGCAAATGTGTGACACTTGTGCCATCCCACCAGCCTTCTGCCCCTATGGCAGATGTTAGTAATGATCATGGCACCCTTGCCCATGAGTTTAGATGTGGATTCAGAATCCTCTCCAACAAAGCCCTGCAGGTAGCCACTGCCGGTCATTTGGAGCTGACACTTGAGATCAATTGCTTCTGGCATCTCTGATTGAACTTGGCGGAAGAGGTTAAGTTGTTTGCTCCATGTCCCACAGCTGGTGAGGGCAGGGCCAGGATTTGGACTCAGGTCTGTCTGTGTGGCTCGGAAGCCTGTGCTGTCTTAACCGCACTCCAGACTGCTTTCCGTGAGTCATGTGAGCATATTACTTAATCTCCCTGACCTCCAGTTTCTTCCCCTGTAGAATGAGGACAATGGCCACCTGGAGGAGCGGGTGTGAGGAGTAATGAGGTAAACCATGACGCAGCTAGTGGGGTGCTTAACACATAGTGGGGGCTCAGTAAGTGGTTGTGATAATAGTGATGATAATTATGATGGTGATGTTGGTGATGGTGATGGTGATGATGTTGATGCCCTTGAGAAACATACAGAGGGCTTCTCTCTAGGGAACTGGGAGCCACCAGCACGTGAGAGTCCTTTGCCTGTTCCCATGGAGCCTTCTGAACTGGAGGCCCCGGGGGGCGCCCTGCCTCCTAGAAATTGCTGATGGATCCCAAACCTCAGGCTTTGGCCTAGGCATCCAGTTCACTAGGGCCTTATTCCTTCTCTCCTTTGTTTCAGGGGAACAGGCCAGCTGGGCTTCCAGAATGGTCTCTCTGGGAACCCTACCTCTCTCCTTTGATTCTCCAGCCCATCTCCCTTTCCTTCTGACAGGCCACATGGTCTCCCCCATCAAGGAGGTTAATCCAGTTCCTTTGACCTGGACCCAGATCCCTTTGAGGCTTTTTCTCAGAAAGGTGACACATATGGAGTAGTAGTTAAGAACACAGTTTCTGGAGCCAGCTTGCCTGGTGTAAGGCTTTGACACTTCCTAGCTGTGTACCGTCTCTGGGCCTCAGTTCCCTCATTTGTAGAGTAGGGATATGAGAGTACCTGCCACGTGTGGTTGTAACGGGGATTAATTGAGATGATGTACGTTTATCACTTAGAGGCACGTGGCGTGTGCTGCAGAAATGTTAGTACTTAATTATTCCTCCAGAGAACAGCAATGCTCAGAGGGAAAGTCTGGAAGGAAATACACTGATTTTTCTATTGCTAATATAGTTCCTCCTCAGGACTCCCTGATGCCCTGCCTGGTACCCAGGACTGAGGTGCCTCTCCGTAACCAATGAACAAAAATTGAAATCGCATTTTGTGTGATTGGCCCCACCTGAGCCCTGTGTATCAGACCCAAAACCCTGCCTGATAAGTATGGATGACAGTAAGGGTATTGGAAAAAGGCCAAAGCCAAAGATCCTGCCCAGCAAACTCACATGGACCTAGGGGAGGGGTCTTCAGGGAGGAAGCATCCCTCTGGATCATGTTCGCATCACTTGAAGTCAGGCTGCCCTGAGCTAATCAGTGTTCACAGACCAGGTGGTCCCCATGGTGATAGGGAGAAACTGTAAAGCCGTTGTCCTCATGAAGGATTTTGGGATTGGACTGAGTGGAGATCTGGATAATTCAAGGCCATGGAGTGTCCCGGGGTTGGCCTTGGAATGCATTTTATAATCTGTTTGTCCCCATCAGAAGGTTCCTTCCTAATTCCTTTTGCCTGCGGCTAGTATTGAAACGAGTCTATATTTCTAGACAGATACTGACCTTGTGCCCTGATAGAGCACTTGGCATTCAGGGCGTCTCCTTGGGGATGCTTCGCATGCTGCTGTAGCCCTAGTCACGCCACCTGCCTTTGAAGGCCTGGCAGCTGTCCTACCCCATAACTTAGCCTCTAGTTTACAACATCCCTGCTTGTTTTAGGTCCTGCCTTCCCCGATGGACAACCCTGGGTCTGGCACACAGAGCCCGGGCCTGGCCCTGGGCCTTAGTAACCACTGTGTGACATTGTGCAGTTCGGTCATCTCCTAGGAACCTCAGTTCCTTCATTTGTGGGACTAAGCCCACCCCGTAGGGTTGCTGTGAGGATTACAGGAGGAAGCGGGTGGGCAAGGGCTTCATACCAATATAACACCACACAGGTGTTATATTGGTATGTGATGGATACTCGTGGTTTTTATCGTGGGCGGTGAGCTAAATACTTGTGTGGTGGTTTCATTGATTATCCCACTCCTCTTCTGGCTGCCATAGACACTTCTGCACTGAGACCGGCTCTGGAGTGGGGTCCTGCCAGATTCCATGCCCCGCCTCGCATCCCCACCCCATGCATGCTTAGGGGTCATGTCATTGACCTGACACTCAAGCCCAGTGTGTCTGGTGCTCTGTGGGACAGTGGACAGTGGGTTTTGTGTTTTGTTCCTGGAGGGAGTCACCCCTTCAATATGAGTCCTGTAGGTACCTCCTGTGTGTCCCCCTCCTGTTGGCTTTTTTCCCCTGGACCCCTAGTAGATTCCCTGTTCTTGGATGAGTGTGGAGATGGTGTTTCAGGCCTTAGGGTGTCTATTCACTTCCTGGCGCCATTTGACAAGTTACCACAAACTTTGTGGCTTAAGACAACAGAAATTTATTCTCTCACAGTTCTGGAGGCTAGAAGTCTGAAATCAAGGTGCCGGCAGGGCTGAGCTCCCTCCACAGGCACTAGAGGAGGCAGATCCTTGCTTGCTTCTTCCTGTAGGCGTGTAGGTGGCTATAGGCATTCCTTTGGTTTGGGGCTGCATGATTCCACTCTGCCTCCGTCTTCACATGGCCTTCTCGTCTCCCTGCGTCTGTGGGTCTCTTATAAGGATTTAGGGCCCACCTGGATCCACCTGGCTCTCATCTCAAGATGCTTAATTATACCTGCAAAGACCGTTTTTCCAAATCAGGTCACATTCACAGATTCTTGGGTGGACATATCTTTTTTGGGGGGCACCATTTAACCCACTATAGGGTGTGAGCGGCCCTCTTTCAGGAGCCCCCGATGGGAGCCTGGTGAGGCCCAGAAGCTATGCCAGCACCTGCTTACTCTTGTGTAGTTGGAGGTCATTCAGGTGTGACTGCAGATGTGTGTGTGTATGTGTGTGATGGGGCAGGGCGTTGCTGGAGCAGGGCTGGGAGGAACTGGCCCAATGCAGCCCCAGCTCCATGGCCCGAGGGGACAGGACATGTTCTCCTATCCTTGTTGTCACAGGGCCTGGTACATAAGGGGCCCAGAGGAGGTGCTTCATAAACACTTAGTGGTCGGTGCTTAATACATACTCATAGTAGGTGATTTATGAATTCTCATCGATTGATCCAGCCTTGAGAATGTGGCATTGAACTAAAAAAGCCCAGTATTTTCTTGGAGAATTTTTCTTTTTTTAATAAATTTATTCATTTATTTATTTTTGGCTGCGTTGGGTCTTTGTTGCTGCACGCGGGCTTTCTCTAGTTGTGGCGAGCCGGGGCTACTCTTCGTTGCAGTGCGCGGGCTTCTCACTGCGGTGGCTTCTCTTGTTGCAGAGCACGGGCTCTAGGCACGCGGGCTTCAGTAGTTGTGGCTCAGGAGTTGAGGCTCGCAGGCTCTAGAGCACAGACTCAGTAGTCGTGGTGCATGGCCTTAGTTGCTCCGGGGTATGTGGGATCTTCCCGGACCAGGGCTAGAACCCTTGTCCCCTGCATTGGCAGGCAGATTCTTAACCACTGCGCTACCAGGGAAGCCCCATCTTGGAGAATTTTTTAAAGATTTTTCTTTTTTTTTGCAAGTGAACAGCAACCCCTCACCCTATTTTAAATAAAGTGTTACATGCTTCTTATAAAAAAATGTAATCAATTGTAAAGTGTAAAGTAAAAAAATCCAAAACAAAACTCTAGTAATAATCCCACCATCCAGCCATATTCATCATCACCATTTGCTAAGCCTCGAGACATCTCGGCGTCATGCACACAGACAGAGGCATAAATAAATGGAATCTGACTTACTTCACTCTGTATGACAGACTCTAGGTCCATCCACCTCACTACAAATAACTCATTTCGTTTCTTTTTATGGCTGAGTAATATTCCATTGTATATATGTGCCACATCTTCTTTATCCATTCTTCCATCGATAGACACTTAGGTTGCTTCCACGTCCTGGCTATTGTAAATAGAGCTGCAATGAACATTGTGGTACATGACTCCTTTTGAATTCTGGTTTTCTCAGGGTATATGCCCAGTAGTGGGATTGCTGGGTCGTATGGTAGTTCTATTTTTAGTTTTTTAAGGAACCTCCATACTGTTCTCCATAGTGTATGTATCAATTTACATTCCCACCAACCGTGCAAGAGGGTTCCCATTTCTCCACACCCTCTCAAAGTGAGAGAGTGGCATGGACATATATACACTACCAAATGTAAAATCGATAGCTGGTGGGAAGCAGCCGCATAGCGCAGGGAGATCAGCTTGGTGCTTTGGGACCACCTAGGGGGATGGGATAGGGAGGGTGGGAGGGAGACGCAAGAGGGAAGAGATATGGGAACATATGTATGTGTATAACTGATTCACTTTGTTATAAAGTGGAAACTAACACAGCATTGTAAAGCAATTGTACTCCAATAAAGATGTTAAAAAAAAAAGAAATTGCAAAAAAAATAAATAAATAAATAAATGGGATTGTACCATTTGTGCTCATTTGTAATAAAAAAGAGTTAAATTCGATTTTATTTGCATTTAATCAGTGAAGAGAAAACCAGGTGGATCAGAAGGAATCACTGAAGTTTAGATAAATGTTTCTGCTCCAGAAGAGATAGTAACCCCTGTAAGAGTCCTCTAAAGATGAGGTAAATTATTCCATTAAATTATTTTATTAAAAAAATACGGACAAATTTTTGGGGTTTTTTTTGGCTGTCTTGAGTCTTCATTGCTGCGTGTGGGCTTTCTCTAGTTGCGGCGAGCGGGGGCTACTCTTCGTTGCGGTGCGCGGGCTTCTCATTGCGGTGGCTTCTCTTGTTGCGGAGCATGGGCTCTAGGCGCGTGGGCTTCAGTAGTTGTGGCACGCAGGCTCAGTAGTTGTGCCTCGCAGGCTGTAGAGCGCAGGCTCAGTAGTGGTGGCGCACGGGCTTAGTTACTCCACGGCCATGTGGGATCTTCCCGGACCAGGGCTTGAACCTGTGTCCCCTGCATTGGCAGGCAGATTCTCAACCACTGTGCCACCAGGGAAGTCCCCACACAAATCTTTGAGGGTGGTGACATTAATTTTTTTTAAATAAATTATTTCCACTTTATACATAGTGTTTGGCTCCCTTCTTTGGGATATGAGAACCAGGTGATTTTGGAGGAGCGATAGTGCAGCCTGTGAACGGCGTGGCTCGCTCCTTTTGAGGGGAACTGCCATGCCCTTACCAGCAGCCTGGGCTGCCAGGGTGTGCATCTCCAGGTATGTGGAGAGGTGGACGGGAGCCTTTCAAGAGCTCCAGCCCAGGTCCACGTGGAAATTAAGCAGAACCTGTTGTGGGAGTGAACTGGGTTTGTTAGCAAATGACACGGCTGAGCTGATTTGATTTGGCAGCAGGACCGAGAAGCTTCTGAAATGTCAGATGTTAATATGATGGCTGGTTGGCTCTAAATGGGAAGCCAGGAGTGAGAGGTGGGTGGCCTGGTGGCGTCATCTGCTGTGGAAGGGAAAAAGAGGAGGGACTGGGGAGAGGGGAAATAGGAGGGGGGAGGGGAGGGAAGAGGAGAGGGAAGGAGGGAAAGCAGGTGGGAAAAGGCAGGAAGGGGATGAAGGAGGTCAGGTGGATGGGCTGGGTTTGCTTCTTTGAGGATCGCTAGCTGGTAGGCCTGGGCCCAGTTTGCCGTCAGATATGCTTTGTTTGACCAACATGGTATTAAAAAATTAATTTCCGTACTATTGGGAGGAACGTGCTCTCTCCAACTATTTTGCCTTATATCCTCCCTGTGCCTAAGGGCATCCAGGTTTAGGACCTTTTCCAGATGCTCTGCTACTGTTTCTAGAGTTTTCCCTTCCCAGGGACTCACCCTGGTGGGTGGCCTGGGCTCAGAGGAGACCGGCATTGCATCTCGCCCCAGAGACGATGATTCTGAAAATCCACTGGACCCCCGATGGCTCCCAGCATCACTGCCTTGTGGATGTCCAGTTGGGTTTCAGGACAGCATTTGAGGGTCCCTTTGGGGTGGTTATTCCGTGGTCGGGAGAGCCAGGCTGTGGGATGTAGGAGACAGGAGCTATGCCTTGTGTAGCTCCGTCTCCTCATGCTCGATGGCCCTTTGTTGAACTGGGAAGATGTGATGTCCACCCTTTGAGGGTATGATGGCTGAGAGGAGGCAAAGCCCCAGAAACCATCTCCGAGAGTGACCCAAGAAGGGACATGACCTCCACTGAGTGGTGTGGTGGTCCCTGCTTGGGTGTGGAAGCAAGGGTGGCCTGGGTATGCTCAGAAAAGCAGAAAATCCTTGGACGATCCTTTCCCTGTCACTTCCCCATGGGGGTGGGGGGAGAGTGGGTCCCTCAAACATTAGAATAGTGAAGGAGAAAGCAGGTCAGGAACCGTGGCGAGATCCGAAGAGCAGGAAGGTGGGTCTTCAAAGCCTGGGAGGATTCAGTAAGTGTCAGGGATGGGCCTTGTCACCCAAGAGCAAAGCTGAGCCACAGATCCAGAGCCTGGGGGTACCTGAGGTTAGTGCTGGCAGCGGAGGTGGGAACCTTGAAACCCAGGCCTCTCAGGTCATCGGTCCAGCCTGAGTTGTCATGGACAGGCAGGGTCCCAGGTCCTGCTGGCATGGCATGGTCCTCTGTCATCTCTTGGGCAGCCTTTCTCCTTGCTTACGGGTCTCAGGCCCAGTGAAGGTCAGGAATCCACACCTGGTTTCCTGAAGATCAGCAAAGAGCTTCAAGGCAGTTATCAAAATATCAAAATAACGTTCATCCCAGACTGTGATTATGTGTCACAGAATATTTCAGTTTTGCAGAGCAGGGGTGTGGTGCTAGAGTGTCAGAGTTCCTTCCTGCCCATGGTTATATTGGACTTACATCTGTCGAGAGGTCTGTATTAGTGTCTTATGGCTGCTGAAACAGATGATGACAAACGTAGTAGCTTAAGACAACACAGATTTATCATCTTAGAGTTCTGGAGGTCAGAAGTCTGAAATGGGTCTCACTGGGCTAAAATCGAGGTGTCCACGGGGACGCATTCCTTCTGGAGGCTCTAGGAGAGAATTTATTTCGTTGCCTTTTCCAGCTTCTAGAAGGCCACCTGCATTCCTTAGCTCCCAGCCCCATGCCACCATCTTCAAAGGCAGCAACATTGATTGGGCCAGGTCCTTCCCACACTGCCATCTCTCTCATTCTCTCTCTTCTGCCTCCTTCTATTATAAGGACTCTTTTGTTTATATTGGGCCTACCTGGGTAATCCAGGATCCTCCTGTCACCTCAAGGCCAGCTGATCAGCAACCTTAATTCCCTCTGTCACCATTAACCTCACATATTCACAGGTTCTGAGGATTAAGGACAAGAACATCTTTTGTAGGTGGGTGTTATTCAGCTATGACTAGCTCAGGCCACCTTCATGGTTCAGTAGGAGAGGCTGGGTCTTGTTAGAACTGGATTCCTTATCTGTAAAATGGGGGAGATTTTTTTTTTACCCCTAGTGGAAACCCTAGAGGCCCAGCACACAGTAGGTCTTCCATCTGTGGGATCCTATGATTCTATGACTGATACTTTGCTTGCCTGATTTCATTGCTTTGTGAGCCCATGACTGATTGTATGATTTCAAATGTCCTCCCCTGACCATGGGGTTTGAAGGGTAGGCGTGTCACATGTCCCTAAATTTTCCACGGAGAAAAGAAGGTCACACAGTGCTCACGTCGTCAGTCTAGAGCTGTGATGTGACCTTGATTTTGTTACCTTCAGTCAGCAACTTGCCGATCTCCCATCCACGTGGAAAGATAACCCCTCATGGAGGAAAAAAATGGCATGTGAGCTTCCAGCCCTGATTTGGCGTTGTCCAGTCTTCCCTTGGAAGGAGGTGCCATGGCCTGTCTCCATTCATACGTGTTCATCTTCCTCCCATCTAGCCTGCATCTTTCTTCCTGCAAGTTCAGCCTGCTGGCTCTCAGTTTGGCTGGCAGGGAAACAGCAAAGCTGGCCACGAGGTTGATAATGACACCAAATCCCAGTGATCTGCTTCTAACAGATCCCATTCTAAAGTGTCACCACCTCCATCGCAGGACCACCCTCTGCTTCTTGCTGTTAGAGTGGGCCGTGTGTTGTGGGTGTGAGGTCACCTGGGGGCTGAGGGGGGGAAGGAGTGGGAGGGGAGAGAGGCACTTCATTGTGCGGAGACTAGCCGTGCTTAGATAACCCTCCCCAGGCGACCTGCCTGGCATGGAAAGTCCCCCTCCTGGTCCCCCAGGTCAGATAGTGTTGCCTGGCTACGGGGTAGCCAGCAAGGCTCTGGCAGGGAGAGTAAACAGGCACACACGTTTAAAATTTAATATCCCCGGGAGGGTAAACACTCGAGCAGGGCCTTACAGCGCACCGATAATTTCTAATTCTCCTTGCTCCGTGAGTGTGTGTGTGTGTTGGGGGTGAGGCATCACCAAGACCCAGATGGTCTCTTCTGGGAATCGGCCATCAGCTGTTGTGAGGGACGGGCAGGAGTGGGTGAGTTACAGCTTCAGCCCCATGACGACTGTCACCCTGGTCACCTGGGCAAGACTCCTGGGAGACCCTGGCGTAGCCTGGACTCCTCCGCTGGAGTGCAGTGTTGAGGGCACGGGGATCTGGGGGCGGCTGCTCCAGATTCTGCCTTGGACTGCAAAGAGATCGCTATGGTGGGCCAGGCCCCGTGGAAGGCATGGACCACACGGGGCACCCAACATCAGGGATGAGTGGGGGCTGAAATCGGCAATCTGCCGACCAACTGGGTATCTTGTGAGGGGCTGTCTGACGAGAGGGAAGGATGCCTTTTTCCAGTTGGTTCACCCAGAGGGGTGCCCTGTTCTAATTCCCACAAAGGCACTTCACAGGCAAGCCTTGGTCCTGCTAAAAGGAAAGTCATTATGCCGGTTGAGGCCCAGAGACCACTTGCAGGGTGCCGAGCATCACATGGCTTGTTCCCAGGCAGCTCCCTTCTCTCCTGAGGAGGCGCAGGGGTCCCAGCAGCTGTGGGATATGGGGGAGGTGGGCAGACTCACCCTCTCTGTGTGGGGTGGGAAAGTAGGCCAGCATCCTCTTAGCTGGAGGTGCACAAATGGCTGCTTGGGGCATCTCCCGGCACTTGGCTGGGGAGACCCTGGGGTGGTGTCCTAGTAAGGTCATTCCCGGCAGGGATCATTTGACAGCAGTGGGTGGTCCACAGCCAGTGAGGCTGAATATTTTCCTGGTATGTGCTTCGTGCTTTGCTCCTCTTCCGTTGCTTGGGCTTCTTCCACACCCCCCACCCTGCAGCCTCCCTCCTTCTTTCGAAGTCTCCTCACTCAAAGGTGCAGCTTGGATGCCACCTCCCCCATGAAGCCTTCCCTGAACTCCTCCAGCAGGAGTTTGTATTGCTTGGTCTCCTGCACAAGAACACCTTACACGTGGAAGTGCCAGTGAAATCCCTTCATTTACTTGGCTAGTATTTATTGGTCACCTGCCATGGATTAAGGACTGCTTTAGGGCCTGGGGACACAGCAGGGAAGTCGGCAGACACGATTCCTGTGGACGCGGAGCTTACTGTCCCGTGAGGGAGACGGACGGTAGTTAAGAAAGCCATCAGACAACAGTAGCTTCTGATCAGTGCCCCGAAGAGAGACACAAACATGGTGTTTGGGGAGGGGCATCATTTCGAGGGTGCTATTCGAGAATATTGTGTCTGTGGGAGGGAGAAATGGCTTTGCCGGGGGGCTCAAGGAAGGCCTGGAGGAGGTAACATTTTAGCTGAGCCCTGAAAGGTGAGAAGGAATGGCCGTGTGAAGAGCTGGGGGTGTGTCTGGGTGCCAGATATAACAGGTGCAAAGGCACCGAGGCAGGGAAGAATCTGTTCTTTTTTTTCTTCTTCTTTTCTTCTTTTTATTGGAGTATAGTTGATTTACAGTGTTGTGTTAGTTTCAGGTGTGCAGCGCAGTGATTCATTTATACATAAATATGGGGTTGGCCAAAAAGTTCGTTCGGGTTTTTCCGTAAGATGTTACAGAAAAACCCGAATGAGCTTTTTGGCCAACCCTGTATTTATATATGTGTGTGTGTATATATATGTATATATATATATATATTCTTTTTAATTTTTTAACTTTATTTTTGGCTGTGTTGGGTCTTCGATGCTGCTCGCGGCCTTTCTCTAGTTGTGGCGAGTGGGGGCTACTCTTCCTTGCGGTGCCTGGGCTTCTCATTGTGGTGGCTTCTCTTGTTGCGGAGCACAGGCTCTAGGCACGTGGGCTTCAGTGGTTGTGGCACGCGGGCTCCATAGTTGTGGCTCGCGGGCTCTAGAGCGCAGGCTCAGTAGCTGTGGCGCACGGGCTTAGTTGCTCCGTGGCATGTGGGATCTTCCCGGACCGGGGCTCGAACCCGTGTCCCCTGAATTGGCAGGTGGATTCTTAACCATTGCGCCACCAGGGAAGTCCTAGATATGTTCTTTTTCAGGTTCTTTTCCATTATAGGTTATTACAAGATACTGAATATAGCTCCCCGTGCTGTACAGTAGGTCCTTGCTGTTTGTGTGTCTGCGCTTTGGAAGAACGGAAAGGAGGCCTGTGCAGCTGGAGTAGGGTGAGCGAGGGGGGAGGTTGCCGAGAGGCAAAGCATCCAGGCCTGTGGGTCTTGGGAAGGGTCCTGATCAGCAGAGTGATGTGATTCATCTCTGGCTGCCACGTGGAGAATGGGCTATAGATCAGCGGAAGGGGAAGGTGGGAGCCCAGATGGGAGGCTGTGGCTCTAGTCCGGGCAAAAAGTGAAGGGGGCTTGAACCCGGGAGGGTGTTGGCAGTGGAGATGGAGAGAAATGGATGGATTAGGGTTATGGTGAGGAAGTCGAGACGACAGGAGGTGTGGTGGATTGGACCTAGGAGGTGAGGGAAAGGGAGGAATCTAGATGTCTCATCATCCTAGATGAGACCTGAGCAATGGGTGGGTTTGGGTCCCATTTTTCTGAGGAGGAGCCTGCGGAGAGACAGGTTCAGGATGGAAGATCAGGGACTGTATTTTGGACATGCCAAGTCTGAGATCCCCATGAGACAGCAAAGTGTAAAAATCAAGTATGCATTTGGAGATGCTAATTTGGAGGTCCAAGGAGAGGTCAAGGTTGGAGATATTCATGTAGGGGAAACAGCATGGAGATGGAATGAAATTCAGGGGAAGGGATGGGTACCCTGGGAAGGCAGCAGAGACAGAGATGAGGGAAGGTCCCAGGCTGAGCATTGAGGGTCTCTACAGAGGAAGGAGCCTGCGAGGAGAGCTGAAGGAAACCCCAGAACGCTGCAGGGAGGAGGAAGTGTTGCTAAGGGATGAAGATGAGGGGAGAAGTTCTTCTGGGATTTGGCAACATGGAGGTCACTGGTGACCTTGACAAGAGCAATTTTAGGGGAGCTGCGGGGCCAGATTTATCGACTGATGGAGGCAGGAAGACTCTGTTGCTTAAGGTGTGCAGAATTCCACAGCTGACCAGAGTGGCCAAGCGTAGGAAGACCGTGACTCTGTCTGCTCCAGCTGGAGGTGGGTCTCCCGTGTGTACAGTCAGGCTACCCTCCTGGTAGCTAGGACCCCATGACCACCCTGCTCCTCGAAGGCACCAGGCTTCCTTCACAACTCGGCACACAGTTTCCTTGGGCAGAACAGATCCAGACTGCTTGGTGGTTCTAGGAGGGGATGGTCATGAGGGTGACTGCCCAGCCTGAGCCATGTAGGTTCAGCCAAAATCACGAATGCGCCCTCCTTCTGCATGGCGTATCCTTTAGGCCTGGGAGAGCAGGGTCATGATTTCACCTCCTGGTGGCCCTTTCAGACTGGTCACTCCCTGGGCTCCAACTCACCCTTCCCTCTGCATAGCCATGTGGCCAAAGGAACTCCCAATTCAGTGTAAACGGGGCTGTGTCTTGGGACCAGAGCATGCCACCTGCCCTTTGGGGAGCTGAAAGGAGCCTGGAAATGTGTCTGGGACTGGAAGAGGCCAGAGCTCTCTTGAGATAGATCTGCTTTGCAATCATCTGTCTTGGCCGCATCCATCCACTTAGCAGGGAGCTACCTGGATCTCCACCTGTGGGTCTGGAACTTCCATATGGCTCACCTGGCCCCCTTGTGGCTTATACCATCAACACCAGACGGTAGGCTGGGGGGAACTGGGGAGCAGTGACAAGCCCACCAGCTGCCTGCTAAGCCATCTGGGCAGACCCAGGGGGTCAGGCTGCCAGGAGCTGGGGCCCCACCACTGTGCCCACTTCCATCCTCCCCACTCGGGTGTCCCTGGAGACCTCCTTAGGGGAGACCAGGCCTGGGTCAGAATGCGTCCCGTGTTCCCAGCCTCACAGGCTCCTCTGCTCTTTCAGTCCTGCCCAGCCTACAGCTTCAGGGAAGGTCTGAAAGGTGACACGAGCTCTCTGAGCCAGGCACCAGCACCACTTCCAAAACGTCTACTGGGGACTTCCTGGTGGCACAGTGGTTAAGAATCCACCTGCCAATGCAGGGAACATGGGTTCAAACCCTGCTCCGGGAAGATCCCACATGCCGCGGAACAGCTAAGCCCGTGCGCCACAACTACTGAGCCTGCGCTCTAGAGCCCGCGAGCCACAACTACTGAGCCCACATGCCTAGAGCCCGTGCTCCGCAACAAGAGAAGCCACCGCAATGAGAATCCCGCGCACCGCAACGAAGAGTAGCCCACGCCTGCCGCAACCAGAGAAAGCCTGTGCGCAGCAACGAAGACCCAACGCAGCAAAAACTAAATAAATAAAATAAATAAATTTAAAAAAAGTGTCTACTGGACGCACAGATCTCTTTTGGTGGAAAAGGGACGGATTGTGAGAAGCAGGCTGAGGTCTCTAACTTCGTGCCTCCTTCCCTCTGCGCGCCTCCTTTGTTGTCTGCCTGCTTTTGAAGAGGGGACCACTGGGCGGGCAGATTGCAAACAGCAAGAGATGATAGCTGTTTGTAGCAGGAGGGCATGTGCAGCTGGCTAACGGTCCTTGCCTTGGTGGCTCATAAGCCTCCCGAGGACTAGGTGTGTGCGTTTGCGTGAGTGTTTACGTGGGGTGAATGTGAGTGTCTGGGTAGCTCTTTGTTGTACCATCGTGCCTTTGCGGGGACTGTTCGGAGGTGGGCGCTGTGGGACTCTGCGTTGGTGGGAGTGTGTTCGCCCCCGAATGCTTCCCCAGCCAGGATAGCTCGGCTTGGGACAGGCAGCCCAACGGCCCTACCCCAGACCTTGTGAGGGCCTGCATTTGCCCCAGCATCCCGTTCATTAGCCCCAGCTGGCGAAAGGGGGCAGGGCAGTCGTGTTCGTTGACATATGGTTTATGGGGAAGAGAGCTGTTCAGCGTCACAGTCCCCCGCGCTGTGTATGTATAATTAGGCTGTTGGAGCTCGGGGACCCACTTGGGACCGAAGCATTTATTTAGGTGATCATTAACTAGAAGATGGGGAAGGAAAAGAACGTGCAATTTGCAAACATCCCCTTCCTGCAGGTTAGTCTGAAGTGAAACCCCCTGTGTCCTTCCTCCTGCCATCTCCTGCCATCTGGGGAGGGGCAGGTTGGGGTCCTTTAGGGGCTGCCCAGGGCTGAGGTGGGATGCCTCAGATGGCATCTCCCAGGCACAGCCGGGAGCGTGAGCCCCCAAAGTTGCCAGTTTCCCATGACTTCTTTTCTGATACTGCCCTTTGCTCAGCCAAGCACAAAGCACGTATTGATTTATTCAGTTCTCAGCCTGGTACATCTGATGAGAATTGGCTATGTGCTAGGCCAGGGACTGGCCCCAGTGAAATCCCAGTAACCTACTGTCCTGGGTGGAGGCGAGCACAGATCATTGAAATTCTGACTCAGATAATCTCTAAACCTTGTTTTTGCCACTTACTAACAGTGCTGATGCGGGCATGGGGGGGTGGGGAGCTTTGTTTTTCTTCATCTCGTAATAGAAGTGGTGCGTTTGGGACAGTTCGTAGGCAGGAGGGTGTTGGGAGCAGCAAACAGCTTGCTGCTGCTGATAGGGCACCTAGTGATCTCTCTGGGGCGACAGCCCAGCCCTGATGTAGGGGAAGGGAGAGCGGCTACCTTGCATACTCCATAATGAGTGTGGAAACTGAGGCACAGAGATGGTAGAGGCCTGTGGAGAAGGTATGTTGGTATATGGTATATGTCTTGGTATGTGGCACCTCCTACTTTAGAAATGCGTGAGGTTGCGTCCTTGCACTCACTCAGTCTTGCCCCAACTACCCTAGGGGTGAGCTGGGTAGTGAGAATAGGATGAATGTTTGTTTTGGAGATGAGTCAGCTGAGCCCCGATCACAGCCACGTGACTGGCAGCATGAGGACACCTCCCCAGAGGTAGCCGGGTATGTTCATGGGTCCCTGAGATGACACTAGACTCTGCCAGGAGGACAGGGACACTCCTATGGGTGGGGGCACCTGGAGGGGGAGCCTTGGGCAGCTTCTGGGATCAAGGAAGAGGATCAGGGTCTGCTGGGGGGGGGCCCAGGTTCCACATTCATCCTGTGATGGGTTCTCTGTGAGCGGCAAACCCAGGAGTTTCTGCAGCTTCTTTTCTCTCCCAGGCGCACATCAGGGCCAGGATTAGGGTAGGAGACTAATCGGTCCCAGGGCCCTTAGTGCTTTGGTTATTTTATTTTTTTCATCGAAATATAGTTGACTTACAATATTGTGTTAGCGTCACGTGTACAGCAAAGTAATTCAGATACACACACACACACACACACACACACACACACACACACACATTCATATTCTTTGGTTCTTAAAACTTGTTTTTGTGGAGGGAGAGGTGGAGAGGTGGTGGCTGGGCTTCTGCTGCCCTTGCTGCAAACCCAGAGTCCAGGCGTGCTGGTAGCATGGTTGCCGTTTCTACCCTCAAAGAGCCAGCAGGGAAGTGGGCAGAATTGGGAGGGGAAGAGAGAGGGGAGAGGGGAAGGAAGTGCAGTAATGTGCGAGGATAAGTCGGAAGGACGCTGGCTGTGCAGGAACCTTGCCTGGGGAACACGGGCCACCAAGGTGTGATGGACGGAGGGAACCGTGCCTCTGACACTCAGCTAGACACCCACCCACCCATGCCAGTTAGGAGAGACACAGCTGTGGAGCACCAGCCATTGCATTTCAGGGACAAGGGGGCTGGGAGTGAAGCAGAGAATTTTCTGGGAGGCCAACACTGCTCTTTGGTCCTACCTTCTCAGCCTCAGTGTTGCTTTATTTCCTATTCCTCTGGACAGACGCAAGCAGGGGGACCTGGGCCTCTTGCCTGGGCCACAGGTATGGCCACTGTTGAGACCAAAGCCAGACTCACCTCCTCCTCACTTTTCTGTCACCAAGCCTTTGTTGAGGCTGTTGCTGCCCCCAGGGTCCCTAACCCTCCAGTTCATCCTGTTGCAGACCCCGCAAGGTTTATTTCAAATAACCTGATGAGGTTCATAGGCTATTTTTCCAGTCCCCCCACGGTGAGGCTCAGGCCTGAAGCTGAGCCCAACTTTGTTGGAAGACTGGAAGTTTCAGGCCACAGACTGGATCAGAAGCAGAAGCTCTGCCAACCGGCACCCCAGAGCCTGGCTTGGAGAACCTCCATGGTGTGCACACCGTGATTTCTTGACCAGTGCTGGGCTGGGATCTAGTGGTTCCAAGGTAGGGACAACTTGGAAGCAGCAATGCCAGTTATTTCCTAGAAGACAGGGCTGGATTGCTCCAAGGCAGCCACACGCTTACAGAGCCTCTTGCAAACACACCCAGGGTCTGCTGGTGTCTCTCATAACCGCTGAGGGTGCCTATCATCTCCTCTTCATGCTGTTTACACTGTAGGTTGGTACAGTGCTTTACAGCTTATAAAGCACTTTCTTGAACTCACTGTGGTTCTCACAGCCACAATGGAAGAGAACTAGAGAAATGCAGCCCTCTCCCCTTAACCAGCTGGTAAGACGCAAACTTGAGGCTTGTGATTTCAAGTTAGCATTCTTTCTCCTACCCTGAGAAATAATTACTGAGTACAAATAATTACTGAGTATCTACTACTGTATTTCATCGCTGTGAAGACATACTTTCCCCCCCACCCCCGTCTCATTTAACATCTCTGAAATCAGGCTGTATTTCACTAGCAACAGTGCCATAGTTTGTAATTGGTGGTGTTTTTGCTTTGTTAGTGGTACATAAAACAATATGTATCTTATGATGGGTATCATTCAAAATTTGACGAAATGTGGGATGTGTACAACTCTGGGGTGTGCAGACATGGCTTCTGCCTGCCAGGAGTTTTCAGTTAAGGGGAAAGATCAGACAGTCCTAGTAGCCATTCAGATAAAACAGAATATAAGGAGAATTCCCTGGCAGTCCAGTGGTTAGGACTTGGTGCTTCCACTGCTGTGGGCCTGGGTTCAATCCCTGGTCGGGGAACTAAGATCCTGCAAAACGTGTGGCACGGCTGAAAAAAACAAACAAAAAACCCCAAACAGAATATGATACCCAAGTCGAGTCATGTGCTCTGGGAATTCTGACTGAGGGGTTTCAGAAAGACTTGAGGGAGGATGGGTGGGATTTGAGCATCCTGCTTCATGTGGACCAAGCAGCTGCTCTGAACAGCATATCCAAGCCCTGTTAGTGTGGTGGTTCAACGCTTGGATGCTGTGTTTGTGTCGCTGATGCCACCTATTGACTAGTTTTTTAACTCTCAGCCTCAGTTTTCATGCCTGAGGGTGGGTATGGTAATAGTGATCGCCTCGTGGGTGCTCATGGGGATTAGATAAGAGGATGCACGTAAAGTACTTTGTCAAGGGCCTGGCACCCATAGTGAGAGTTCAGTAAACGTCAGCTGCTCCCGTCACAAAATTAATCCCATAAATCCAACAGATTTAGAGCCAGCTGACATTTGTTGATCAATTGTTGTCCCTGTGTTAGGTGCATTCACATTTGTCATCTCACTTCATTGTCAACAGGAAGGTGGGGGTCATTATTCCAAATTTACAAATGACAAGAATGGGGCCCGAGGTCACAGCTGGCCAGAGGCTGGGCTGGGATGTGCATGCTGGTCTGTCTGATTCCCAGTCCGGTGCTCTTTTTACCGGACCACAGCTGCTGGTGAAAAATTGCAGGCAGGCAAGGAAACCCTGCTGACCCCAGTGGCCTTGCTGCAGGCAGGGTTTTTTTATAATCAAATTACTGTTGGGCATTCTTAACTGTGGGTTTTCTGGTGTTGAAGGAAGAGAGGTCTCATTCAGAGGCTTGGAGGCTAATTTAACAGAGGGGAAATGTGTTCAGACCATAATCTCTCCTTCCCGTCTCCCAGTGGTTAGTGGGCACTTTTGCCCCACCAGAACGGCTGTTGGTCTCTCTGGCCCTCGTTCCGTCTTCTGTGCTTGCCTGTCCTCAGGCTCACTTTCCTGGCGTGTACACTCCCCTACCCCTCGCCCACCCTGGAGAGGCCGCCAGTGTGGGGTCATGCTACCACCGCTGCTCATGACGCTGCCAAGGGCTGTGGGCCTCCTCGCCTGGAGTCTCCTTCCTGCCCCCTGAGTTTAGCACAAACCCACGTACCTTCTCTCCCTCCCTGTCCCCCCTCTTCCTCTCCATTTTTCTCCACCGCATCCGATCTTTCACCTAGAACACTTGGCTCTGCTACTAACAGGCTGTGTGACCTGAAGCAGGTCAATTGCCATCTCTGAGCTTCATTTCTCACCTCCTCCCCACCTGGATTATCATAAGGCTCAGGTGGGAGGTAGTGGGAATGAATCCTGGGCCTGGATATTGACCCATGCTCTACCACTGTGTGTCCTGAGATGCAGGACTTGATTTTCTTGTACCTCCACGGCCTTATCTGCAAAATAGGGAGAGTAGCCCCCTTCAGAAGGTCCCTCCCTTGCAGCACAGCCATTGTCCACTCCTCTTTGGGTCCATACAGGCGTTGGCATTCCTATTACTGTTCCTATTTTATTGAGTTCTAATTATTTACTTCTGTGATTGTCTTAGTCTTTAGATGGAAGTCAGTTCCTTTGTTCAGTCCTTCATTCAGCAAGTGTTTATTGAAATCCTACGTGCCAGGTGCTGAGGTTAACAGATGAAGTGGGGGAAACAGACAATTAAATGAGAAATTATAATGCAGAGAGATAAGTGACTCGATAGGGTATATGCAGGATACTGTGGGAGTACTACCTGGGGGAGGGGTGGATGCCAGGAAGGCTTCCTGGAGGAGGTGACCTCCAAGCTAAGGCCTAAAGGACAAGTAGGAGTCAACCAAGTAAAGGGGAGTAGGTAGGAGGAGAGGGACTGAGGCTGATCTTCCCAGGGTCCCCAGCCCCGAGCCAGTGCCTGGCCCAGAGGGAGTCAGTATGTTAGATGCCTATCTCTCTTCTTCCTCACCGCCTCTGGATGTGTTCCTGTGCAGAGGCAGGGTCTTGGACCACAAGGCTTCCTGGACCCTGGTGTGCTGTGGCCAAGGGCCTTGCAGAAGTGTTCTGGATGTGGCATGTTCTGGAGAGCTTGGCTGCAGGGGTGGGGGTGGGGGCGGTGGGGGAGTGGGGCCCTGGTATTGACTCATTGGCCCAGAGCAGGAGTGCAGATGAGCCAGAAGCAGGTGTGGGACGGAGCAGGGAGGATACTGAGGATGCAGGAGCCTTATCCAGGGTTCCTTTTTTCCGGGGAAGGAGAGAAGGGCTCGTTGGGACAGCCCAGTGGGACCCCTTTGGGGGCAGGGAGGCTGGTGAGCTTGATCACATCCCTTCTACTAACATGATCTTTTATATCAGAATTGTAAGAGCTGGAATGGACATTGCCAGCCTTCTCTGTAGCCAGGGTTTCCTCTAGCACGTGACTCCTCCAAATGTGTGAGATGGCTCAGTTCACATCCCCCCTCCCCTGACCTTCATTGTCACTTGAAGCCCCCAGGGATGGACTCATGCCAAGACCTTCTTTGACCTCGATTGAGCTGTGCCCTCCCCCAGTCCCTGGGGACATTTTCTGGCCTCTCTGATCTCCCACTGACGCTGTTGTGGTTTCTGGGGCTCAAACAAGCGCAGGATGGGGCTGCGTCGGACAGAGGGGGTGGGCTGTGTGTCTGGCGGCAGGCTGGGCTGGAGGAGGGAAAGCAGAGACAAGATCGGCTTCCTGGGTTTGGCTGAGCAGGTGGTGGGGTACTTTTCACACTGTCTTGGGGGCCGGGGCATGAAGAGTGAGTACGGAGCCTGCACTGGGATGAAGGAATGAAGATCATCCTAGTTGCCATTTACTGAGGGTATGTGTGCCCCACCCTCCCTGGACATATTATATACACCATACCTTATCCTACAGCCACTGTGCAGAGTGGGTCAGATTTTTCCATTTTACAGATGTGGAAACTAAGGCTCAGAGGCTGAGTAACCAGCCTTGCACAGCTTGTAAGGTGCAGAGCCGTGGGTTAAAACCTTGTCTGCTGAACACTAAGTCCAGGGCTATTTCTTCCAAACCATGCTGCCTTTTTTTTGAGGGATTTAAAAATTCATTCCTTTCCTTTTGAGCTGGGACATTGCTTTTCTCCCAAAGCTGGAACGGGACCGAGGGTCGTGGATAGATATTAAATGTGATGTGTTTATTAGTGTTGGAAGAGACTCCAAGACCCAGGTGAGCCCTGGGCTGAGCTCTGGGGCCTGGTTTCTCACTCTTGTTAATAGCACGTCACTCGGTGCTCTGGGCCCTGGGCCGTGGATGCAGTATGAGTTTTCCCAAGCCATTTGCTTTATTTATTTTTAATTTTCCTTGTGGGATAGCCACAGGACACGAGGATCGCTCTCTTTTTTAAGGCACATTAAAAATTTTTTTTTTTTTTTTTTTTTTTTTTTTTTTTTTGTGGTACGCGGACCTCTCACTGTTGCGGCCTCTCCCGTTGCGGAGCACAG
>NW_006780838.1:813672-815257 GCF_000442215.2 Lipotes vexillifer | reverse complement strand
CCGGGGCACGAACCCATGTCCCCTGCATCGGCAGGCAGACTCTCAACCACTGCGCCACCAGGGAAGCCCCCTAAAAAATTTTTTAAACCAAAGTAATACATGCAGTGATTAAAAAACAAAACCCAGGCTGTTTTGTGAAAGAAAGCAGTTCACCTTGCCTCTGTCCCCTCCTACAAGCCCCACCTGCAAAGGAACCATGTCTTACTCTTTTAGCTGTTTCTTCAAACCTTTGAGCAGGAAGTTTTGGGCTCTGTGAGGGCCATGTGAGTGCCTTTAAAGGTTCAGGCACCTGTTTTCTTTCTTCTACTTCGTTTTTATTCTCCTTACACATGGAGCTTCTCAATTCGCAGATGGAAAATTGAGGTCCCAGCCTTGAGTCCCACAGCATCCTGTGCCCCAGCCTTTCCTCTCGTCACGCATCACAGGCCAGCACCATTGAGAACTCACTTGAGATAAGAATGGAGGGACTTCCCTGGTGGTCCAGTGGTTAAGACTCTGTGCTTCCACTGCAAGGGGCATGGGTTTGATCCCTGGTCAGGGAACTAAGATCCCACATGCCGCATGGTGGGACCAAAAAAAAAAAAAAAAAAAAAACTTAAGGATGGAAGGACAGGAATGCTTCCCGCACCCTGACTTTCCCACACCCCTAAATGGGTCTCTCCTTACAACCTGCTGGCATGGTGCCTCTCCCCTGGGATGGACCCCTTGCCCTTACTACGTATGATGTGTGGTGGCTTCACCAGCCCTGGGCTCCCTAGAAAAACAGCACTGGCGAAGGAGGGGTCAAAGGTCAGGTCTAGTCAGTGTGGAATAATAGCTCCGGGCGGACACCCAAATCCTGCAGTTCCTTGTTTAATCTTAAGGAAGTTGTTCAACGTCAGCAGAAGCAGCAGCAGCAGCAGCAGCTGGGGAGGTGGCAGCCACAGCTACAGTGTTGCTCAGTCAGACAGTCAGGGCCCCCTGCCTCGCCAGGGAAGGCACTACTGGAAGATGATGGATTTCTTAAAGAACATTTTGGTGAGTGCACCCGGGCTATGGGGCAGTGCCTGTCCACACCGGCTGCCTGGAGTGGCTGGGTCAGGGAGGAGCCAGAACCCCTCCTGCTGTCACCTGGCAGGGAGCCCCCGGTGCCTGCTGGCCTATCGTGGGGTATGGAAGCCACCTGTCACTCAGGGGAAGGAGGAACAGAGATTAGGGACAGAGGGGATTGTGTGTGTGGAGGGGACGTGGGAGGGCGTGGGACAGAATCGGGGACCAGAGCCTTTCCTCCCTGGTGTGGCGGTCCTGGCATGAGGCCGGGCAGAGCTCACCTCTGTGCTCCTCTGTCACGGCTTCCTGATGCTGGGTGAGGGCCTGAGGGGACCCTCAGCCAACTGCAGGCTGTGCCAGGTGGGGTGCCAGGGTGAGAGAGGGAGGGACTCTGTAGCTGGGCTTCCGCCTGGCTCCAGGCACTCGGAGCTGGCGGGCCAGCCCTGTGGGTCCAGCCCTCTCCCCTTTGTGCTGTGTGCCTGGGATGGCCCTGGCAGGGGACTCTGTCCTGTCACAGAGCCTCCAAGCTGTGCTGTTAGTGTGACACTTGGGAGTG
>NW_006780838.1:808606-813662 GCF_000442215.2 Lipotes vexillifer | reverse complement strand
AGGGCTGTGTGTGACTTTCCTGCTGGCCTGGGAGTTAAGGTCCTTTCCTGCCAAGTCAGATAGTCCCTGGAGGCTCTGTGGGCCCCCCTGTTTCATCTCTGCCAGGCCCCTGTGCGCATGGGGGCCCAGGCGGACTCGGCCAGGTTGGAACTTCTGGCCTCTTCTCATTCACGACCTACCTGCTGCAGGCGGGCGTGGGCTGTGTTCTTTCCTTTCTTTCCCTTCCTGGGCTGTGACAGTTTAGGGATGAGTGTGGGGAGTGATAGGACACTTGTTAGCAGGTTGGACCAAGGAGTCCCCCAATCTCAGGCTGTGCTACCACTGGCTCCGGAATGGGGGGCAGGGTGTGAGCCTGGTGACACTGTTACAAACCGAAATGGCCTGACGCCCCTGGACCTTGGCAGGATATGGAGTGGTGCATTGGAGGGTTTTAAGGTGGATACGGATGTCATCTGATTTATCTTTCAGAAAGACCATGTGGCTGTTTTCCGGGGGGCTGATTAGGAAGGCATTGGTGTGGAGGCCGGGAGGCTGCTACATGGTCCTGATGAGGGGCAGTGAGAGCTGATGGAGGTGGGGGAGCTGCTGAGACGTGCTCAGACTTGGGATATGTTTTGACAGTGGACTTGCAGGTCTGTTGTGTGTGGGGAATGAGGAGGAAGAAATCAGTGATAATCCTGGGGGTTTTCTCCTGAGCGTCAGGATGGGTGGACAATGGGGAGACTGGCTGAGGTAGAGGAAAGTTTTTGAGGGGAAGAGTTAATGATAAAAAAAAAAAGAGTTAAGGAGTGTTCTGTTGGGCCTAGTTAAGTCTGAGATGTCTGTCAGACATGCATGTTGAGATGTGGAGTTGGCAAACCCAGATAGATCTGGACCTGAATCTGGTTTCTGCCTTTACTGAGTGTGTTCACTTTGGGCAAGTTGCTTAATCACTCAACCCCTTCCACCCCTCTAACCCTCCCTCCCTGGGACTAATGGGGTGGCATTTGTACTAATGGGGTGACACTGATTCAGTGCCCCAGTGCCTGGCATGTCACGTGTGCCCAAAAGAGGATACCTTGGGGCTCCCTACACTTTCCTTACATCTTCTCATTTTCCAGCTCAGGAACATTCAATGGCTCCCTATTGTACAGAGCAGAGCTTGGAAATTGTGTCTTGTGGATTGACTTGGCTCATAGATGAATTTTGTTTGGTCTACGTAGAGACTTTTAAAACTTTTTTTTTTTTTTTGTACAGAGCAGAGCTTGGAAATTGTGTCTTGTGGATTGACTTGGCTCATAGATGAATTTTGTTTGGTCTACGTAGAGACTTTTAAAACTTTTTTTTTCTTTTTTGCGGAACGCGGGCCTCTCACCGCTGTGGCCTCTCCCTTTGCGGAGCACAGGCTCCGGACGCGCAGGCTCAGCGGCCATGGCTCACGGGCCCAGCCGCTCCGCGGCATGTGGGATCCTCCCAGACTGGGGCACGAACCCGTGTCCCCTGCATCGGCAGGCGGACTCTCAACCCCTGCGCCACCAGGGAAGCCCTAAAAACTTTTAATTGGTTATCAATGCATAAAAGTTGGGAGAGTTTACATACAAATTTGGATTTCTGGCTTATCCTGAAAAGCTGAAGACTCTGGTAACATCGAGCTTGCATTTCCTCTTGCAGCCTGGCAGAGATGAGCAGCAGTTGCCTCTTTTGGAAGGAGCATGCATTCTTCAGTTTACCATTGTTTCAGTCCCCCAACTCTTGTTGTTGAGGGGAAATTTTCACAATGTAAAATTAATCATTTAAAGTGAATAATTCGGGACTTCCCTGGCGGTCCAGTGGTTGAGACTTCGCCTTCCACTGCAGGGGGTTCGGGTTCGATCCCTGGTCGGGGAGCTAAGTTCCCACGTGCTTCGGGGCCAAAAAAACCCAAAACGTAAAACAGAAGCAATAGTGTAACAAATTCACTAAAGACTTTAAAGATGGTCCACATCAAAAATAAATAAATAAAGTGAATAATTCAGTGGCATTTAGTACATTCACAATATTTTGCAACCATCACCTCTACCTAGTTTTAAACTATTTCCATCACCTCCAAATAAAATCCCATTAAGCTGTTGCTCTTCATTCTCCCCCAACTCCAGCCCCTGGCAACCACTCATCTGCTTTTTGTCTCTATGGATTGATTTACCTATTCCAGTTATTTTACAGAAAGGGAATCATGCAGTATGTGACCTTTTGTCTCTGGCATCTTTCACATGGGATGTTTTTGAGGTTCATTCACATTGAAACATTTATTAGCACTTCATTCCTTTTTATGCCTGAATGATATTCCGTTGTATGGATACACCACAGTTTATCCATCCAACAATTGATGGACATTTGGGTTGTTTCCACCTTTTGGCAAGTGTGAATAGTGCGGCTCTTTAGTGTACAAGTGAAGAACATTCTTGTGCAAGTATTAGTTTGGGTACCTGTTTTCAGTTCTTTGGGTATCTGCCTAGGAGTGGAATTGCTGGGTCATATGGCAGCTCTATGTTTAACTTATTGAGGAACCGCCAAATTGTTTTCCACAGCAGCTGTACCATTTTACATTCCCACCAGCAATGTATGAGGGTTCCAATTTTTCCACATGCTTGCCAACACCTGTTATTTTCTATTTTTTGATTATAGCCATCCTAGTGGGTATGAAAGTGGTATCTCATTGTGGTTTTGATTTGCATTTCCCCATGACTGATGACGTGGAGCATTTTTTTCATGTGCCTATTGTCAATTTGTATATCTTCTTTGGAGAAACGTCTATTCAAGTTCTTTGCCCATTTTTAAATTGGGTTGTTTGTCTTTCTGTTAAGTTGTAAGAGTTCTTTATATTATTCTGGATGCTAGGTGCTTTTCAGATATATGATTTACAAATATTTTCTCCCATTATGTTGGTTGTCTTTTTACTTTCTTGATAGTGTCCATTAAAGCACAAAAGTTTTAAATTTTGATGAAGTTCAGTAATTTATATTTCCTTTTTTATTGGTGTCATATTTAAGAATCCATTACCAAATCTAAGATCATGAAGATTTAACTTATGTTTTCTTCTAAGAGTTTTACAGTTTTAGCTCTTAGGTTTAGGTTGTTGCTTTTTGTATTTTTGTATATGGTTTGAGGTATAGGTGTCCAACTTCATTTCTTTTGCATGTGGGTATCCAGTTTTCTAGTACCATTTGTTGAAAAAGACTGTTCTTTCCCCATCGATTAGTCTTGACCCCCTTGTCAAAAGTCAGTTGGCCATAAATGCATGGATTTATCTCTGGACTCTAAATTCTATTCCATTGGTCTGTATGTCTATCCTTATGCTAGTACCACACTGTTTTGATCACTGTAGCTTTGTAGTAAGTTTTGAAATTGGGAATTGTGAGTTCTTTTTCAAGAATGTTTTGGCTTTCTGAGTTCCTTGAGTTCCCACATCAATTTTAGGATCAGCTTTTCAATTTCTGTAAAGAAATCCAACTGGGATTTTGATAGGGATTGGATTGAATCTGTAGATCACTTTGGGTGATTACTGCCATCTTAGCAGTATTGAGTCTTCCAACCCATGAACAAGGAATGTCATACCATTTATTTAAGTCTTCTTTAATTTCTTTCATCAAAGTTTTTTAGTTTTCAGTGTGTGAATCTTTTACCTCCGTGCTTAAATTGTTCTAGGTATTTTATTCTTTTTGATGCTCTTGCAAATGGAATTGTTTTCTTAATTTTATTTTCAGATTGTTCATAGCTGGTGTATAGAAATACAAATGACTTTTGTATGTTGATCTTGTACTCTGCAATCTTGCTGACTTCCTTTATTAGCTCTAGTAGTGTTTTTGTGGATTCTTTGGGTTTTCTATATTGGATTATGTCATCTGCAAATAGAGGTAGTTTTATTTTTCCTTTTCAATATGAATGCCTTTCATTTCTTTCTCTAATTGCTCTGGCTAGAACTTTCAGTACACTGAATAGTAGTGGTGAAAGTGGGCATCCTTGTTTTGTTCCTGGTCTTAGGGGAAAAGCTTTCAGTATCACTGAGCATGATGTTAGCTGTGGATTAAAAAAAAAGCCCTTTATCATGTTGAGGATGTTCCTTTCTATTCCTAGTGTTCCAGGTGTTTTTATCAAGAAAGGGTATTAGATTTTGTCAAGTGCTCTTTCTGCATCAATTGAGATGATTATGTGGTTTTTCCCTTCATTCTGTGAATGTGATATATTACATTGATTGATTTCCTTATGTTGAATCAAGCTTGCATTCCTGGGATAAATCCCTCCTGGTCACAATGTATAATGTGCTGTTGGATTTGGTTTGCTAGTATTTTGTTGAGAACTTTTACATCTATATCCATCGCGGGTATTGGTCTGTAGTTTTGTTTCCTTGTAGTTTCTTAGTATGGTTTTGGTAATGCTGGCCTCACAGAATGAATTAAGAAGTGTTCCTTCCTCTTCAGTTTTTTGGAAGAGTTTATGTAGGATTAGTGCTAACTCTTCTTTAAATGTTTGGTGAAATTTACCGTGAAGCCATCTGATCCTGGACTTTTCTTTGCTGGGAGGTTTTGGATTACCGATTCAATCTCTTATTATCTCTTCATTCTTTTATGTTACTTGCCTGGTACTTGTAGTCATTTGCATTTTCAAATCCTCTCTTACAGATTTAAATATAAATCTGCGTAATTTTTAAGATGTCCTATAAAAACCAGTCATCCTCCCACCCTTCCTCCCTGCCCAATCTCTGCTCTGGCCAGGTTGGTCCCTTTCACACACCCCCTGCATTAAACATTATAATTCCATAGGTCAGTGGTTCTCACAGTGTAGTCCCTGGATCAGGAGTATCCGTATCACCTGGGGATGTGTTAGAAATGCAGATTCCCTAGGGCTGGGGCCAGGAACCTGTGTTTTAACACGCTCTCCTGGTGATTCCGTCGTATCCCCATTGCCATAGGTAATAGAGAGCCTTGTATGCTCCTGGCCCAAGTTGACATAGTTGAAGCTGTGCCTCTGCAGGACTCAAGCAGCTGAGGAGCTATGTTCAGTGTGAGTTGGTATGAAGGCAGACCAAAGAAGGGAAAGA
>NW_006780838.1:802893-808596 GCF_000442215.2 Lipotes vexillifer | reverse complement strand
AAAGAAATGAAAGAGAAGCATGAAGGTTGCACAGGGGAGAGGCGGGGAAGGAGGCTTGGTTGGAATACGACCTGGCTGCCACTTACTGAGGACACCTGTTGGCTGTCCAGGGTGAGGGGTACAGTCCGTGGCCAGAGAAGAGACAGCCCTTACTAGCACATGCATTGGCCTGTCCTGCCCTGACTGTAGCCATCCTGAGGAGATAGCCCCGGCCACCCACAGGCCTAGGAGTCAGTCTCCCCTGCCCACTTCATTCTCATTCATTCAGGAAATGTTTCTGGAGCATCTACTCTGTGCTAGGGATATAGCAGTGAACAAAATAATCAGAGCCCTACCCTCAAGGACCTTCTATTCTAGTGAACCACCCTTTACCTTCTTCTGCAGTTTCCAGCAACCAGAGTGGTGGCCAGCTGGCCCTCATCCTGATGTCCTCTGGATAGGGGCCTCTGAGCCAGCAGCAGAGCCGGGGCAGCACAGCATGTGCTGTGCTTGGGTGGCCTTGGGACACATCCGGTCTGGCTCCTGGTGGGGTGTGTGCTCTGGGTTCCCAGCTCTCCCAGCTTTTCCAAAAATCTCTACAAAACTCTCCAGAAATCCTTTTCTTTTGTGGTGTCTTCCTTCGCTGTGTAATGAGGAAACCTGCTCAGACCCGCTTTCTTCCTCTCCTCAGCACCACCCAGCCCGCATCTCCATCGCATTCTCCTGGGACTGTGTGGGGTGGAAGACACCTTGTCCTCCATCCTCGTCTTGTTTTACCGTTTCTGGTTGCTGTTGACATGGCTTTGCCTCCTCATGCATGTCCTGGCTTGAGGCGGGGTAAGGAGACACTTGCTGCTGTGCACGGAGCGAGTTCTGCGTTGGGTGCTGTGTCCGGCTCTGCAGACTGGCTCACGTTATCCCACCACAGCCCTGTGAGTCGGTGCAGTTTTGAGCCTTGTTCCATGGTGCAGGCGCTCAGACGGCCTCGTCCTGTGTGTGAGCAGTGGGCGTGTGGTACCTTCTGGGCAGACTGCTCACACACAAATACAGCCTGCCTGCAGGAGGGGAGCAGAGGAGGCCAGAGCTAGGGCAGGACCCCCAGCAGGGATCTGTTGGGCAGCAGATGGATGGCAGTGGGTGCGACTTCAACTAGGGTCAGAGAGAGAGGGGGGTGTGCTGGTGGGGGCCCTTCCTGCGATGCAGCAAGAAGGAGCGAACAGGTGGCCACCAATCTGCCAGGAGAGGTCACGTCCACGTGTAGAGCTGCTGTGGACCAGAGAGGGGCAGGCCAGGCCGCTCCTGCCCGCGGGAAGGGCACAGGGTGCTGAGACGGGGTGGTGGCCCTCCTATACTCGCACGTGCTGTATCCCTTCCATTGTTTCTACTTCTTTACCACCTGGGCAGGGGGCTGGCACCAGAGTGAACAAGCAGGGGCATCGGGAAGATTCCTCAAGACGGGCCTTGCAGTTCCCGTTCACTTCTGTCGGACCTCCTCTGGCCTCTTCCCCGCAAGGACTCATTTTGTCCTTCTGAAGGAAGACTGGTCGGTTTCCATACTGAGAGGTGGGAGGACACGGCTTGAACCCGGACCGAACCTTGGGGCCCAGGCTGTGGTTTCCTTGGCTGGGTGCTGGCTCTCAGTGATTATTTCACATCCTACTTGACTGGCTGTTAAAGCAGAGCCCAAGGGGAAATGCTGGCTGCTGCCCTGATTTGGGTGTTGATGGCTGTTGCTAATAATCAATTAGACAGCTGGGCCGCTATTGATGAGAAGGCCGAATTACATTTCTCTGTGAAAATCCAGCGCCTGGCTTCCCAATGGAGGGGGATCCCCTTCCGAAGAATGCTTTAGGCTTTCTGTCCGAAAGGGCCTGTGGGACAATGCCAGTGAGTCAGTGAGCATTTATTGAGTGCCTGCTGTGCGCCCTTGGCTGCGTGAAGCAACCTCACGGGGTGTGGACAAGGGTGGGACTCAGTGGCCGGAGCTGCTGTTCCAGGCTGGCCTGAGTCACCCCGCTTCTGGGTGGAAAAGGAGACTTGCTCTTTGCCAAGGTTGGAACTGTCCCACTGGAAAGTTCAACAAGTCACCATGAAGTGGGGCTAGGCCAGCTGGGGCCGAGTTGCCACTGGCTGATTTCTGCTCCTGGACACTGTCCACGCAGCAATTGTCCACCCAGTGTGTTACTCAGGGCTGAGGCTGAATCACAGCCCTTTCATCTCACCACCTGTGCCAGCCCCGAGGCCACGGAGCATCTTCATTCGGGAAATAGACCCATTTTTAACAGTAATCTAAACACGCTGCCTCTGGGAAGACCAGTGAGGTCAAGAAACGCTAAATCAGGAAAAGCTAACTGTCCTGAAGGTACTAGACCATCTCCCAACAGGACAAAGCTTGTTTCCAGAGCGAACTTTCTAATAGTTCCTTATAGTAGTTGCTGTTTACTGAGCGCTGGCCGTGGACCAGGCCCTGGCACTTCTTGTCCACGTTCTTACTTCAGCCTCACATGAGCTCTGAAAGGCAGGGGCTGATCCCGCTTTCAGGTGAGGGAGGTAAGAGAGATTGGATCACGTGCCTTGTGCCACACAGCCGGCCAGTAGCAGGTCGGTCACTTCCCATACCTGACTTTGACCACTGGATTCTACTCCCTCCTGTTGAGTTGACCTTCTGTATCCACGGGTTCTGCATCCACAGATTCAACTAAAGATTTCAATTTTGATCCCCAGTTGGTGGAACCTGCGGATAAAGGGGGCAACTGTGCTATTCCATTTTAAATAAGGGACTTGAGCATCTTCGGATTTTGGTATTTACAGGGGTCCTGGAACCAATCCCCCACAGATACTGTGGACGACTTTATCTTTCTACTGTACCCAAACGTCAGTAGCTCTCCGGCGCCTTCCAGATTAAGCCTGAATTCTTGGCGTTCGGAATCTCTCAGGCCTAGACCCCAGCCCTCCTTTCCAGTCTGAACTTCAGGATGTTGACGCAGAGGCCTCAGGCAGCCAGGTTCATCCACTCACCATTCACTGAGTACACACCGTCCTTCTGCACCTTTGCCCTCACAGTTACCACCGCCTGTAATGCCCTCTCCACCCTCTCTATCAAGTGAATTCTGTTTATCTTTTAAGGTCTGGTTGGAATCCAGCCTCTTACAAGAAGACTTCCTTGATGTGGTAGTTTTAAAATATGTCCACAAGTTCTTGGATACTTTTCTCCTTCAGAACCTAATTCCCCTCCCCTTGAGTGAGGGCTGGTCGTGGACACTAGCTTCTAAAGAATAGGATAAAAGGGAGAGGATGGTGTAAAGGTAGTATAGCTTCCTTCATGCTTTCTCTCTTGGATCACTTGCTCCGGGGGAGTCAGCCACCACGTTTTGAGGATACTCAAGCAACCGATGGAGAGGTCTGTGTGATGGGGCACTGGGCCCTCCTGCTGACAGCTTTGTGAGTGCGCCATCTTGGAAGCAGATCCTCCAATCCCAATCAAGCCCTCAGGTGATGCAGCCTCTGCTGACATCCTGAATGCAAGCGCCTGAGAAATCCTGAGCCAGAACTGACCAACGAAGCCACTTTTGAATTCCTGACCCATGGACATTGTTGCGAGTCAACAAGTTTTGGGGTAATTTTTTCTACAGCAGTACAGAACTAATATCCTTACCTCCCAGCAAGAAGTGCATCATGCCTCCTCTGAACCACTGGTCATCTGTAACATAACCCTGTGTAACTTAGTCTCATAGTTAAGGTCAAGTACCCTAGAAATGGTGCCCTTGCCTAGTATTTCCAGTGACCAGTCCATCCCTTGCCAGCACTTAATCACTTGGGGTTAATAGATTAACCAACACGAGGAACATTGTGTAGGAACACACCTAAGGTATTTTGGTTGCCAGTTTATATGGATCCCAGGGGGTAAGCTGAATATGGGGGTGACTCTTAGTCTATAACACACAGGGCCATGGTTAGACCTGGAAATGAATTGGCCTGAATTCAGGGGCTTTCTGTGGGCACAAAAGGCTGTATAACTTGTGTCCTTGGGCACAGCGTCTTATGAGGGTACAGGAAGGGCATGTAGCAGGAGTTGGGAGAAGCAAAGAAAGGCTCGCCAGAGCCTCTGCTTATGTGTTGAAGTCTTTGCAGTTGATTAATTGCAAAAATAATTTATAATTGTTATAGAAAATTTTAAAAATACTGAAAAGCAAAAAGGAAAAATATTATCCTTAACTTATAACTCATTTTGACATATATCCTTCAAGATATTTTTCTCTGGGGGGGTGATGTGTGTATTCAACATGAAGGCATATATGTTGAGAAAAAAGGGGTCACATTGTTCTAAACCCTACTTTTCTCACTTAACAGTACAACGTGAATCTTCCTAGTAGCATAATCAACACAGATCTCCTCTCAGAGTATTTTATTGTACGGGCATACTTCCTGGTATGACTTATTCTTTCCCTCATTGATGGGTACTTCGGCTCTTTCCACTTTTTTTAACCCACAAACAGTGTTTCGACAAATATCCTTGTATACATATCTTTGTGTAGTTGCCCAAATATAACTTTCAGGTAAATTCCTATAAGTGGGTTTATGGGCCAAAATACATGAACATTTTTCAGGCTTTGGACACATAGTACCAAATTGCCCTTCAGAAAGTACCAGGTGCATACTTAACCTACAGTCCTTGCCAACACTGGATTTTCTTTTTAATTGTGGCCAATCTGATAGGTGAAAGATGTTATCTTACTATTATCTTAATTTCTTTCATAACTTGGGAGGTTGGGCATGTTCCAATTGTTTATTGGTCATTTTATATTTCTCCTTTAGCAAGTGGCTTGTTCCTGTCCTTTGCACATTTTTCTGTTTTCCTTTCCAAAACTTATTTCTTTGAAATTGAATTATGCCAGTAATGTAGGTCTACCTGCTTGTGAAGCAGGCCACGTATAAAGCAAAACCCCCTTCACTATTCTCTCCGCCTTCTCGATATAATCACTTTTTGATAGTGTGAGGTATATTCTTCTGTATTATTTTCTATGCATTTATATACATACATATAGGTCTTTTTAGGTTTTGTTTTTATTAAAAGGGGATCGTATTCTATGTGATGTTCTGATTTGCACCCCCCCCTTAATATATCTTGGAGAGCATCTTATATAAGCAATATAGATCTACTGCTTTCTTTTTGAATAACTGAGTAGTTTTTCGTTTTGAACAGCTTTATTGAGATATAATTCAGTACCATAAAGCCACCCATTTAAAGTTCACAGCTTAATGGTTTTTAGTATGTTTACAGAATTGTGTAACCATTACCCACAGTCAATTTTAGAACATTTTCATCGGCTCAGAAAGAAACCATATATCCTTTAGTTATCACCTTCCAAATCCCCCATTTCCCTCAGCCCTGAGCAACCACAAATCTACTTTTTGTCTCTATAGATTTGCCTATTCTGGATATTTTATATTAATGGAATCATGTGGCTTTTTGTGTCTGGCTTCTTTTACTTAGCATAATGTTTTCAATGTTTATACATGTTGTAGCATGAGCCAAGTTCTTCATTCTTTTTTGTTAATGGCTCAATACTATTCCATTGAATGGATATGCTATAATTTGTTTATTCAAAAGTTGATGGACTTTTGGGTTGTTTCCGCTTTTTGGGTATTATGAATATTGCTGTTGTGAACATGAGCATACAAGTTTTTGAGACATATGTTCTTTTTTTTTTTTTTTTTTTTTTT
>NW_006780838.1:785959-802604 GCF_000442215.2 Lipotes vexillifer | reverse complement strand
GCGGTACGCGGGCCTCTCACTGTCGCGGCCTCCCCCGCCACAGAGCACAGGCTCCAGACGCGCAGGCTCAGCGGCCATGGCTCACGGGCCCAGCCGCTCTGTGGCATGTGGGCTCTTCCCAGACCGGGGCGCGAACCCACGTCCCCTGCATTCGCAGGCGGACTCTCAACCACTGCGCCACCAGGGAAGCCCGAGACATATGTTCTTAATATATGTTTTCATTTCTCTTGGGGGTATATACCTAGGAGTGGAATTGCTGGGTCAAATGGTAGTTCTTTTTATGTTGCTGGATTCAGTTTGCTAGAATTTTGTTGAGAATTTTTGCATCTATTTTCATAAGCTATATTGGTCTGTAGTTTTCTTTTCTTGTGATGTTAATTTTGGTGTCAGTGTAGTACTAACCTTATGCGGTAAGTTGAGAAGCATTCCCTCTTCTATCTTTGGAAGAGTTTGTGAGGAATTAACATTACTTCTTCTTTAAGGGGTAGAATTCACAGCTGAAGCCATTTGGACCTGGGCTCCTCTTTGTGGGTAGTTCTTTGATTACTAATTCAATCTCTTTATTTAATATAGGTCTTTTTAGATTTTCTGTTTCTTCCCAAGTCAGTTTTGGTAGTTTGCGTATTGCCAGGAATTGTTCATTTCATCTCAGTTATTGGCACACAGTCTTTCATAGTATTTGCGTTTTATTCTATGTAGCTTATTCTAACCAATTTCCTACATTTAAGTTGTTTGCATTTTTTGCTGTTACGAAAAATGCTGCAATGGCCATTATATTGTATCTGTCTTTGTGTTCAAGTGTCAGTACACATTCTTCGAAGAGGAATTGTTGGGTCAGAGGTCTGTGTATTTAAAATGCTGATTGTTTCTACCTCCTTGTCCTCTTTTTGCTCATCTTTCTAGCCTTACTGATCTGAATAAGTTCTTTATGTCTATTATTCTTGGTATCCTGGAGATTGGAGTTGGTAAGAATACACAGAACAAGTGGGAAGGATAGGTTTGAGAGCTGGGTGTTTGATGGCTGCTTCTGGTCAAGGGTGCTTGATGTGGGTGACCCAAGCTTGTCCTCAACCCTGTACATTCACAAGTGGGGTTTCCAGACCCTGGAACCTGAACTGCTGGGGGGGTCAGAGACTCTTTGCCTCTGGTGGGCCACCTTTAGCCTGGAAGAGGTCACTTGGAGTCTGCAGCAGGGCCAGGTCTCTGCAGGTGACTCCACAAGGGTCCTTTCCATGGTGGTTCTCTTCTGAGAATGCTGAGGGTGACGGGGCTGCAGGCAGTGCTGGCCCATTGGTGCCTGCAGAGGAAAGCATCGTGGATGCCCTGCCTCTGCATGAAGAAGTGACAAGGACATGCTTCCTTTTCACTGCTTTCTTTTGTTTCCTATTCATCTGGGGGCTGTCTCTTCTGGGCGCTCATTAACTCGTGGCTTGCCAGTGCCCCGATGTGGGCAGTGATCTTATGACAAAAAAGTGTAGCTGTTTTTACAGAACGGGAAGTGGGGACACTTCTGGGGCAACCTCTGCATGTGTTTATTAGGGTAGAGCTTTCAGTCCCTCACCCTTTCATTCCACTTTTTCTCCTTTTGGCCTTACCTGGAGTGTACAAGGGTGGCACCAAAGTAGGTTAAAAGTTTGGACTTACGTAGTTTACGATTTTAAAAATAACCCATCCAGGCCACTGGAGGCTGCAGTTCAACGGTTTTTAGGTTTTCCTCACCAGTTCTTGGGTCCCAAAAGGTGCCTTGGGGACAGGGGACAGGGACAGGCAGAGGTGGCACATCAGGGGCTCTGCCTTGGCCAGAGCAGCTGTGCTTTTACTGGTTTTGTATGTTGGAGTTCTAAGTGAGACTTCTGTGAGAAGACAGAAGAGCTTATTGTTGCCACAAAAGTTGGAACACTACTTGTGTGGGACATCTTGGCCTCACTGTTGGGTTGAAAACATCCCAAACACGAATCCTGCTGGAGGCTGAATCCCAGGGCTGACAGGCATTTTGGAGACCTTGGCTTTTCCCAGGGACCCCTCCCTCTTGACAGAGACTGAGTAACTGTTCTCCCCAGGGCCATTTGCCAGCCCGGGCATGCTTTTCTTCCCCCTCTTGTTGTATGGGGTATTCTGGCCCTCCAGCCCTGCAAAGGCAAGATCAAATTATCTTCTCTCTTGATCCAAATGAATTTTGTCCCTGGGGAAGCCCTGGGTTGAGCCTCCAGACAGTCAACGGAGAGGCTTTCTCAGCAGACCTCCTGGCTGACGCCCCATCTTTCTCTCCCCACCCTCTTTGTGTCTTTCAGTCAGCGGAGTTCTTTGAGATGCTGGAGAAAATGCAGGTGAGCATCCTCATTGTTGGGGAGCCAGGCAGACACGACACCAGCAGAACCCACAGGCAAAACTCGGATCCTTGGAGGGAGGGCAGAGAAGAGAGAACTCACAGTCCTGATGGCCTGGACCACCTGAGGCCATTTCCATGTCGAATGGCACAGAGGATTCTGGGACGGCTCCCGCCTGAAGGATGGAGAAAAGACAAACAGAACCTGCCAGCAGGGCAGACGGATGTGGGGAGGGTTTGAGGGGGTCCGTTGTTCCTGGAATGGGCTGGAAAGAAAGCCCCTTCTTAGGGTACTCATCTCACGTCTGCGAGGCAGAGCAGTGGAGTGGGAGACAGACCTGAGTTCAAATCCTGCATCTAATACTCGCTAGCACTAGTTCCTTCCCTTTTCTAAGCTTCTCGCTCCTGTTTTCTGTCTACTCACAGCACTGTTCTCACCTCACTCTGACACCAGACGTGTGGCAGTTTTCCCACACTAAACAGTTCTGCGAAACCAGCTGGGTGCCCTACAGTTTCACTCAGTTCTGAGACTGTCTACCTGGAGATAGGGTCAGATCCCACAGGTGAAGGGCTCAGTCTCACAAGACCACCCTCCTCCCCTGACTTCAACACCAATCCCAAGTCCATGTTGGCACCTGTGCTTCTGACTCACTGGCTACAAATCGGAGGTTCCCACGACCCCCTCCTCGGGTTCGATTAATTTGCTAGAGTGGCTCACAGAACTCAGGAAAAGAGTTTGCTACTAGATTATCAGTTTATTATAAAAAGCTGTAACTCAGGAACAGCCAGATGGAAGAATGGCCTAGGGCAAGGTATGTGGGAAGGGGTGCAAGCTTCTATGCCTTCTTTGGGCACAGCACGTGTTCACCAACCAGGAAGTTATCAAAACCCTGTCCTTTTGGGTTTTTGTGGAGGCTTCTTTACATGGGCGTGATTGATTAAATCATTGGCTATTGGTGATTGGTTGAATCTCCAGCCCCTCTCCCCTCTCTGGAGGTTGGGGGTGGGGCTGAAAGTTCCAACCCTCTAATCGGGGTTGGTTCCCCTGGCAACAAGCCTCCATCCTTAGGGGCTTCCCAAAAGTTACCTCATTAACATAAACTTATAACAAGACACTCCTTTCACCTTTATGGCTCTGGAGCTGTTGTAGGAATCAAGGACAAAAGTCCAGATGCTATAACAAAAGATGCTCCCATTGCTCTTATCACCTAGGAAATTCCAAGGGTTTTAGGAGCTCTGTGCCTCAAACTGCATGAAGACCAAATATATATTTCTTATTATAAATCACAATATCACAGCTTCTATAAATAAGAATGCCCGCTTACATGTAAAATACCCACTTACATGGTTGTTGGGATGAAATGAGAAATATGTAAATACTTTGTAGGCATTGCACAAAAATCAGTGTTCAGTGTTGAGGGTCCTTTATAATCACCCCTCACCAAGGGGTCAGGGCTCACAAATGAGAACCACTGCCCTAGGGAATATGGGGGGAGGTCCAGAAGGCTTAATAAATGTAGGTGGGAAGAAGATGCTGATAATAGCCCGCATATTTCAAGCACTTCTCTGGGCTCAGAGATTGACAGGCGTTATCTCGTGTCTTCCTGACAAGGCCCACAGGAAGTAGGCATATTATTATTATGCCCATTTCACAGGTGAGAAAACTGAGGCACAGAGATATTAAATAAAACACTTAAGGGCTCAGGGCTAGTACGTAGCTTCAAGGCTTAGCCACTATATTATTGTGCTCTTTATACTAAGTAGCTGCTGCAGGCTCCAGGAAGGAGGATCTGGTAGTGATGGAAGCTCTAGGAGGAGAGGCAGAGAGCGTGCCCACAACGGGCCTGAGATGCAGGTGGAGATGCTGAGAAGGCAGCTGCTACCAGCAAGCGTGGGAAAGCCAGGTCTCCCTAAGGGGGGAGAGGGAGGGAAAACTATTATTAGTGGTTGTGTCATTATCGCGAGCAAGTTATTAAAATCCTGCTCTGTGCCCAGCAGTGTGTGGACTACAAACTGATTTATGTGCATTTAGGGAATGTACAGTCAAGTTGCGGAAACAGGGAGGGCGCCGGCCTTGACAGTGAGTGATGGGAGGCAGTGTATAATAGGTGCTCAGTAAAGCTGGGATCTTCACCTCGAGCCACGGAATCCCCACACTCTGGCAAGCTGGCGGGGAGTTTGCGGCTCACCCTGCCTTCTGTCTGGTTGCTCCCACGATCCACTCACCCCTCACCGCTAGCCGGGGCCCCCGGCCTCCCCAACAAAGGGCTTCTCTGAGCACAGACTCCAGCCCCACTTAACCGGCCTCACTGTCCTCGTGTTTCGAGGCTGCTGGGTTGTCCTCTCAACTAGATTGGGAGCCTGGCAAGGACAGGGGTTTTTTTTTTTTTTTTTTTCCGTGCTATGCAGCTTGTGGGATCTTAGTTCCCCGACCAGGGATTGAACCCGCACCCTCTGCAGTGAAAGCAGTGGAGTCTTAACCACTGGACCACCAGGGAAGTCCCAGGGGTCTGGTTGCTTCCTGTGTGTCTCCACGGCAGGTGGCTGACACCCTTGGGCGGTTGGTCAATTTCATCTCAGTTGAGATTGCTGGTGGCTGAAACCGGACTTCCCAGTTTTTGGGCCTCTACCACGTGCCCACTGGGTCCCAGCCTCCTAGGGGCCACAGTTTCCAACTCCTCTGCCTGTATGAAACTCACATGGGAAGCGGCTTCAATGAAGTGTGGCTGGAGTCTGTCCTTGAGTGTGGGTGCCCTCTCTCATGCTGCGGGCGTGAACACTGAGCCTCAGAGCAGTGAAGCATCCAGGGCACTCTGAGAGTTGTGAAGAGTTGAAACTAAGATCCAGGACTACTGACCTCCCAGACCGAGAGTCTAGGGCTTTGAAGAAGGGCACAATCCCTGTGAAGCAACAGGGGCTGAGTGCACAAGCTTTGGATCCCTTTGGTCCTATGTTCACGTTCTAGCTGAGTATCCTTGGTCAAGTCACTCTACCTCTCTGAGCCTCAGTGTCTTCACGGCTGGGGATGGAGGAGGGGGGCATAATCATAATACCTGTTGCAAAGGATGACACACAAGAGACGGCCCAGTGCCGCATGGTGGCTCTGTCGTGGGGGAAGGCACAGGAGGAGGTTTGCTCTCCTGCCCAGTGGCTGTTCCCAGGCAGGGATGACTAGTGCAGGACAAACAAAACAAACTCCTGACATCACCCCCATGCCCATCCGCCCAGTTTGCCTCCCTGCTGGCCACTCGGGTGTTTTTTTATCCCTGTGTGTGGAAAGGAGCACCTGTCCAGCGGGAGGGCGCCCTCCCACGCCCTCTTGAACAACACCGCAGGTGACTCAGCCCAGCCAAGTCTGGAGAAGCCCAAGTCTAAATCCACCCAGTTAGCAGGAGTCTTGGGCTCTGAGAGCTGTGGGATAGGACCATGCACTTGTAGACACACTTGTAGACACACAGTCCAGCTTCAAATCCAGGTGCTGTCACTTGCAAGCTGTGTGACGTTAGGCCAGCAACCTACTCCCTGGGCCTCAGTTTCCTCATTGGTAAATAGGTGCTGAGGGCTTCAAAGGAGACAACAGAGGGAGCGCAATGGAAGGCCAAGATCCTGATGTGTATTATTATCATCAGGCAGCGGCCGCTTCTGGACACTCTTCTCTCTAGAGGGGACCTGTTTCTCCTAGTGTGTCGCAGTGTGTCCCAGCGTCTCACACCCTCGTTGGATTTATTCAAACAATCTTGGGAACACCATGTGCCCGCCTCCCTCAAAACCTAGTTAATTCAGAACGTGACTATAGGACCAGGCTCTGCTCCCCGGAAGAGCATTTTCCAGATAACTGCAGATGATCCCCTTTAATCCAGGCCCAGTCATGGTACCTGTCCCTTGCAGTGACACATCTATGAGGCAGGAGGGTGGGTGTTAGAATCCTCATTTTGCAGATGAAGCCATGGAGGCTGCAAGAGGCTCAACTTTGTCAAGGGTCATGGATAGTATGACAGCGGCAGAATGAGGACCAGGTGGCCTGCCTGTCACCCTTGGACCTTCCCACCAGGGAGGGGTGGAGCTGGTGTGGCATGAGGTCCAACATGTGGGCATCGATGACACCAGAAGATGCAGGTTCCCATCCTCACCCCTCACCTACTGGCTTTGAGAGAGGCTGGTGGAGATATTTAAGCACCAAGATGAAAATGCTGCCTACCCGTAGTTTTACTATATAGTGATCAGTCTTCCAAGGGCTTAACACACTCTCAACATTTAATCTTCACCACAAGAGTAGGTGACGTTTTCGTTCCCATTTTACAGATGGGAACACCGAGCTACAGAGAGGTTTTGTGACTTGCCCATGGTCATCAGGTCATAAGCGGCAGTGTTGGGATTTGAATCCTGGTGATCTGGCTTGAGTCCACGCTCTTAACCCCCTACGCTGCCGCCTTGCCTGAGGCTGCTGTGAGGCCTGAGTGTGTAAGGGCCCAGCACATGCCAGCTGTTGCTGCTATTGGTACTAACCCCCAGCTAAGGCAGCTGCTCCTGATAGACTCCTCTGTTTGGCCTGTCTTCTGTGACCTTTGCTTTTCCATGGATCCTCTTTTCCTTGTTTCTGCAGGGGATCAAGCTTGAAGAGCAGAAGCCGGGACCCCAGAAGAACAAGGTGGGCTGGGCGGGTGCCAGGCAGGGGGCAGAGCTGGCATGCTGGGGTCTGCTGTCTTACACTGTCTAACTCTTATTTTCACCAAGAGCCACTTAAGTGGCCGCACGGTGTTGACCGGTGCACAGTGGGCAGCAAGGGGGGCCCTGGCTTGACGCCTTTGGGGCAGCTTCAGGGTGCGCTGGGGTGGAGGCCTTGGTGAGACAAGGCTTGTGGCTCAGCTTGGCTTCTCTGCACCTGCTCCTGCAAACGGACTGCATGCAGCACGTAGGGGTGTCAGGCTGTATGCTCCAGGCTCCGGAGGCATCAGCTCTCAGCTTCGGCTTCCATTGCCAAGGCCCAGGCATGCAGCTTATCACTTAGAGGTTAACCCCCTTTCCTGGAGGGGGCTAGGTGGGACCAGAGGTCATCTTCCTGTTACAGCATCCTAGGGTGAGAAGCTGGGTCACAGGAGTGTGGGACCCGGCGCTCTGCGTACTGCATCTTCAGCTGGCAGGGTTTGCACTCAGGTTCTGTCAGTTTGGGGAAGAACTCAAGCCACATCCCAGAGCTGCCTCTAGGCTCTTCTGTCCGGTGTTCTTCCCACTGATGCTCCCAAAGCCCTGGTGCAGCCTGCCAGGCCCCCCAGCCTATTCCTTACCCCACCTGGAGTAAGGAGTGGAGAGGGGAATGGAAACAGTGCTCAAACTTCCTGGGCATTGCCGGGACTAATGGTGACATTGTCTGGTTTGTCTTGCAGGACGACTACATTCCGTACCCCAGCATCGACGAGGTAGGAACCCCCCTGGCCGCACGGCAGCTCTGGGTCCTGTCTTTGCCGGGGGCGGGGGCGGGGGAGCTGACGGTGATGATGTTGATGGTCCCTGCCCCACCCCACGTGGGAGAGAACCCTGGCCCTGGTACTTGAGGGCTTGAGGCCTTTTGCCACCTTTCCCTTTGTGACCTCAGCTTTGCCATGTTTAAATTGGGGGTACCCATCCAAGCTTTGCACCTCTGAAACTACAGGGTTGGTGAAGCTGGAGACGTTGTAGGGCTTAGGGGAGGGGTTCATGTTGCTGCGTTTGGCCTCAAAGACGGGATGCCCTCCTTGGAGCAGTTCAGAAGTTGGAGGGCACCCCTCCTGGCACCTCTCCCCACCTCCTGCAGACCCAGGGCAGGCTGCAGTGCAAGACCCTCCCTCTGCCTCTAGGTGGTGGAGAAAGGAGGCCCATACCCCCTGATCGTCCTGCCCCAGTTTGGGGGCTATTGGATTGAGGACCCTGAGAACGTGAGCACGCCGACCTCCCTGGGCAGCAGCATCTGTGAGGAGGAGGAAGAGGACAACCTCAGCCCCAGCACATTTGGCTACAAGCTCGAGTGCAAGGGTGAAGCCAGGGCCTACCGCAGGCACTTCCTGGGGAAGGTGAGGCCCAGGGGGCCCGGAGGCAAAAATAGCTGCTGGAGGGGGAGGGCCCCAGGAACCCAGCATTCCTCTCCAGTTGCCCCTTTATCTCTGTCTCTCCTCTTCGAAGTCGCCCTCCCTGTCCTTGCTGCCTGCCTGTGTCTTCGTTGGAGAGGTCTGACTGGCTGTGCTCCTGGGCAGGGATGGGGCGGACAGAGGGTGTGCAGAAGTTAGGAAGGCTCTTGGTGTGATGAGTCTGGGTGGGGATCACCCCCAACAAATATCTTAGGAGGTGATGGAATGGGTAGTGTTTGGGGGTGGAGGAGGGTGGAAGGGACAAATACTTTCTCACACCTTGGAAGTCTGTTTCTGTCAAAATGGTACAAGTCTCTCGTGTCCTCATTCAAGCAGGTCCCCCTGAGTACTTGTACTGGATGATGTGCTGTGAGCCTCTGATGGCTTAAAAGTGACAAAGTTACATTTCTTTAAATATATTCTGCCCATTAGACTTGGCAGGTTCTGGAAGTCCCGAAGGCAGATTCCGGAAATCTCCGGCCCAAGGCAGCTTTGCAGTCTTAGGAGCTGCATCAGAACCCCCTGGGGAACGTGTTAAAGTGCAGATTCGAGGGCCGCATCCTGATATGGCCTGTCTGGTATGGGCTCCCTGGGCCAGGAGGAGACCCACTGTCCAGAGGACCTCCTGGCTCCCCTTGGGTGGAGGTGCCAGTGAACCTCCTGGCTTTATTCCCACAAATAGTCTGAATTGGCAAGCGTTGCCCCTGGAAGCAAGGATGTGGACTCGATATCTTGTGGTGAAGAACTTGGGCTTTGGTCAAGACAGGTGTGGGTTTGAACCCTGGATCTTTTACTATTAGTTGTGTGACCCCGGACAGTTAACAACTCTGAACTTGGTTTACCCATCTGTGAAATGGGGATGATGATGTTTCCTCCTGCATAAAGTTGTAGTCAGGATGAAAGGAGATAAGGGCTATTAGGCCCTCAGCCCAGTGCCTGGCACATCCTGGGACTCAGTTGGGCCTCTTACCGTGACCCCTTCTCCTTCTTCCCCTCCTCCCCCCTCCCCCCATCACCACCAATAGCAGCCACAGCAGTAGCATCCTTCTCTTCCTCATGGCTATGGGGCTTCTGACTCCTGGTGAAGGAGGTGATTTGGGGGAACATGTCCGGAAGGTCCCCTTCTCCCCGCTAACACCTGATTTCTGTCTCTAGGATCATCTAAACTTCTACTGTACTGGCAGCAGTCTGGGGAACTTGCTCTTGTCCATCAAGTGTGAGGAGACGGATGGTATTGAGTACCTTCGGATCATTCTCAGGTGGGGCTTCTGCACTGTTAGAGGCCACGCCTCTAGTGGCCAGGACCCAGAAATACCAGTCTGACCAGTCTGCTCTGGGTGTGCTGGGGAAACAGACCTGGCTGGAACCTTGGGGCTATGTCTGAGTTGCCAGGCAGGGAGACCAGGTGTTTATGCCTGGGGCTGATCGCGGGAGTCAGAGTGGTATCTGGTTCAAGGTCATCTAGACCGCACCCCAACCTGCCTCTCTTGTGGGGACTGGGACTCTGAGGAAGATGGCTTATCCTGCTGAGATGCAACTCCAACCTGTCCCGGGAGAGGGTTGGCCAGAATACTACCTACGGTGTGCAGCCAGTCAGGGAAAATAGATCCCAGAGCATCTGTGTGCACCCGAGACGGAGTCGTGGTCACAACGGGAGCGCTGATTCACAGCTAAGCTGGGGACCTCTCTCTGGAATATGACCTCCTCAAGGGCAGGAACTGGAACTGGTTTCTGTTTGGTGTGACTAACGTGTTTTGTAGAACCTCCTCTGCAATAATGACAGAGGGATGGTCTGTGTTCTCTGCAGGCTTATGGTCTAGTGGAGAGGAACATGGAGGAGTTTAATATGTGGCGCAGGTATTATTTTAGTGATTTACACAGGACGCTGTGGGAGCACAGAGTCTGTCTTATTTATCTCTGTCCCTGGTGGGCTGGTGGAGAAGCCAGGAAGACCAGTGCTGGTGTTTAGCCATGAGCCTGTCAAGCTCCCAGTCCATATTTGTGAATCTAATTGGAAGTCCTTGAAGGTATTTGGAAAAGAGCAATAACATTTTTTCTTTCTGCCCAGATTTTGAGATAAATTTGGGATGGACAGGGACACACAGCCTTGCTATAGGAGAGGTGAGAGGGGGGGCTGGTACAAGGAAGTTGTCAGCACTCATCCAATTTTGGTTTGCTCTTTATTAAGAAAGGAAGCAATTTTCTTTGCTGAGGTTCACCTGGCTAGAAATGATGTTTGCAAGGAAGAGTCCATTAAATCGCTAGAGCCAATTTTCTGAGGGAGTAATACCTGGATCCCCATCTCCTAATAGGATTTCGAGCTAGGTGAACCTCTGTAAAGAAAATTACTTCCGGGCTTCCCTGGTGGCGCAGTGGTTGAGAGTCCGCCTGCCGATGTAGGGGACGCGGGTTCGTGACCCGGTCTGTGAAGATCCCACGTGCCGCGGAGCGGCTGGGCCCGTGAGCCATGGCCGCTGAGCCTGCGCGTCCGGAGCCTGTGCTCCGCAACGGGAGAGGCCACAGCAGTGAGAGGCCTGCGTACAGCAAAAAAAAAAAAAAAGAAAAGAAAAAAGAAAATTACTTCCTTTCTCAGTAAAAATCAGACCCAGGTTGGGTAGAATTTCTGAGTAAGAAGATAATTGAATACAAGGATCTAACCCTCTTTTTCTAGTATAGAGCCTATGTGAAATGCTGCACCTGGACTAAAAATAAGAGAAAGATGCCCAGCACGCAATGTATTTCGATGATTTTTTTTTTTTGTCATCTGTGGGGTAGTTAGGGCTGTAATGTAGGTGATATTGAGAGTTGAACCCCATTGCTTCTTCCTTAGAAAGCAATGTAGTGTGGGAATATGTGAAATTGGAGATTTGGGGACAATTCTGTGCTGTTTAGAAGTAAGGGTGAGCCCTGGAACAGTCAGGGGTCTTTCTACGTGGAACCACTTTTGTTGTTTGGGGTCAAGAGCATTTGAAATCAGTGCCCTGGGGAGCCCAAGCTCAAATGTGGCTCTCCCAAACAGAAATCCAGCGAGTGGGGTGGCAGAGAGAAGCCATTCACTAGCTAGGAAGTTGGATAATCACATCGTGTACCCACAGTAATGGCCAAATTGAAAACCAGACCTAAAAAAATTGGTCCCACAGCCTAGTAACTTTACCAGGCACAAAGAAGAAATTATGCAGAGATGAAATTCCTCTGCTGGCAGTGACTCCTGTCCCAGCTTCCTCCTCATTCCCTGTAGGCTTCTGGATTATTTAATTGATGTCTTATAACAACCAGCTCTCTAGCCTAAAATCTGCGGAGAGTATTCTAACAGCATCTGTGTGTGCCATGAGCGTTGCCAAGGAGAATCTACTAACAGTTTGGAGATAAATAACAAGCCTGAGTAGATGTCTCCATTTTCAAGTTTGGATATAAAAAGAAGAAGTGGGGGGGAAACCCCTCATAGTTTGGTGAAAGAAAAGATTCTGCATCTAAAAAAGTATAACCTAGCATTTAGAAGGTAGGGAAATAACCAAGCTTTGAAAAGGATTTGTTATAGAAAGCCAAGTAAAATTGAGATATCTATTAACTTTGTGTTTTCGGCAGACTTCTAGAAAAAAATAAACTGTTTGTTTTAAAGACAAAAGATTAAATAAGGCAATAGAATGATATGAAGAATGTGCTGGTTAAATTAAGGAAATAATATTAAAAAACTAAAAATGGCCAAGAAGAATTCTAAATGATATTACAAACAGTAAAGAGCAGAATCTACTTTGTGGAAAACCCAGTTAGTAATATTGAGAATAAGCTTAAGAAGCTCTCACATAATTCAAAGGTAAACACAACAACTATAAAATGATAAGCAAAATTGTAATGAATGTGGAGGATAGTGAACAGGAATTAAACATGTGGATAATGGGTGTTCTTAAGCTGATTGAAGACTTAAATCTGAAGATCAAAATAACTCACCAGGGCTTCCCCGGTGGCGCAGTGGTTGAGAGTCCGCCTGCCAATGCAGGGGACACGGGTTCGTGGCCCGGTCCAGGAAGATCCCACATGCCGTGGAGCGGCTGGGCCCATGAGCCATGGCCACTGAGCCTGCGCGTCCGGAGCCGGTGCTCCGCAACGGGAGAGGCCACAACAGTGAGAGGCCCACGTACTGCAAAAAAAAAAAAAAAAAGACTCACCAAATATCAGACAAAATCAATGACAAAGAAAACGTACCCATATAGAAAAAGAGAGAAAATAGAGGAATCATAAATAAATAAATATGATAATGGAAATGTCTGAGTACATAGATGATGTATAATAAATATAAATTAGTTAAATTCCACTATTACACAGAAAAGATTCTCAGTTTGGGTCATCTCTCCAAAGGGGGGAAAAAATCAATCAGTTAATTTTATGAAAGAAAGTAACCTGTATATTTAAAAAGAAAAGTGTTGAGAAAAAGTTATAACAATCAAATCCGAAAAGAAAGCAGAGTGGGCAATATTACTATGGAAAAACAGAATTTAAGGCAAAGCAATCAGTGTGACAAAGAGGGCCATTGTCTATTTGTGAAAGATAAAATCCACAGCAAAGATATCTTATGAACCTTTTTGTTGTTAATAGTATATATTTTAACATAATATATGTGTGTATATATATATATATATATATATATGCACACACATATATATGTAGTGATTAAAATATGGAGAAATTGGCAGAATACAATTGTAGTGGTAGATTTTAACATACTTCTTACCACTTGACATCAACTAGGGTAGGGAATGAGAGGGTATGGATAATCTCATTAATATTATTTATGTCAATTGTATATATGTATCTTTATATGTACCTGTACCTATACTTGGCTATCAAACTTTGATCCTCTCATGGAGATCTCTGCTTCTTTTCAGGTGTCTATGGAATATTTACACAAATTGATCATAAGGTAGATAGGGCTTTAAAACAAAACCTAGACTCCTAGGCTCCAACCATTTAAAAAAATAACAAATTGTTATACATATATAACAATTATATATATAATTGTTATATATGTATAACATATATACATATATATATAACAATTATATATAACATATGTGTAATATATATACACATATATATGTGCTAGATATACATATATAACACATACATACATGTATATATTTGAATATAAATATGTAAGGTATATAAAGACATGAATAACTGTATATCTTCCCATTTCCTCATTTCCCTAGCATTCTGTAGAACCTAGTGTTCTGTAACTTGTATCTGTTAACAATATATCTAGAGTTATTTCCATATTAGTACATAAAGAGTTTCTTAATTCCTTTTACTGCTGCATAGTATTCTATCACCTGAATGTGAAATAATTTATTTAATAGATCCCCTATTATTTATTGGCCATTGTCAGTCTTTCAGTATCACAAATAATGCTGCAATGAATAACCTTGTACAAATGTTAATTTGTATGGACTAAAATAATTTCTCAGAAGTAAAATAGCTGGGTCAAAACATAAATGCGGGCTTCCCTGGTGGCGCAGTGGTTGAGAGTCCGCCTGCCGATGCAGGGGACACGGGTGCGTGCCCCGGTCCGGGAAGATCCCACATGCCGTGGAGCAGCTGGGCCCGTGAGCCGTGGTCGCTGGGCCTGTGCGTCCGGGGCCTGTGCTCCGCAACGGGAGAGGCCACAACAGTGAGAGGCCCGCGTACCGCAAAAAAACAAAACAAAACAAAAAACATAAATGCACGTGTATTTTAATAGATTTGCCAAATTGCCTTCGGCAGGAGCTGTATAAATTTGAACTTGGATTTTTGCCAATCTGATAGTTGAAAATGGTATTTTAGTATAGTTTAAATTCTTAATGATTTAATTGAATTATGTTGGGCATCTCTTCATATATTTAAGGATCACATGTATTTATTTTCTGTGAACTGTCTGTTCATAAGCTTTGCTCCTTTTTTTATAAAAAAGGATTGTTAGCCCAAATTTCTATTTTTAGAAATCTTACAGATCATTCTTGATAGCAGTAGATTTAGGAACCAGAGTTTTGAGCCACAGAGTAAATCTAAATAAATTTTAAAAATCAGACACTTTGCTGGATATATTTGCTTACAATTTGACAGTAAAACTACAAATTAAAAACAGTAATGTTTAAAAAACTCACTTAACCACTTAGAAGTAGGCTATGTCAACACTTTCCTAAATAACTGTTGGGCCAAAGAGGACATCAAAGCTGAAGTTATAAAATATTTATAAAATAATGACATTTAAAATATTACATCTAAAAGCTTATGGGTTGTGTCCAAAGCTATACTTAGAAGAAAATTAATTGCCTTAAAAAGTTCCTTATTCAAAAAGAAAGAATCATATTTGTAAGTTGTTGTTAGTAACCTGTCTGTGCCTCAGTTTGTTTATCTGTGGAACCCTGATGGTAGTATCCACCTTAAAATTACTGAATGCATATTATGTGTCAGAACCTGATACATTGTAGCTACTCAAGAATGGTAGCTGCTATTATTATCAATATTATTACTTAAAGTAAGAGGAAGGAATGAACAGAGATTAAAGTTGAAACAAATAAATTAGAAATAAAAAACCTCACGAGATTTGATAAGTAAATCTAAACTACAGATTTATTTATAGCCTAGAAAAAGATAAACTTCTGTTGAGGGAACAAAATAACAACAAAATAGGTAACTATTCAGCTAGTCAAATACAGATAAAAAGAGAAAATAGGGCTTCCCTGGTGGCGCAGTGGTTGAGAGTCCGCCTGCCGATGCAGGGGACACGGGTCCGTGCCCCGGTCCGGGAGGATCCCACATGCCGCGGAGCGGCTGGGCCCGTGGGCCGTGGCCTCTGGGCCTGCGCGTCCGGAGCCTGTGCTCTGCAGCGGGAGAGGCCACAACAGTGAGAGGCCCGCGTACAGCAAAAAAAAAAAAAAAAGAGAAAATAAAAATACACGAAATTAGGCATTAAGAAGGCATATAACCACAGATGTAAAGAAGATCAAACAATTTAACAATAGACGTTAATAGATATTATGTTCAACCAATGCTATTATATTGAAAATTTTATTTGAAGCAGATGCCTTTCTGGGAAAGTATGCATTACTGAATTTAACACGAGGTGAAAAACCTGACCGGCTCAATAATAATAATGGAATAAATTGAAAAAGTTCTCAAAGAATGATCTCTCCAAAAGTTTCTAGATCTAAAAAAAACAAAAACTTTCTAGATCTAGATGGTTTGTAGGTAGTTATTTGAAACTTGTAAGGAACAGATTTCCTTAGAACTTCAAAGATAAATAGGAAATTTTAAAGATACTTAAGGGTAAAGACAGATTATTTGTGAATGGCAGCTAGGCTGAGAGCAGACTTCATATCAGCCATGGGACAATGGGACAATATCTTTCAAGTGGTGGTAGACAGCTGTTTCAGATGTTTTAAAAAATGAAAGGAATATATCAGTTACAGACTCTCCCTGAAAGAATTACTAAAGGATGTACTTCAGCTAGAAGAAAAGAGAAACCAAAAGGAAAGATGCAACTAAAAAGTGAGAAGAAATAGGTAACCTATGTTGATAAGTTTAATTACTGACTGGAGAAAGGAAGTTTTTTTTTTTTTTTTAAAAAAGGATTCTTGAATTAAATTTATAAACAAATGTAGGAAGGACAGTGGGAGGGAAGAGTTCAGTAGCTATTGTGTCCCCTCCTTCCTCAGGAGAGAGATAGCAAGTAAGTTTAGAGTTTGTTGGAAAAGTATAAATATGTGTATTAGAAGTTACAGAAACTTCTGTAAAGTTTCTGTAAAAAGAAAACACAGGGTTATTAAAAACACAAAATGATAAAAAGTAATTCTAAATACATTAGTAATCACAAGTATAAATTAGCCTATGAAAATATCAGGCTATCAGATTGAACTAAAAATGCAGCTATACCCTACTTAATAAGAGACATGTCTAAAGAAAAACGACATGGAAAGATTTAAAATAAAGAAATAAGAAGAGATATGCTGGAGAAATACTAACCAAGAAAGCTGGTGAGCAATAGACAAAATAGAGTTTTAGGGAAAAAGTGTTAGTAGGGATAAAAGGAACACTCCTTTGTAACTTGGGAATCCTTCCCTACTCCTGATTTTCTTGCTCTGTGAAGGGAACACTTCTGTGTGGCACCCCTGGCTCTCTTCACCCGCTTGATACAAAGCTAAATTTGGGAGTAAGAACTTGATGTGTACAGCTGTGTTCTTTT
>NW_006780838.1:783773-785949 GCF_000442215.2 Lipotes vexillifer | reverse complement strand
TTCCCTCTTGGAGCTAGCTGCCCTCAGGGCATTCCCCCTGCTCCCTGTACTGTAAGTCCCACCTGAGCAGACCCCACGAGAGGAGGCTTGCCCCTGCCCAGCACTGCCTGTGGGTGTGGGTAACTCTGGGGTGTAGTCAGAAGACCCACTGCACCTTCACAGTAAAGCTCATGTGCTTCCTCTTCACCTTTATCAGTGCCAAAGGAGTTATTTTAATTCCCAAATTACAATTAATTTCTCTTTTCTGTATTTGTTCATAACTTGGGCAGAGAAGGATGCCCTTTACTGGACCCCTCAGAGGCCTCAGCCTACATGATGATCAAAGAACAGTCCACCTGGAAGATCTAACAGTCATGAACTTGTATTTAGTAGCATAGTCTTGAATTTAAAAAGGCAAAAAGTGATAGGAATATAAGAAGCAGAGAAATCCTCATAGTGGGAGATTTCAGTAACATCTCTCAGATGCCAATGGACCAATATCTCTCAGATGCCAATGGACCAACAACACAGTTAACAAATTTGATCTTGTAACATACATTCTTGAACTCAACAAAAGAGAAAAAAATACATTCTTTTTCAAGCTCAGATGGAACGTGAAAAAAAAGTCCATGTATCAAGTCAGCAAATTTCAAATAATTACTATATAGGGTATGTTCCCTGAATATACAAAAATTAAACTAGAAATCAACAGTGAAAATACTGAAAGATAAAACTCATAAATTTGGAAAGTTAAAACAATAAAGAAAACCCTTTAAAATAACTCAGGTGCTGAAGGGGAAATCGCAAAAAACTGACAAAATATTTAGAACTAAGTGACAATGAAAATACTACCTATCAATGTGTGGGATGCAATTAAAGTGGTACTTAGGGAGAGATGTATAGTTTTTTTTTTGTTTTTTTTTTTTTTTTTGCGGTACGCGGGCCTCTCACTGTTGTGGCCTCTCCCGTTGTGGAGCACAGGCTCCGGACACGCAGGCCCAGCGGCCATGGCTCACGGGCCCAGCCGCTCCGCGGCATGTGGGATCTTCCCAGACCGGGACACGAACCCGCGTCCCCTGCATCGGCAGGCAGACTCTCAACCACTGCGCCACCAGGGAAGCCCGAGATGTATAGTTTTATATGCATTTGTAAAAAAGAGGAAAGATTCAGTGTGTAAGCATGCAGGTCAGGATGTCAGGAAAAGAATAGTAGGAAAAAAAAAAACCAAAGAAAATAGAAGGAAAGAAATAAAAAAGGCAAGAATAAGCTAGTGAAGTAGAAAGCAAAAATAAATAAAAGATAGAGGTAATAGACAAAACGAAAAGCTATCTCTTTGAAAAGATTAATAAACTAAACCCCCAGCAAGGGCTAACTAAGGAAAACAGAGAAAAGATACAAACAGATACTATTTCCACAGTGAAGGAAGGGACACGACTACAAATAGAAATGAAGTCTTAAGAGAATACCAAAAACAACTTTACATCAATGCATTTGATGGATAATTTTATAGAAAAAACCCATAAATTCCCAAAAGTAACTCAATGAGTAGAAAACCTAAACATTCACCATTAAAGAACTGAATTGGGGGACTTCCCTGGTGGTGCAAAGGTTAAGAATCCACCTGCCAATGCAGGGCACACGGGTTTGAGGCCTGGTCCAGGAAGATCCCACATGCCGCGGAGCAACTAAGCCTGTGCGCCACAACTACTGAGCCTGCGCTCTGCAACAAGTGAAGCCACCGCAATGAGGATCCCGTGCACTGCAACAAGGGTGCCTCCCCGCCCCCCGCTCGCCACAGCTAAAGAAAGACTGCGCAGCAACGAAGACCCAAAACAGCCAAAAAAAAAAGAACCGAATTAATAGCCACAGATATCCTCCCAATGAAGAACAGCAGGCCCAGAGGGTTGTCTGTGAAATCTCGGACAAATTTTAGCAAACCTTTAAGGGACAGAAAATTCCTGTGGTATACAAACTATTTCAAAGGATGAGATGCTCACCAGCCATTTTACAAGGCTGGAGTAACACCTGGATATCAAAACCTGACAAGGGAAGTACAAGAAAATAAAATAGGCCAGTGTTGCTATTGAACATAGATATGAAACTCTAAATAAAATATCAATAAATTGGGCTTCCCTGGTGGCGCAGTGGTTGAGAGTCCGCCTGCCGATGCAGGGGACGCGGGTTCATGCCCTGGTCC
>NW_006780838.1:782455-783629 GCF_000442215.2 Lipotes vexillifer | reverse complement strand
TCAGCAGGATATGAAAAATATAATACATCATAAGCAAGAGGAGTTTTACCCGTGGATTGAAAATATAGCTCAACAGAAATGTAATCCACCAGGTTAACAGATTAAAAACCATATGATTATCTCAGCAGATGCAGAAAAGCATTCGGTAGAATTCAACACTTTCATAATGTGCTGAATGAATCAGGGGAACAGGCTAAACTTAGCCTTATGGTGAATCCCTTTATAAAGCAACTTTCATCTCATCTATATTTTACGTAAATACAGATTTTCAAATATTAGTTTTTCTTTTCATAAAGGTTTAATTGCATGTCAGACCCAAATATGTCCAGAAGCTCTGCTCAGTTCTTCTGGAGAACACAAAAAACCCACAAAGAAACAAAAAAGTAATGTCGAACTTGAAGGTAGCTATTTGTATTTTCTGTATTTCAGTTGCAGTCAGCTGTACCAGGCAGGTTCTTTGAGTATCCATTTCCCATGGGGTCCCTAAGTAGCATTCCATTTTCCAGTTTGAGTGCAGCGCCCAGTGCCTGGGTTGGGCGGAATGAGGCAGGTCTGACCCAGGGTGACGTGAAGCAAGTACCTGTCTTGTGGCCTGGCGTGACCTCAGCCACCTTCCTCATTGACTCCATTTCTGTGGACACCCCTTTCTCATCCTCATCCATGTGTGCAGGTCCAAAGTGAAGACAGTACATGAGCGGATCCCCTTGGCTGGACTGAGCAAGTTGCCCAGCGTCCCTCAGATTGCAAAGGTAAAAACTGACACTGAGAGGAGGTGGCTTCCTCTTTTAGGCCAGGTCTGGCCTCTGGGGTGGGAGCGGAGGCTCGTCCTGGGTGGGCTGTGCCCTTGGGGAGGGGAAGGCCATTGTCCTCTTGGGCCCTTGACTGCATGGATGCGGTTGGGGGGAGCGGTTGGCGGATGCCCCCCTTTCCTCTACACCTTGCCCATCTCATCCTCGCTGCTGAGGCTGATCAGGGAACAGGATAATCCATGGTCTCTGCCCCCAAGTTCACAGCTAGTTCAGGAGACAAGAGAAATGGAGAGACAGGGCTGGAGAATAGAGGAGGAGGGAGGGGAGGGGGCAGCTGGGGAGACTTCACAGCCGAGGTTGAGGGATGACCGGGCTGTTGATTGAGATGGAGGGCCCCCCCCCCCAGGGAAGGAGCCACCAGCCGG
>NW_006780838.1:775318-782332 GCF_000442215.2 Lipotes vexillifer | reverse complement strand
AGCAGGAAACCCCAGGAAGGTCCCTTGACTTTCCTGACCACACGCGAGTGAGCAGTTGTAGCACCAGGATCTGACCCCAGGCCCCCTGAGCCCCGCAGGTCTTGGCCTCATGCTTTTTCTTGGTGGGCAGAGGAGCGCAGGTGCCCTCCGTGGACGTGGCCTCTGAGCTGTGTGTTTCTCTCTCCCTGCTTAGGCTTTCTGTGACGACGCAGTGGGGCTGAAATTCAACCCTGTCCTGTACCCCAAGGTGAGGACCTTCCCCCCCGCTCCCCTTGCTCAGGGCTCTGCCATTTGGCACGCCTGGGGCTCTGTGGGAAGTTCTCTGCATCTTGGGGGGTTTTGCAGGGTCTCCATGATAAACCTCCATGTCTCCCCCTCTCCCTGCCCACCCCTTCTCAAACTGATCTGCCGGAAATCCGTCCTCAGCCATGCCTGGGTCCCCAGCCCGCTAGAATTGGTCCCCAGCTGTGTGGAGGTGGCAGACAGGTAGCAGTGGTGCAGCTTCTCAGTCTGGTCATACCTGCCTGAGGCCAGTGCTGGGCTGGGGAGTGATTCTGCCTCTAGCTGGGGGGCTGCTGCAGACCTGGTCAGCCATCAGGAAGGGGGCGAGGGGGGCAGAAGGCAGAACCCCACTAAGAAATAAAAGGCCAGACCTCGGCTCCCTGTTGCCAACATTGCTACAGGTCTGAGGCCTTACAAGCCTCTGCCGGCCCCCTAGTTAATAAACTTGGCTGGTTCTCTGTTAACAGTTTCCTTAGGCTTGGCCTGAACTTGACCCTGGTCCTGATGTCGGGGTGTGGGTGGGGTGAAGAGCGATAATAACAAAACAAACTCCCAAGCGCGCTCAAGAGCAATTATGCTGTGAGAGGACTTAATCACCCATGGACAGTGAATCGCTTTAAATAGGCCATAGGAAGAGACCCAGGGCACTGGCTGCTGCTTCGTGAGCCCACAGGGCCTGGGGAGAGGCCGTGGAAGCAGGGCAGTGCTTCCCAGCATCCGCCGTGGGCCGGCTGGGGCTCGCTAGGGCAGGCTGGCTGGCGCTGATTCAGTCCATTCCGAGTTCCGGTTCTGACAGCCAGGAACCAGGAGGTGAGATGTCTGATGAGGGGAGAGGGGTCCTCTCCTGGCTGGGATACCCAGAACCCCCTGGAATGAAGCCTCATATCTTCACAATTGGGCTTGACACACTATTTGTCCCCATGCCGGGGGCTGAGCTAATGGCAGGGTCCTCTCCTGCACAGAGAATGTGCCAGAGCCCTTCTCTCAGACGCCTGTTTTACCCCCCGAGCATCTGTAGGCGCTTCCCAGTAAGATGCTGTGCTCCATGGAATACTTTCTATCATTCAGACTGCCCTCCCCTTTATAATTAAAGCTGAATTTGTGAGGTTTAACCAAACATCAAAACCCCATCATAAAGCCCTAACTTAACTACAAGTTTGGCAATTTTTGTTGTCAAATCACAGCCACTGAGAGAACCCGATGACTCTCATTTTTGCAGTTTTCTCTATGGCTTGGAAAGCCTCCGGCTCTGGTAATAATGGGAGAGCAGCTGTATTTTCATGTTTTCTAGATTGGAAGGACTGCTTCGTCCGGCTGGGATGTTAATCTGGCTGAGATGTGTGTGTGTTTTTACAATTCACAGAGTTTAGAATGTTCCTTGGAAGGTGCCCATGACCGGGTGCCTCTTCCCGGGCAGGGCAGCTGCTCCAAGCCTTTGACTCATCCCAGGCGGGAGTGGGGGGCGCTCTTTGGGATCGGGCAGCGCTGTTCTTCCAGGGGGAGCTGAGAAGTGTCCATTTCCTCAGGCAGCTGAGAGCCACACAGAGATATGTCAGGGATGACAACCTGACATGGGCCACATACTCTGGCCAAAAAGTCATGCCTGGTTTGTTCTTCCTGTAGCAAAACATGTGGTCGAATCCCTCCTTTTTATTGCAGAGACCATCCCAATAGTCCCCAAGTCTTGTGTTTCCTAACAAGCTGGTCCAACTCTGATCTTTCTGGAGGGTTTACATAGATGATGATGATAATAGCTGCTGTGTGCTCAGCACTTCATGTGCTCGATCTCCCTGAATCTTCACAGCCACACGTCTCCATTGAACAGGTGAGGAGGGACTTCCCTGGTGGTCCAGTGGTTAAGACTCTGCACTTCCAATGCAGGGGGCACAGGTTCGATCCCTGGTCGGGGAACTAAGATCCCGCATGCTGCGCAGCATGGCAAAAAAATAAAATAAAATAATAATAATAAAGAAACAGATGAGGAAACTGAGGCCCAGGGAAGTTAAGTGGCTCACTCAAAGCTGCACAGGTGAAAGCAGTGGATTCAAAATGAGAACTTAGTGTTTCTGACCAACTCTTTGAAGCACAATAGAAAATTCGATGGAACCAGTGGTCAGGGTTTTTTTGTTTGTTTCTTCTTTGCATATTGAATTAGCGTATGTTCCTCCTTAGAGACCTCTTATTTTATGGATAAAGGGGATTGAAGTCTGGGCAGGAGCAGTGCCTTGCTCAAAATCACACTGCTGCTTAGAGGTGGAATTGGAGCCAGCATCATCCTCGCTGACTGGTTTTGGGGTCCCGGCTGCACTTTTTACTCCCCAGATAGAACACTGGGATAAAGTCAGTTCCCCGCGTCCTGCTGGACTGTCTGTGTGTCCAGGCCTTGGCTGGCATATCTGGAGGGAAATGGAATGGGTGATCCAGAGGTTTGGTCACCACTGGCGGAAGTCCAGGGGCTGGGAACAGCTGAGACCTTTGGAATTGCATCTTGACCGTGTACTTTGGACTTCACCCTTTCTCTTCCTCCATGTGTGGATGTTTCATATCAGGGGGGCATGTTCTCCACCAAAATGGGTGCTTCCCCTTCCACTTGCCTCCTCATTTTGCCTCCAGGTTAATAATCTGATTTCTTCTTCCCACATTTTCCAGGCCTCCCAAATGATCGTGTCCTACGATGAGCATGACGTCAACAACACATTCAAATTTGGGGTCATTTATCAAAAAGCCAGGCAGGTAAGCATCACGAATCCATACTGGTCACTAGATCCTGTGGTTTCTCCCTGGGGACTTTTGTTTTCCCATCCCCCAAGCACAGGAGCCCTGCATTAGGTTCTTAAATACTCTGAATACACTGACCACATTTCATATATGAATTAGACTGGAGGTGGTAGAATCTTCAAGGTGGGCTGCTGCTCTCAAAAAGGCCTGCAGATCCCTTAAATGGTAATGTAGCTTTTCATGCAGTGAATCCTAATTCTTCCTGACTCCCTCCGCTTATATTTAACAATGAGCTGTTCATCACAAGAAAAGTCAGACCGGGTGGAGGGAGTGCAATGAGCACAGGGTGCTTTCTCCTTGCCCACCACTCTCCTGGCTGGGAATTAGCTTTTGCTCCCCAGACTTGAGTAGTGTCCTGGCACCAGCTGTATGCTCTCTGCCCAGCTCTGTGTTCATTGATGTCACGCTGGTAGCTTGAAATCAGCCACGATGGAAGTATTCACACCATGGAAATGGGCAAACACCAGGGCTTCTGTTTTCTGTCTTTGGAGAGGAGGTTGTTAAAAATTTTACCAGTACAGAGTACTCCTCTGTCTCTTGTAGCACTTACGTGCTGCTTTGGCGTCAGTTGACCAGAATGGTGTTACTCAAAGTGCGTTCCATGAGACACTAGTCCAGTGAGGTACTCTGTGAACAGATGAGTTCCAGGGGGTTTTGTGTGGTCAGTTGTGTGGGAACATTTTAAAGGTTCTAAGAACCCCCAGAGTAGAGAACTCTTTATAACTTTGTTGAACTCAGTGTTTCCCATACGTGTTTGACCACAAACTTCCTATCCTCCTACCATGAACTTTTATTAGCATCCTGAGAAGTGGTCTGCTGAACACACCGGTATTTCCTCATCTGGGTTGTATGGTAGAAGGTTCCACACCTATTTCATCTTTGTATCATCCAAGAACCTAGCATGGGGTGTTTATATAAATACACTGAATTTCTTGTTATGTGAATGAATGAATAAAAGTTTTGACCCTGTGAGTGGTAGGTCGATAATATCTTTCAATATTATCTGTGTCGTCTTTTTTGCGTGACAGTGTCTTTCTCAGCTGGATGATAGCTAACTTCCTTGTCTGAAGATATTAGACCACAAGAGGCATGTGTTCACTTAAAAACACTCTAATTAATGAAGGCTTGTGGAGCTGAAAGACCAGCACAGATAAATCTTATAATTTAAGGGAATTATTCAAGTAGCCACTCTAATTATTTTCACATACTGCATTTTTATTTTGTACAGCTCTGATAATACAGTCCCACTAATTAAAGTTCTTTGCTTGTGAAATTTACCAAAGCAGATCTCATAAGGTGATTACAGTCCAATATTCCAGCAGAGTTATAATTACTGAACATTAACCATCCACCTCTGAGAAGGAGTCTGAAGGAGTCTGTATGTTCTTTATGTACCTGACACCGCTGAGGCGAGGTGGGGTCGCCCCGGCAGATAAGTCTTTTCTTAAAATATTTGGATTGTTGTTTTGCAAACCTACATTGGGGGGATTATATATGAACATTTGTTGCGTGAAAGCCCTGTGCTGGTTTTAGGATATAAATAAGCCCCATCTAACTCTCTGTTTGTCAGGCACTTTGCTAAGCCTGTGGAGGATACAGTAATGACTAAGAACATCTCCCCTGAGTCCATGGTCACGTTCAAGGCCAGTATAAAAATAAAGATAGTAATACCAGGCTGGGTGTAAATCCTAGAGAGAGGTGCACACCCCAGAGCATAAGCTGGATTGTTTTCTCAGAAGATGTATGTTGCTTAGAAGCAGCTATTCTCCCAAACCCTAGCTTCATGACCTGGGGCATACAGCATGCTGGACTGGAGTTGGGATGCCTTCGTGGCATGTGACACATCAGGCATTGGGAAACCTTTTCTGTAAAGGGCCAGAGAGTAAATATTTTAGACTTCACGGGCCATACTGTTTGTGTTGCAACTATTCAACCCTGCCTTTGCAGTTCAGAAGCAGCCATAGACAATACTAAATGAATTGGCCTGGCCATGTTCCAATAAAACTTTATTTATAAAAATAGGCAGCAGGCCCAACTTGGCCCCCAGGCCATAGTTTGCTGACCCCTGCTAGAAAGCAGTGTTTCCCAAATTTTAGATGTTCACAAACCACATCCAAGATCATGTCATTCTACCCTTACATTTTTTTATTGCACCTGTACCACTAACTACTTAACTTTTCTTTAAAGTTTTCTTTCACCTTAAATTCAATTTTTAAAGGATATTTTATATCACTACTCTTACTGGGAAATTAGTATCACTTGCATGAAATGAAGGTAATTCTAAAAAGAAATACTGTAAAAAAACAAAATTAAGTTATTGAAATCTAGCTAAACTCTGTTTCCTATTGAAGGCTTAGAACCTGAGGTCGGTTCTTTCTTCTTATAAAGCAGGCATTAAGGAGGTGTTAAAGAATCACCTATTGAAGACTTCCTTCTTAAAGGGATTGCACAGACTGGAGTGTCTTTGTGTCATCTTCAGCTGTTCATTGCCATCTATGGGTGTTTGCAGAGCCTTCAGCTGTTTGCAGAGCCTGCCACTGTGGGTAGAACCTTTTGATCAGGCAGGGCCATTCAGTGTTTTAAGGCTGTCACGATTGCAGAGCTTGCTACTGTTTTCAGCTTTGCTTTCTATTTTTAAAAAAATGATTAAATTTTTAATTTTTTGATATTTGTAAATTTACATGCTGTTGTATTAATAAGAAATAATACAGAGAGATCTTGTGTACCCTTCATGCAGGTTCCCCCAAAGGTAATGTCTTATAAAATGATAGTACAGTATCACAGCTGGGATACTGATGGTGATAAAATCCACAGATCTTATTCAGATTTCCCCAATTTTACACATACTCATTTGTGGCATGTCTGTGAATTATATTCCATTGTATGGATATATCACATTTTGTTTATCCATTTGTTAGTCATCATATATAATTTTATCACACATGTAGGTTCCACAGTCAAGATACGGAAGAGTTCCACCAACACTAGGATCCTGGTGTGGCTCGTGCTTTTATAACCATGCTAACCTCCCTCCTGCCTCCATACTCCCTTACCCGGCTCCAGTCCCTAACCCCTGGCAACCGCTGATCTGTTCTCCAATTTCTAGAACTTTGTCATTTCAAAAATGTTGTATAAAAGGAATCATACAATATATAACCCTTGGGGATTGGCTTTTCTCCACTCAGCGAGATTCATCCAAGTTTCTGAGTGTTTCAATGGTTAGTTCTTTTCATTGCTGAGTAGTGTTCCATGGTATACCTAGATGTACCACAGTCTGTGTAACCATTCACCTATTGAGGGATAGACATCTGGATTGTCTCCCGTTTGGGGCTATTATGGATAAAGCCACTGTGAACATTTATAGACAGGTTTATATGTGAGCAGAAGTTTTCATTTCTCTGGGATAAATACTTAGGAGTGCCATTGCCTGGTTGTATGGTGATTATATGTTTAGTTTTGTAAGAAACTGCCAAGCTGTTTTCTAGCGTGGTTGCTCCATTTTACATTCCTACCAGCAATGTGTGAGTGATCCATTTTCTCTACATCCTTGCCACCATTTGGTGTGGTTACTAGTTTTCATTTTAGCTATTCTGATAGATGTGTAGTGAGATCTCATTATGGTTTTAATTTGCATTTCTCTAACAGCTAATGACATTGAACATCTTTTCTAATTGAACATCCTGCTTGCCATTTGCATATCCTCTTGAGTGAAATGACTGTTCATGTCTTTTGACCATTTTCTAATTGGATTTTTTTTACTGTTGAGTTTAAAAATTTTAAATAACAGCTTTATTGAGGTATAACTGACATACCATACAATTCACAATTGCATGTGATTTATATCTCAATAAAGTGTACAATTTAGTGGTTTGTAGTATGTTCACAGAATTGTGCAACTATCACCACTAACTTTATTTATTATTTTTTTTTTTTTTGCGGTACGCGGGCCTCTCA
>NW_006780838.1:765571-775254 GCF_000442215.2 Lipotes vexillifer | reverse complement strand
GGACCGGGGCCCGAGCCCGCGCCCCCTGCATCGGCAGGCGGACTCTCAACCACTGCGCCACCAGGGAAGCCCTCACCACTAACTTTAGAAAATTTTCACCACCCCTGAAATAAACTCCATTCCCATTAGCAGTCACTCCCATCATCCTCATACTCTGTAGCTCCTGTCAGCCACAAATTTATTTCTGTCTCTATGGACTTGCCTGTTCTGGACATTTCATGTAAATGGAATCATAATATGTGGCCTTCAATGTCTAGTTCTTTTACTTAGCATAATGTTTTCAAGGTTCATTCATGTTGTGCAATGAATCAGAACTTTATTCTTTTTAATGGATGAATTATATTCCATTGTATGGATATATCACATTTTGTTTATCCATTTGTTAGTTAATGGACATTTTGATTGTTTCTACTTTGGGGCTATTATGAATAATGCTGATACTAATATTCGTGTGCAAGTTTTTTTGTATGGACTTTTGTTTTCATTTCTCTTGAGTATATTCTTTGGAGTGGAATTGCTGGATCATATGGTAACTCTATGCTTAGTTTTTTTTTGCGGTATGTGGGCCTCTCACTGTTGTGGCCTCTCTCGTTGCGGAGCACAGGCTCCGGACTCACAGGCTCAGCGGCCATGACTCACGGGCCCAGCTGCTCCGCGGCATGTGGGATCTTCCCGGACCGGGGCACGAACCCGTGTCCCCTGCATCGGCAGGCAGACTCTCAACCACTGCGCCACCAGGGAAGCCCTATGCTTAGTTTTTTGAGGAACTGCCAGGTTATATTCCAAAGAGATGGTACCATTTTACATTCCCACCAGCAACGTAAGCGGGTTTTGATTTTTCCACATCCTCACTGACACGTCTTATTGTCTTTCTTTTTGATTATGGTGTGAGTGGTATCTCATTGTGTTTTTTGTTTTTGGGTTTTTTTTTGTCTGTTTGTTTGTTTTTGGCTGCACCTCATGGCACGTGGTATCTTAGTTCCCCAACCAGGGATCAAACCTGTGCCCCCTGCACTGGAAGCGTGGAGTCCTAACCACTGGACCGCCAGGGAAGTCCCTCATTGTGGTTTTGATTACTATTGTGTTTTCAGAGTTCTTTATGTATTTTAGATACTAGTCCTTTGTCAGAAGTCCAACTATTAATTTTTCATTTTGAGATTGGTTTTTGGTATCAAGTCTAAGAATTCTTTGCTTCAGCTTTGCCTTTTTTTTTTTTTTAAACTGAGCAGCAGCTTTTGTTCATATAGAAAGTCCTCATTAACCAGCCCCCAAAATCCAACTCTGTTGAGTAAGCCTCTATTAGTCCTTCCTCCCATGGATGACAGAGCCACTGGATGGCAAGTGAGGGGGATGGCGAAAGGAAGAAAGGGACCAGGTGTCTGGACAATCACATTCCTTCTCTTGGCGGCAACGAGAAAGCTTATTTTTCTGAACTCCTGCTCCTTATTCTGTTTCTCTTTCAGACCCTGGAGGAGGAGCTGTTTGGGAACAGTGAGGAGAGCCCAGCTTTCAAGGAGTTCTTAGATCTTCTGGGAGACACCATCACGCTGCAGGACTTCAAAGGGTGGGTTTTAGCCAAGTGATGGCTCTGCCCCTATTGATGAGGTCCTAGAGGAAGGGTGAGGACTGACTGCAGTTTCAGCGGGTGGCATGTGAGAGTTAACAACACGCACAAGGAACATGGGATTATTTTTCAGCAAATGATCAACATTCATTGATTGCATCTCGAAGGAATCGGTGGTACAGGGGATAATCCTGAATGGCAGATGGTCTGAAAGGCATTGACTTTTGCCCTTAGGATGCATGATGAAATCGTTCCACCTGAGATTTGCCTTCCTAATTACAGTTGGCTCAGACTGAGAGTAAAATGAATCCACCTTCCCTTCCAGGTGAGCAGGTCACTCACCTGCTAGGCATTCCGGAAAGAGGACCCTATGTAGTTTTGGGGGAAATGACCCATTTTAGATAAGACACAAAAAGAATGGTCAATTAAGAGTTTTGGTGCAAATACCGTAATCCCTCTGGAAGGAATCTATGCAACAGTGTATGGTTCTCTAAGCGGACAGAAAGAATATTGGGGCTATTTCTTGGAAAGCTCTGGCCTTTGATGTTCCTTGACAAAGGCAACACTTGGGGAGGGCCTTCGGACCTGGCCAGCCTGTTCTCTGCCTTGTGGCTGGCACACGGCTGAGCCCTCAGAGTTTCCCACCTCAGCAGCCGCATTACCGGGATGTCCTAACATGTGTGAATGCACTAGCTCTGTGTCTGGCATGGAGTAGGTGCTTGATAATCACTTATTTCCTCTGCTCCCTTCTCTCCTCCTCTTCCTCCCCCTTCAAGGTCATCACTGCTGTCTGGAACCAGTCACACATGGGTCAAAATCCCATCTCTGCCACTAATTAGCTCTATGACTTTGAACAGGTGACTTAGCCTCTGCAAGCCTCAGTTTCCTTGTCTGTAAAAAGGGAGATAAAGATAGTACTGACCCCACAAGCTTGCTGGAGAATTGAAATAGATAATGCACGTGAAGCACTTATGCCAGTGCCACGCAGAGTCAGCACTGGTCGTCATTGTTATTGTTCTTATTATACCACCTTCCATTGGCTCTGAGATGCCATCCTTATAAGATATATCCTGATTTCAGAGAGGTTAAAATGGGAAAAAATGTTCCATCTTGCAACTGATGAAATAAAGTATATTAAAACCAGGAAGGACCCCAGAGGTCATGTAATCCTATCCCTTTATTTTCAAGAGAAAGGAAACTGAGGCCTGGAGAGATTAGGTGATATGCCCAAGGTCATGTGCTGACTTAGTGGCAGAAGCTGGTCTAGAACCTGTGTTTTCCGCCATGTGGGGCTGAGCACATGTCTGGCTTGTATTATAGTGCTTGGGGTTGGGGGCACCTGTTGTTCAGGATCTGTTTTATTTCATTTTCTTAAAGGAACATGTATCCCACTCTCCTTGCTGAAGATGAGCCACGGCTAGCAGCCATGTTTCTATAAGGGAAGTAGGGGCAGTTCTGGGAAGCCCACCCAGTTCCTTAGTATTTTTTTTTTTCCTGCCTGCAAGGAGGTGGCCAAAGAAGGGACCTCCTTGGATACCTCCCAGCGGGGTGCTGCTGTGGTGGGGTCTCCATATCCGGGACTGGCTGGGTAGAAGTCAAGCATTTGTCCCCTCTTCTCGCTGACTCCGGATACTCCTGTGGGGCTCACCACCATCCAAAAGGATGGACGGCTGCCCTGGCTCTGGGCTGAGGACCTGGACACAGCCTTGCGGAGAGCAAAGGCTTATGCCCAGCCTTGGGGGCCACTAGCAGCTGGGACGGCATTTGTCTGGGGTTGTGGATGGACGGACGACCTCTCTTCCCATGGAGTGGAGGGGACACAGCCAAGGCTTGGAATGGAGGTCCTGCCTTTGTCTTTGAAATAGTAATTTATGGTTAGAAGCCAGGGCTCATCTGCTCAGAAGATGAGCCTTATCTGCTTTCCCAGCATCATAGTCTCTCTGCCCTCAACTCTTCCACAACTTTTCTCATTCTCCTGCCCCCGTGTCCTTAGGGAAGGTTGTACCAAGTCGCCCACTTCCCTTCTCTCTCTTTCTCTCTCTTCCCCTGGCACTTTCCCGTTCCCCTGACAGTTTCCGAGGAGGCCTGGATGTGACCCATGGACAGACGGGGGTGGAATCAGTGTACACGATATTCCGGGACAGGGAGATCATGTTTCACGTCTCCACAAAGCTGCCGTTTACCGAGGGAGACACCCAGCAGGTAACCGGGTTCAGGATGGCTTCAGGAGCCTGGGGCGTGTGAGGTGAAAGCCTGCGTCTGGTCTCCCTGGAGAACCGAGGCCGCCTTCCCCATTTTCATAATCAAGAAGCCTGTCTGTTCAACTTTGTTCCTTTTATCAAAACCTGAACTACTGTGTTATTCCACCAAGGCCGCAGGTCAGCAGCCTGTGTGGGAGGCGGGACAGTTTCCCCATCAGTCCCACTGTGACTGATGGGGAAACAGTGGTTAAAAGACTGTCTCCCAGGTGATCAGGGGCAGAGCTGTGAGCAGAGCCCAGGTGCCCTGATCGTGTAGGCTGGTGATAAAGAGTACATGATGGGGTCTGCAGGTGGTGGCTTGAAGCCAGCTCTGCCACTGAGGGGTATGTGACTCTGGGCAAGCTGGTAATCTTGTGTCCTCATTTGCCTCATCTGTAGAATGGAGTTAACACCACGTACATTAGAGGGTTGTGGTGGGGATCACATAAGGTTCTGATTGTAGGGCTCAGTACGATGCCTGGCTTGTGGCAGGCTTCCTACCTCATGACTGTTCACTGTCCAGGACACTCTTCCTGGCCCAGAGACGTCAAGCTGGTTATTGCATGTGACTCCCTCACACCCGTCTCCAGCTTGTCTAGTCATACAGCCTTACCTCTTAGGACACCTGCCGTGGGCAGGAATCCAGCCTTTTCCTTGACTGGAGAACCCTGAATGAGACCTCTGCTTCCAGTGTATTCCTCCTTTCCCTCTCATTTGCTGCTTCTGACAGCTGCATGTCCCCGCGGAGGACCTGGCTTCTTTTTCTCATTGAGCCCTGAAACCAGCAGCTGGTCCCTGGCTGTGGTCCCATTTGCCCCGTCCCACTCTTTGTACCATTTCAGTCTCCAGGAAGATAAGGAAGGAAGCTAGGCCTTTCACCAAACCTGGACCCATTTGTTTCTGAGCAGGGAACCCAGGAGGGAGCACAGATGTAATATTGTAAACATAGTGCCTGGCTTCTTAGGAAAAAAGGAAATTGGCAAAGGAGACTGCAGTTTGGCTCTAAAATAACTACTGAATGTTTCAGAAACAAATAGGAGCAGGATTCCTTTTGTACCCAAAGTAGGTTTTCTCTCAGTGTTTTACCTTCAGCTCTTTTCCCTCACGACCCCCCTCACCCACTGCCCCAGCCTAAGACTGAGGACTGTTCTCTGCCTGGCTTGTTCTCAGTGTCACCTGTTAAGTGGGATGTGCACAGAGCTTGGCTCTCAGCAAGGACTGAATACATGTTAATTTCTCTTCCTAAGAAATGAGATGATGTGTGTGCCATAAGTGAGACAATTTGTAAAAGTGCCCAGCACAGGGCTTAGTATACAGCAGGTGCTCAGTAAGTGAGAAACTCAGTGGGAAACAGAGCTTACGTGCAGTAGGTGTTTAATAAAGGAACAAAGTGTAGGTAAGCACCTAGCCTGGATTTGGTATACAAGAGGGCCTTAACATTTGAAATCTTGCATGGGAACAGCCCAGTATGGTTCCTGGCACACAGTAGGTGCTTGGGGATTGAGATCACCTGTGACAGCACCTGGCAGAGCTTGGGATGCTGAATTGGGGTTGTGTTTCTCTCTCCCCCATGACCTCCACCAAGCCAAGTTGCCCGTATTTCTCTGAGCATGGTTCTTCTCCCTTCTGGTATAGGATTATCTGCCCCCTCCTTCCTGCTCATCCACATTTCCATCAAGTGCTCCCTTCTCTCCCAATCTCCTCTTCCAGGAAGCCCTCTCAGATTGCTACCAGGCCTCTGATTTTGCCCTCTTCTCCACCCCCATAGTGTCAGGCACTTTGTGGGTAGCGGCTGATTTAGCATTTGCTGACTGGTGGCTTTGTTAGTGTTCTCAGGTGGCTCCACCTGTGTTTGTGTCTCTCCCAGATCAATTACAAGCTCTCCCAGGGCAAAACCCGGCCTCACTTTTTTTTTTTTTTTTTTTTTGCGGTACGCGGACCTCTCGCTGTTATGGCCTCTCCCGTTGCGGAGCACAGGCTCCGGACGCGCAGGCTCAGCGGCCATGGCTCACGGGCCCAGCTGCTCCGCGGCATGTGGGATCTTCCCGGACCGGGGCACGAACCCGTGTCCCCTGCATCGGCAGGCGGACTCCCAACGACTGCGCCACCAGGGAAGCCCCCGGCCTCACTTTTTAACTAGTCTCCACGAGTCCTGAGTCAGGGCTGCCTCTACGTGATGTAGAGCTCAGTAAGAAGCTTGCCAGCCTCTCCCTGACAACGTAGGCATTTTCCTCATTTTTTTCCTTTTTAGTGGCTTCTAGAGATTGAAAGAGAAAGCTCCTTGGAGAGAGAGGTCTCAGCATTCCGGGGTTTATGTATAACGATAGAATAATGAGGAATTTCCTATATAGACCTATTCTGTTTTCAGGATGTTCCTAACTGGCTTATAACAATGGAACACTTTCTGATTAGCTCCAGAGAAAGAGACACATTGGGAATGACATTGTGGCCATCATCTTCCAAGAAGAAAACACACCGTTTGTCCCAGATATGATTGCCTCCAACTTCTTACATGCCTACATTGTTGTGCAGGCTGAGAACGCGGGCACAGAGACCCCATCCTACAAGGTAAGGAGAAAGTCCCGTCGGAGGAGGTGGTGGGCCCAGGCACCTCACCGCACTTCATGGAATCAGCGACACCAAGCAACACCATGTCTCAGTGGCTCCTCAGACCATCCTCCAAAACGTGATAGATTTCCCACGAGTTCTCGGGTTTCTGGGGTTTGCGAGCTAGGTTCTTGGAGAGCACCTTCTGAGGTCACCTCATCCATCTTGCTGCCTTCAGGTTCCCAGCCTCTAACTCAAGGGTTGAGAAGCACCCCGTGTCCCTACGTGGTATCTGGTAATGCCATTTGCTAGAGCGAGGCAGAGCCAGAGGAGAGCAGAAAAGAGAAAGTGGAGAGGACTGTCAGGAAAAGGGAAAGGAAGAACGCGGTAACAAACAAAGGGAAGGAAGGAAAGGGAGAGATGTTCATGGTGAGAAGGGTGGAGAGCAGGGTAGACCCTGGCCGCTGGGTGGGCCCCTCTGGTTTAGCCATTCTGGGCAAATGGTCTTAATTTGAAGACTCCCAGGGAGGTGGGGTTGTGAGCATCTGGGTCTAAACCTCCTGACCCATTAGTGGGCTTTCACACTGGCTCAGAATCTTCACGGATGTAGTTGAGCGTCAGCTGCCCTCACCCTGTCCCCTCCTGATGGCTGTGTCGCTAAACCTCCTTTGCTTCTCCATGAGGAACAATTCCAACCTCTTGGGTAACAGTTTCTCTGTATCACAGTGGTGTTGGGGGGCATGGGACCCAAGGGAGATAGACTGAGGCAGGGTTTTTAAAGTGGATGTTAGATAGGTTTTGTTACGTATTCCTTGTAGATAAGTGCAAACTGTGGAGTTCCCATGCCTCTTTGTGTTTTCTGGGGAGAGAAGCCATAGCTCAAATTCTCAGAGAACTCCCTGTTCCCCACAGTGTTAGGAACCACTTTTGTAAGGGAGAGGGAAAAGGAGCCTGGAAGAGGAAACCATAGGCCTGAAATTCAGTTTCCTATATAATAACTTAGGCCAGTGCTGGTCCCTGGGGTTCATGAGGCCATACCACCTCATAGCCATCTTTCCAGAACATCAATTTCGCTTGAGTATTTTGGGAAAGAAAAATGATGTTATATAATTGTTATATCAGCACAAACCCAGGTGTACGAAGTGCAAAATTCACATCAGCTTTAAAGCCAAATAGGAGGCTTCCAAAACAGAACAAAAAACCCCCACTGACTCTTGTTGAGGACAGCTGATTCCCTTATATGCCCACGTTCATCCTCCTCTGTCACTGAGCAGTCTTAGCTGAAAATTTGGAGAAGCCATGGTTTGGGTGTTTCCTTCAAGGCTTTCACCAATGGGGACATTCATTTCAAACAACTGGTTGATTAATTTGTTGGTGGAAGCAAGTGTCCTCATTCAGTGCCTACTGTGTGGGCACTTGGAAGTGACATAAAGAACCAGTTTCAGGGAAGGGACAGAAGAGGCTGTGATGTGAGGCAGTTCAGCCACTGGGTCACTCAAACAGCCACCTGGTTCTTTTAACAGCCAGCGGTGGCAGAGACGGATCCTCAGAGTAAAGCTGTGTGATAGGAGGGCTCCCAAGGCCTGCCAGGCAGTCATGTATGTACGTGTGGCTCATCTGCTGGGCCTCTGCCGGCAGAATGAGGCCTCTTGTGGACGTCTAGTATTTGCTTTTAGCTCCTGATAGGACATGGAGTTCAACTAACTGCCTCTTCACTTTCCAAGAGCTTTTGTAGAGTAGGAAAATACGAAAGAGAAAAATCAGAGATCCAAGAAAGCACCACCCCACCTCCAGCGTTGATGCCAGAAGTCTTTACCAAGTCTCCCTAGCCACCGTTTCTGGTCCAGGGGAAAGCACTGTCCTCAGAGAGGTGGTGAGAAGCAGAGCTCACAGGGAGAGTGGAGCTGTCCCTGTGATGTGGGACCTTGGGCTCTGCCTGCCAGGCAGGCATCGAAGCTGGAGGGCAAGACCTGTGAGTGGGGCTGGACTGGGGGGCAGAGGGCAGGGAGGGAGATCAGCCTTTCAAGGTGCTCCCCAGAGCTCTGTCCATCCACGGCCCCAGCAGCACCCCAGTGATGGGCAGGCTGAGGAGGACATGGTTAGATCCCTCAGGGGGGTCCAGGTGACACGGGACCTTAGCTGACCCCTGCGGGCTTAGGGGCTATGGCAAAGGAGGGTGAGATTTCCTTGGGGGCTGGGCAGTGCCCCAGGGGGCCCCCACTGGGGAGGACAAACAACAGGGGAGAAGGGGAAGGGGGTGAAGAGCAGGGGTGGGAATGTGCAGGAAAGTGTCCCAGACCGAGAGGCTCCGGAATCTGGGGTTCTGGTCCTGGCCCTGCCTCTGACTTCTGTGTGACCTTGGGCCAGTTCCTTCCCTCTCTGGGCTTCTGTTGCCTTCTGTGTGAAATGAGGAAATTGGAGTAGGCAGTCTCTGAGCTCTTTCCAGTTCTGACATGCTGAGGAGGGGAAGGAGGCGGAGTTGAGAAAGAGGGGTGTGTGTGTGTGTGTGTGTGTGTGTGTGTGTGTGTGTGTGGATTAGAAAGTGGTTTGGGGGAACTCTAGTATTTCAGGTGTACTTTATTAGGTGCAGGTCAGCAGGGAGAATAAAAAAAAAACATTGAGTGACAGTGGTTACCTCTTATTTGATCTGCGTTGGACACTGTGCTAGGCCCTTAAGAGCAGTCTTCTTGAATTCTCCCAAGCCTCTGGCCAGGCAGGCCTCCATTGGCCCTGTTTACAGGGGAGCAAATTGAGGCTGAGAGCTAAAGTTTCTTTTTTCTTTTCTTTTTTTTGCGATACGCGGGCCTCTCACTGTTGTGGCCTCTCCCGCTGCGGAGCGCAGGCTCCGGACGCGCAGGCTCAGTGGCCACGGCTCACGGGCCCAGCCGCCCCGCGGCGTGTGGGATCTTCCCAGACTGGGGCACGAACCCGTGTCCCCTGCATCGGCAGGCGGGCTCCCAACCACTGTGCCACCAGGGAAGCCCAGAGCTTAAGTTTCTTAAGACCTGAGGCCACAGAGCCCAGAAACAGTGGAGCCAGGGTCCTGTCCAGGTCTGACTGTGGTCTTCATCACAGAGCTGTCAGAGCAGGTGGGAACTTGGACCCACGATCTGGGGTGTGCATGAAACATCGCATCGAATTATGTTTCAGATGTGAATTTCATCCCCATCCTGCTAGCTTGGAAGGAAATTACAGCTGAGCCATCGCTAGGACCCTCTCCCCACCCTGTCTGAGCTCATCCTACCCTGACTCCTCAAGTTCTGCAAAGGTGTCAGGAATCTTACGCGAAGCAGACCCTGAAGGCGGGTTCCTGTCCAGGTGCCCTCTTTCCC
>NW_006780838.1:761142-765561 GCF_000442215.2 Lipotes vexillifer | reverse complement strand
CACTGCTGGTCTGCTGCTTGAGCAACCTTGTGGTTCTCTAAGGCTTCCAGGCCATGCTTGGACAGACGCGGGGATCTTATGAAGCCTGGAGTCCTCAGAGGCTCCCCGCCTCCCTGGTGTATTCTTATTACTTACACACCCCTGTCTCCTTCCGCTTTCCAGTTCTTGAAGAGTCTCTTCCCCAGAGTCACCTGCTGCCTCTGTCTTTCTAAGCCCTGCCCCCACCCCTGCTGGGAGGCCTTGGCTGGATTTAGAAAACAGGAAGGTGAGGTTGTGTTCAAGCAGCTTCTGCTTTCAGCTAGGCAACCCAACCGTCCCCAAGAGGAGGGAATAACAAAGGCCCAGGTGTTTCGCTGGAAAGGGGTCAGGAGAGGGAGCGCGTGGGGATAGAGAGTCGCCATCAGAGGAAGGATCCTGTCTCCCGCCTGTCTGACCCGGCTGCTGCAGTGGGCTCGAGGGCGCGTCTGGCTGGGAGACTCTGGTGGATTTAAGAGCTTATCTGCAGCTCCTTACACAGTCGGCACAGACTACTCCAATGCAAGCCTGAGAAGGAAGGGGCATTGGGGTGGGAAGAGGGGAGAGCTGGGCCTGGCCTCTGGTCTCATCCTCGCCAGCAGCCAGTCAGTGGCCTTCCCCCTCCCTCTCCCCCAATTTTGGCTCCGTGGGTGGAATTCTTGACTTGTGCCACGGGTGCACGGTGGGTGGTGGAGGGGGAACTGTTTGGCAGCTGGAACCAGCCAGAAATCACGTCAGCCAAGCACATACCATTTCCTGACTCTGGGCACTGCTGTGTGGCCCATGGGGACAGTCTTGCACTTGGGGAGAGAAAGTCATGTTGACCAGCCCTCTCCCGCTCCCTTCTCCTGCAGACCCTGGCCGGCCTTTCCTTGGCCTGGCTCCGAGCTGCCTGCTCACCCGGTCTGGCAGACTCTGCATCTGCCCTACCTCACAGGCTGGGGAGGCTGGCGGCATGCCAGGGCTGGGCTCGCGTCAGCAGCCGCCGGGGAAGGGAGAGGGCAGAGTCTCCAGAGAGCCCTGCAGCCTCGGGGGCTGAGAACAGGTGACACCAGGGCACCTCTGTGCAGAGAGGGAAGAGGGAGGTGTGGGGCCTGTCCTGAGCCTGGGAGACCCTCACACAGAGCGCCTTGGTGTCCTTCCACCCCCAATTCCCAGGCCGGGCCCTGGCACTCTGTTAGTTCCAGCCTTGCCCGGCCTGACCGACCCTTTGTGTCTGAAACCAGGGCTCCCAAACACCAGTCCACTGACCGCACAGAAGCTCTCGGGTGCGTTTAATGGTTGCAGCTTCCTGGCTCCACCCCAAAGCTGCTGATTCAGTAGGTTTGGGGTGGAGCCCATGCCATCGGTATTTATTTTTAAACACTTGAAGTGATTCTGACGTCTGGCCAAGGTTTGGGAGCCAGTGTTGTCGGAAAGAATCCCAGAGCAGGGTCGGGGTGCTCTGGATTCTCAGTTCATCTCTGGGGCTGATCTCCTGTGTGCCTTTGAGGCTCCACGGCTCTGGGCATCTGTTTCCTCATCGGGAATCCAGGGCTAATAATTCTGCCGGTGCCTTCTCTGAAGGATTAGCATCCCAGTCGAATGAGGTAATGCGATAGCATCTCCTGGTTTCTTGTACTACATTAGAATTAGGGTTCCAGGCTGCTCTTCAGCCCTGTCCAGTCATCTTGCCAAACTTGCTTCCGGCCTCCTGGAATGCAGATGAGGGTATGGGGATGGCTCCATGCCGTCCAGCCCCACTTCTAGGAACAGTGAGTCGGGTGTGCCAATGATGGTTCTTTATTTGTATTCTGGGAAGGGGAGGAGGGAGAAGGGGAGGAGGTCCCCTAGGACCAGGGCTCGGAACTCTCGTCATCCTCAGCTAGGGTCTTCTCCCTCCTGGCCCACACCGAGCTTCTGTGTTTCAGGTCGCAGTCACCGCACGGGAAGACGTGCCTACCTTCGGCCCACCTCTGCCCAGCCCCCCTGTTTTCCAGAAGGTAAGAAATTCTCCTTTCTGCTCCTCTCATGTCCGAGACTCCAGGTTTCCACACCTGAGTGGCAGTGGTTGCAGGGGGGCTGAACTGGGCTAGAGCTTTGGGAGAACCTTCAGCAGGGGTTGGGGATTCTCCTCACTTGGGGTCTCTCCCCACCTCTCCTTGTGCCGCCAGCCTGGTCCAGCACAGGGCCTTTTGTCACTGGGGTTGCCTTTCTGCTAAAAGAAGGGTTTTTATGCCATGCTCCAGTCCCAGGAGGTTTGGGCACAGATGGGCTTCCAGTCATGGAAATGCCACTGTGGGTGTGGAGGGTTGCTTTTCCCAGCACCAGGGAAGCTGGTTTCCGTGTTAGCGTCTTAAGCAGGTGGGCTTAGGCTGGGCTAGAACTGATGAAATGTCGGAAGGGGACCTTTCAGGAGCTCTCCCCAGACCCCCTCTTCTGCCTACTTCTTTCTGTGGCTGAAGCCCTTTGGGCAACAGCTAAGGGTGGGGTGTCTTGTCTGTTCCAGGGCCCGGAGTTCAGGGAGTTTCTCCTCACCAAGCTCACCAATGCAGAGAATGCTTGCTGCAAGTCAGACAAGTTTGCAAAGCTGGAGGTGAGAGCGCGGTTTCTGATCTTCCTCCTGCCCTCCTGGACAGCCTTTCCTGGAGGTCTTTTCTTGGGGGCTGTTTAAGGTGGGGAAGCACCATCTTTGCCCCTCTAAGCCTTCAGCCTTGTGTTGGTATGGAGCTCTTTCTTCTTGCGGGAATTCCATCCAAACTTTAGGTCTAGTCAACCATTCGCCAATCATTTATTGAGCACCTACTCTGTGCTAGGCTCTGTTCTGTTCCCTGGGATACTGGGATACGTGAGGCACAGTTTCTGCCCTTATAGAGCTCATAGGCTGATGGGAGACAGGTATGATGCAGTGAGCTGGACTGTGATGGAGACCAGCACAGAGGCTGCTTCTGCTGATGGGGAATGGAGGGTGTGTTCAGGGAAGGCTTCTTGGAAGAGGTGGCCCTTGAGCTGCTGAGTCTGGATATCTGATGAACCTTTTGCCAGGAGGAAAGAGTGGGGAGGGTTATTCCAGGCATGAGAAACAGCATGAGCAAAGGCCAGGCAGATTCAGAGCATGACTTTGTGAGGGAGCTGCAGAGGGTTGGATGTGGCCTAAGAAGGATTCATGTGGGGCCTGGAATGGTGGGAGGCCCACCTAGAGATGCTAGTTGGGTCAGATCAACTAGAACTAGAGGTGATGAGTCCCTAATAAAGTTCAGGAGGAGGTGGGAGAGAGGGTAGATTGAAGGTGAGGAGGGCAGGAAGCGTGACCAGTTAGAAGCTATTACAGGAGTCCAAAAGAGACAGTGACAGTGTGCTTACACCAGGCACAGGAAATGGTCAGAATCAGGAAGACCTGATGGACTCCAGTATATAAGGGTAGGGGTAAGTGGGATTGGTGGGGTGGCTCTTGGGCCTTTGTCTTGGGCTCTTTGCTGACATGGGGACCGCTGGAGAGGAGTTCTGTTTGGACCTGCTGATTGGAGGTGCCTGCAAAGGCTGGGTTGTGGAAAGGGCTGGTCCTGGTCTGTGTGAATGGCGCCCCCTGGAGGCTGTATACACAGCCCTGGACGCACATCTGGATGGAGAAGAGCCGCGGGCAGTTGGGTACGTGGAGGCGGCACCTGGGGCAGAGATCTGGGCTAGGAGCCATCAGGGCAGAGCCGTGGGAGGGCAGGATGGCCCAGGGAGAAGAGGCAGAGGGAAGAGCGCAGAGGACCTGGCCCGGAGCTGTAGTGTTAGCTGCAGCATTTGTGAGAGTGGATCTCAGCCTGGATATCGGTCCGTACCATTGCCGGGATGCAATTGGCCAGAAGAACAGCCCTTGGGCCAGGTGTCGGGAGCCCCCCAGGGAGAGGGCACAGCTCTGTCGTCAGTGCCAGCTTCACAGCCCCCACCCTCTTCCCTTCCAGGACCGGACGAGGGCCGCCCTCCTGGACAACCTTCACGATGAACTCCACGCCCACACTCAGGCCATGCTGGGACTGGGCCCAGAAGAGGACAAGTTTGAGAATGGGGGCCATGGGGGATTCCTGGAGTCTTTTAAGGTACGGGCACAAGAGCGGCCGGGGATTGCTAGGGCAGGGAGGCGGGGGCCAAACAAAGGACGACAGCAGGGCAAAGTCCACGTGACCCTGAGACCAGAGCCCGAGTGCCAGCCAGCGGTGGCAGGACCAGCAGGGGCACCACAGATGTTTGCAGAGGGCAGGGGTCTCAGGAAGTGTGAGCGGTCAGAGCAGCCGACAGTGTCTCTGGCATCTTCCACATCCTGTCTTTGATCTGGATCATCTCCTCATCAGACTCCTGGAGTCTGGTAAGAAGGAACAGGGGAAGAGTTAGTAGCAGGAGAGGAGCCCGTGCAAGCCAAGAACATTCCTGCCTTCA
>NW_006780838.1:751021-760839 GCF_000442215.2 Lipotes vexillifer | reverse complement strand
TTCCTGCTTTCATCTGCCTCTTTCTGTGGTTGGGGAGCCCAGGGCAGGATGGCAGGAGCAAGGAAACCAGCCTTAGGAATCTGCAGCAGCCAGTGTGGGAGACTGCAAGGATCGTGCCCAGTTGCCAGGGCAGTGGAGGACCTGGCCAGGGCTGGTGGGATGGAGTTACAGTCAAGTACTCGGGGACTTTGTAAAGGGAAGAGCTTTCTAACCAGAGTGAGCTGCTAAAATAAGTAGTGAGCTTTCTGTCCCTGGAAGTATTCAACTAGAGCTTGGACAGACACTTAGCCGGCATGGGGTAAAAAACGTTCATCATCACATGCTCGCCAAGTGCATGTTGGTCCACCCAGCACTTAACATCCAGCATCCGATTTGAGGCTGGCTGTAATCCTGTGCAGTTGGCAGAACTTGGGTCTTACTACTTTTCACTCACACACAGGGGGATAGGCTGAGAGAGGCTGAAGGGCTGCTCAAAACGTTACACCTGCAGGAGAGGTAGAACCTTGTTTCAAACCCAGGTTTTCTGGTCTTTAGGTCAGTGTTCTGCTGGATTGCCCACTGCAAAATGATTTGTAAAGCTACCATTTTGGTGGCGGTATGTGTGGGGTGAGGGTTAGACCTGCCTATATTAGAATCCCAGCTCTGTGCAATCCTGGGCATGGTCTTTAAAGTCTCTGAGCTACAGATTTCTTTTCTTTTTTTTTTTTTTTTTTAACGTCTTTATTGGAGTATAATTGCTTTACAATTTTGTGTTAGTTTCTGCTGTACAACGAAGTGAATCAGCTCTATGTATGCATATATCCCCATATCCCCTCCCTCTTGAGCCTCCCTCCCACCTTCCCTATCCCACCCTTCTAGGCTGTCATAAAACATCGAGCTGATCTCCCTGTGCTATGCAGCAGCTTCCTGCTAGCCATGCATTTTACATTTGGTAGTGTATATATGTCAATTGAGCGACAGATTTCTTATGCACGGCACAGGGGTGATCCGTAGGACCTCTGTCATGGAATCAGTGGGAAAACTCCCTAAAATAATGCCTGGAAAAGTACATGTGGCCTGGAATACAAGAAATGCTCAGTAGAAATGTTAGCTGTTATTACTGTTTTCATGGAAAGTGAAAGCTTAACATACATTATTCCATTGAAAGCCTCATGACTGCCCTCTGTCCCCTGTGAGGAAGGCTATTATTATGGGCATAATAATTTTGGTATGATAATTCATACCCAGTTTTAATAATGATGGGTGTGATTTTACATGTGAGGAAACTAAGACTCAAAGAGACAAAGCAATTTGTCCCAAGTCACCCAGCAGACAGGGGAGTTGAATCCGGGTTTGTCAGATTCCAAAGCCTGTGTTCTTAACAGCTACATGACACTGCCTCCTGGTTCCTGACTCCATTAAGATTCCACCCATGCTAGCCCAGCCCGGGCAAGCCTGGGGTCCGTCCCTCGCTGCCAGGCTGGACCACAGAGAGCAGGGCAGAGCTCTGATGGCCTAGTTGGGGTCAGCTGCTGAGATTCCTCATGGGAGTGGGGGTAGGGGCTGAGCTGCTCGCCTAGGCTGGTGGGAGATTCCTGGGGCATCTGTTTCAGTTGTGATGGACAGTGGGAGCCAGGGTGAAATAGAAATTGGGAAATCAAGAAGAAAGGGGGATGAGGGATAAGAGACGAGATGAAAGGGGAGGAAAGAGGGAGCCGGGTTGGTTAGCTCAGCCGAGAGAGGGGTGAACGTGACACCTGCTCATTAGGAAAACCTTTGTAGGCTCTGCCCCCCATCATAGCAAGCGTATCAAACCGTTCCTGCATCCCACAGTCAATGTAATTTATGTAAGACTTGAGCTACAGTTGACTAGCTAATCTTATGTTATATTTTGCAGACGTGTAATGAAGCAAATTGCTTTCAGTTTTGCAGGTTTCTTTCTGTATTTGGGAGTTAATAATTATTTTTTTCAGATTTCAAATATTTTTATAACCTGGAAAAGCTTGTAGGCTGTGGACAGTGGATAAAATAGCCCAGCAGCTGCAGACAGGTTGTGAGTCTAAGGGCCATTTGTCCAGGCCCTTCCCTCCAGCAGGAGAAGCATTTGATCTGTCCTTGACTCCACGGGGTCTGACTAAAGGGCTTTCCAAGAGAGATGCTTCAAGACTTTATCATCGCTTGTCTTTGATCCTATAATCCAGGGAACTCATCTTTTCAGCGCTAAATCCTTCCATCTGTAGGCGGAAGATAGACCCGCTTCTGCATTCTGCTTCCCTGCTTATCTCCAAGGTAGCACTGCGGGGCGAGGGGGGGGGGATGGCCACAGTCACGCAGTCACGGTCACGGTCGGTCACACAGAGTAAGCCTTCAGAGCTCTGCCATTTATGATCAGCTTTGTTGCAAACCCTGCTGGGCTTACTCTTTTGCCCTGTCCCTTTCCGTCATCGTCCTCACGTCTCCCAAGCTGGGGGCAGGCCAGGCTTAGCATCATGGAGCCCAGTGGCTTGAGGGATTCTGATGTTTGGGTCTTGCCTGTGGCCAGGCCTGTGGTCTGACCCAGCTCAGGAAACTGTTCCTAGTTTTGGTATTTCTTCGTGGGCCCCTAAGATGGTGCTGTGTGTCAGAATCGTTGGCATTCCCTTGGAGTTCCCCACCCAGACCTCCATGGGATCCTGCTTGTAGGAATGGTGCATGAAGTGACTCCAGGAAGAAAAGTTGCACGTTTCATCTCGTTCCTGTCAAATTTTCATCTCACAGGTTCAGGGAAACATAACTAAGAATTCCCAGGACTCAAAGTGATCTCAGCCATGTCTGCCGTTGCCTCTGTGACTGTTCCGCCCCCCACTATCCAGGGCAGTGACCCTCTGTCTCTGTCCCAAGGAGCAGACCCATCACTGCCCTGGGCTGTGCTGCCTGGCACCTCACACTACTTAGATTAGCTCTTCACATCTTACTTCAATCCCACTGGCTCTAATTTAAGCTTTTCTCTCATGAGAAACAGAACCATTGGTTTATGGACATCTACACCTGCTTCTCAAACTGAGGTGCTTGGAGATATTCTCAGGAATCTGCCAGTTCTACGAACAGTTTAAAATTAAGCATTTTTACTTTGGATGATAATCTAAATATATACTTAGATTAAATATATATTTGCCATTAAACTCACAATTCAAAGACATTTCTATGGAATAAGTAGGTTTATTGCAAATGCAGTCCATGGGACCACTGCTGTTGGAGGTCCGTGGACATACTTTTGGAGTCTTGCAAGAAGAGTTTTCTATATAAAGGAGTGTACATTACTCACCTTTGAAAAATACTGCCAGCTGTTCATGGTGTTTTTATTGGTCCATAATGAAATGAGTGATGCTACTTGATGTATCCACATGCTTTGTACCTAAAACAAATGTGAGCCATGTTTTAAGAAACACTGAGCTAGCCCTGTCCTCTGCTGACCTCATCATGCAGAAAGGGGATGGAGGACCAGGGAGGGGAAGGTCACCCAGTGTCATTGGAACTGGGACCACAGCAAGCAGGGAGTTGTCAGGTGACTTTCTCTAGCATCTGAGGGACTGTGATAGTTGATGCACTGGTCTGACCTGACCCCTAGTGGCAGGAAGGGAGCACCAGGCTGCAGAAATCCCTGCAGAAGTGCCTGCAGGCAGGCCAGCCAGCCCTGGAGCTCATGGATTGGAGCCCTGGTCTTTCGGGGTGGAGATGCAGAGGGATAGTTCCTTCTCCCGTTGGGCTGCTAGAGCGACAGAAGGCCCTGTTCTGGACTTCGTACTTCCTGATTAGGAGCCATCTCAGCAGGACAGCAATTAGCATCTTTCTGTCCAAGGGCCCCTGCCTCTGTTGCTTGCCTGGTACCAATAGGCATGTCCCCTTCAGTGCTCATCCCTGTGCACTGTGTCCCTTAAGTTGAGTTTGTTAAGTTGAAACACTCACGAAACCCATTTAAGCAAGCGAGGTTTGTGGTTGACCCAGAGGATACGTGCTCCCTCGATGATACCAACGGGTGCTCGTCCCCCCCCTGGGGGAAATGAAGTGACATAGCAGGTACCGAGAAAGTGACTCCCTCTCTCTTTTCTGACTCCCCCAAAGGAGAACTCTTTCGCACGTAAGCCAGGAGGTGAGCTGAGGGCAGGGAAACCCTGGTGACTGGGGTTGGTGATTGGCTGGGAGGAGGGCAGACTGTGAGGACAGGTAGGGGCAGCTGTGTGAAACGTGGAATAGACAAGTCTAAGACTCCAGGGGCCAGAAATGGTAAGATTTCAGGTCAGTGCACGGAAGACCTTTCCAAAGGTCAGGCTGTCCGCTGCTGGAACGGGCAGCCTTGAAAGCAGTGAGCAGCCTGCCCCTGGGAAGATGCGAGCAGAGGCGTGGTGCACCGTGGCCTGGATGTACAGGGGCTGAGTGGGAGCGGGTCCAGATGGTCCCCGCAGAGCTGATGCCCCTGCGAAGGCTTCACATGCCTTTTCCTTTCTGCCCTCCGTTCTTGTCTTCACCCTTTACCTGATCTGCCCAGCTTGAAAAGGCTGGTACTTCCAGCTCTATATCACATTGAAACGTGGAATACCTGAGACCTTGTCACTGGGTGATTTTGTCCAAATCAAGCATTATTTAAGGATTTTGAAGTAGCAATAGTCTCTCTCTCCTTTGGTCCCTAAGCGCGGGGGAGGAGGGCTGACCCTGAGCAAGCAGGTAACACACCAGGTGTCCGGTCATGAGGACACGTCCTGTCTCATGTCATCCTCGTGTTTACAGACGAGGGGACTGTCTCCAGAAGGTTCACATACTGTGCTTGGAAGAAGCAGCATTCGACCCCCTTCCTGTTTGCTTTGAGCAGCAGATGGCTCCCCTGCACATCCCTGGAATTCCATGTCAGCCCATTACCTCCTCCAACTTATCTAGTTGGCTCAGACAGCAGCACCAAGGGCATTCAAGAAGATTCTTCCCAGACTGCTGGAGATGTTTGGGGGGAGAGGTGCTGAAGCTCCATGGTTTCTGGTCACCCTTAGTCCATCAACCAGTTGAACTCTATGTTCAATATGAACCACTTTTGGGGATCCTGGGACCCTTCTATCTGGGGCCCAGGTTCTGATTTGGGTCCTGGCTCCATCTCTTACCTGAGGTGTGATCTGGGTAATCTTTTACCTTTAGGGACCTTTTCTTTTATTTATTTATATTTGGCTGCATTGGGTCTCCATTGCTGCACGCGGGCTTTCTCTAGTTACGGCGAGCGGGGCCTACTCTTCGTTGCGGTGCGCGGGCTTCTCATTGCAGTGGCTTCTCTTCTTGCGGAGCACGGGCTCTAGGCACGTGGGCTTCAGTAATTGAGGCACGTGGGCTCAGTAGCTGTGGCTCGCGGGCTCTAGAGCACAGGCTCAGTAGTTGTGGCGCACGGCTTAGTTGCTCCGTGGCATGTGGGATCTTCCCAGACCAGGGCTCGAACCCATGTCCCGGGTACTGGCAGGCGGATTCTTAACCACTGCACCACCAGGGAAGTCCCGGGACCTTTTCTATCAGTGCCATCCTCTCTGCATCTCAGAGTGGCAGGATTTAATAAGATCATGTATGTGGAGCTCAGTAGACCAGATACCATCACACAGGGCTTATGACCCATGTCAAATCTTCTCTGGAAAGAGACACCGAGGAACAGATTACAATATAAATGATTAATTGACATGTCATTGTTGATGACTATAGTGGTGGCAGCACATGAGGGCACCAATGGAATGAAATGATGCTGAGATTTATGGAGCACTTGACTCATTTAAGGAACCTTGATGTTTATCCAGGGACCCCTCAGAGTGGTACCCCACCTCTCCTGCCCTCAGTTCTCCAAAGAGTTTGTGACTTAATGATCTTTGCAGGATGAAATGAATAGAATGTGCTGGCTGTTTTAACCATGTTGCAGGAAACTGTTGCTAGGTGACTCTGTTCTGTGGTCTAGAAAGGGAGAGAGAGGGAGAGAGATGAGGTCCCTTAAGGGGTGTCTTTGGCTCAGACAGGAGAGCCTAGGTGACATCAGGAATACAAGGCTGGTAGGCTCCATGCTTATTTGCAAACGGTCCTCCTTTCTGAATCAGCTTCCCTCATCAGGACAGAAAGGCAGGCGGGTTGTGGTCCTTGGCTGGGTCAGAGATTAGAGAATTCCTGACCTTGCGGAGAGACCCCAGGGGTATCTGCTATTTGGGTTGGGAGCGACATTCGTGCTAATTTCTTGGGGCCACCTTGCCATAGCCCAAGCTCTTCTCTCAATACTTCAAGGGAGGGAAGGAGGTTAGTTCTTCCACATGAGACCATCTGGACGTTGGCACGTGGAGTGTGTAAGCCGACACGTGTGTGCGAGTGCGGGAATGAACCCAGCGAGGATGAGAGCAGCGTCCTTCTACGTCAGTTTTCTGGAGCTGAGGTTCTGCTGGCTCACACAATAAGGAAAATCCACTAGTCCCCTTAAAGCAGGGCCCAAGGTGGCTCACGGTCATCCAGGCTCCTTCCCCTTTCCCCTCTGCCGTCCCCTGCTCATCAGCTTTACCTCTCAGGCTTGACCCCTCACGGCCCCAAGGTGGCTGCTACGGTTTCAGGAGCAGACAAGTCACATCCCTTTTGGGAACAGCCCCCAGCAGATGTCCCTTCATGTTCCACTGGCAAGGGGATGGGTGATGTGACTACCTTAGATGGATCACGATTTACTCCTTTGTCTCGTGGAGGAAGAGAGGGACATTGGATCAGCAGTGGCTCTGCCAGCAGGGGATGTGGGGGGAGGGGGAGGGCAGCTGTACGTGAGCAACTAGTGATATCCGCGTCCGTGTGTCTTTGCACGTGGACCTGAGGCCCTGGGGCCTTGGATGACTAATGAATGCAGAGGGCGCACCCGCGGGCCCCGGGCCTTTAGCATTGCCCTCTCGCAGGAACATGTCTTGTTCCCCCAGCTGACTTGTGTGTTCCTTGGAGGTAGGGGCTGCGTCTTCCACTTCTTTGGCTCGCTTCCCGTTATTCTCCCAGTTCCTGGCACAGTGTCGGGCACACGAGAAGTACGCAACAAATGCTTATGATTAACAATAAGAATAGCCACATTTGTGGGGGTACTTACGATGTGCCGGGCCCTCTGCTAAGAGCTCTATATGGATGCTCGCCACAGCCCCACAGTGTAGATTTCCTCTATCCCATTTCATAAGCAAGTCTCAGAAAAGATGAGGAACCTACCAGGGGCACCAGCTAATGGGTGATAGAGCAGAGACCCCAGATATAAACTCTGGCAGTTGGACCCTGGCACTCCATGCTTGTGACTGCTAAGCTGCATTGCCACCTGGCTGTATTATTATTATTATTATTTTTTTTTTTTTTGCGGTACGCGGGCCTCTCACTGTTGTGGCCTCTCCCGTTGCGGAGCACAGGCTCCGGACGCGCAGGCCCAGCGGCCATGGCTCACGGGCCCAGCCGCTCCGCGGCAGGGGGGGTCCTCCTGGACCGGGACACGAACCCACGTCCCCTGCATTGGCAGGCGGACTCTCAACCACTGCGCCACCAGGGAAGCCCCCTGGCTGTATTATTGAGTGACCGAATGAGTGATTAAAGGGAAGTGATGGGAGGGTTTGGGGTTTACTAGAGAGAAACTTCCCTTCCTAGACTCTCAGGTCATCTTTGAAGGCCTCCGGAACCACGGAGCGTCATCCACATGGTAGGTAGGATCCTGTGGGACTTCCCTTCTCAGGAAATCCTCCCTTGGGTCGATCTGAGAACTGCCACTGCCCTTGGGTCCAGTTCCAGACCAACGTAGGCCTGCAGGTCCCTCCCTGCTGCTGGCTCAGCAATCTTGAGTTTAGCTCTTCTCATCCTTGCATATGCCGTGACAAGCCCCCGACCTCCTGGACGCTTCATTGTTTGCCCACGTACCCTTTGCTCTTCGGTGGCCCTAAGTGGGCCTGAGCAGTTCTGTGCTCCGAGACCCCACGCCTCCGCCCGGTCTGAGTGTGCATCTCCTCCACTAGCAGCTGTGCCAGGTTTCAGGCTTGTCTTCGCAACCTCTTAAGCCCCTGCTAGTGTGCGGGAAGGCTTGATGCACAGAATACTAAGAGCCCCGTGTGGTTCAGCAAGGAGAACGTATTCCACGTTGCACAAAGTGCACTTCGGGATGACGGCAGAAGGGCTATCCAGTGTTTAAACACAGAAGCACGCTTAGCTTTCTGCAAAAAAAAAAAAGAGTCAAATTGGGGGATCCGGGCTTCCCTGGTGGCGCAGTGGTTGAGAGTCCGCCTGCCGATGCAGGGGACACGGGTTCGTGCCCCGGTCCGGGAAGATCCCACATGCCGCAGAGCGACTAGGCCCTTGAGCCACGGCTGCTGAGCCTGCGCATCCGGAGCCTGTGCTCCGCAATGGGAGAGCCCACAACAGTGAGAGGCCCGCGTACCGCAAAAAAAAAAAAAAAAAAAAAATGGGGGGATCCTGCATGGAGCACATCATTCCCATTTTAGATGAGGAAGCCATAGCTTGGAGAGGTGGTAACTAGACCAGGGTCACCTGGGTTTAGTGAGCTGTCCAAACCTCACTTTCCTCACCTGTAAGATGAGGATAACAGCCTTTGTCCACCTTGCTGGGAGCTGGGGCACTGACCCCTCAGATTCCCCCTGGCCGGTGTCCTCCCTCACCTCTGCCTGCAAAGAGCCACCCATTCCCAGAGCATAGGATGGAATATGTGAAAATTCTTTGCAAACTGTAGAGGATAACAGCCTTTGTCCACCTTGCTGGGAGCTGGGGCACTGACCCCTCAGATTCCCCCTGGCCGGTGTCCTCCCTCACCTCTGCCTGCAAAGAGCCACCCATTCCCAGAGCATAGGATGGAATATGTGAAAATTCTTTGCAAACTGTAGTGACTGTAGTGTGGGCCACTGAGAGAGAGAGAGAGAGAGAGAGAGAGAGAGAGAGAGAGAGAGGCAGAGAGAGAGGGAACCGTAAGATGTCTGTTTCAGTTGTCTGTTTCAGTTATCTGTTCCTTCATAACAGATCATCTACAAACCTAGTGGCGTAAAACAGCAATGACTTATTTTGCTCACAAATCTGTGGACCAGAAATCTGGGGAGGGCTCATGTGTGTTCCAAGCTGCAGTGGTTTTACTGCAGCTGGTGGATCCAAGATGACCTTACTCCACATGTCTGGGACCTTGGTACTAGCTGTTGGCTAGGACATCTTGGCCCTCCTCCACATGCCCTCTCTCTCCATGGGATCTCTCATCACTTAGTAGTCTAGGCCAAACTCAAGAGGGCAAACACAGAAGCTGCAAGACCTCTGAAATCCTAGGCCTGGAATAGACAAAGTATCACTTCAGCTACATTCTATTGGTCAAAGCAAGTCACAAGTCCAGCCAGATTGAAGGGGCAGGAAATAGACCCCACCTCTGGATGGGAGGAGTAGTGTGCATGCACAGGCGTGGGAGGAATTGTGGGCTGCCGTTTTTGCACATGATCTCCAAGAATGCCTCACTCCCCATCACTGGAAGGTTTGCATGTAGTTCCCATTGGACAGGCTTCCCTTTCTTATTGGTGGCTGCCACTGCTCAGCGTTTCTTTTTGTTTTTTTTTTAACATGTGAACATGTCCCCCCCTGCCGCCCTTTTCTTATTGGAGTATAATTGCTTTACAGTGTTGTGTTAGTTTCTGTTGTACAAGCGAAGTGAATCAGCTATATGTGTACATATATCCCCTCCTTCTTGGACCTCCCTCCCCTCCCCCATCCCACCCATCTAGGTCTAGGTCATCACAGAGAACCGAGCTGATCTCCCTGTGCTAGGCGGCTGCTTCCCACTAGCTACCTATTTTACGTTTGGTAGTGTATATATG
>NW_006780838.1:747775-750963 GCF_000442215.2 Lipotes vexillifer | reverse complement strand
GGGCTTCCCTGGTGGCGCAGTGGTTGAGAGTCCGCCTGCCGATGCAGGGGACACGGGTTCGTGCCCCGGTCCGGGAAGATCCCACATGCCGCAGAGCGACTAGGCCCTTGAGCCACGGCTGCTGAGCCTGCGCATCCGGAGCCTGTGCTCCGCAATGGGAGAGCCCACAACAGTGAGAGGCCCGCGTACCGAAAAAAAAAAAAAAAAAAAAATGGGGGGATCCTGCATGGAGCACATCATTCCCATTTTAGATGAGGAAGCCATAGCTTGGAGAGGTGGTAACTAGACCAGGGTCACCTGGGTTTAGTGAGCTGTCCAAACCTCACTTTCCTCACCTGTAAGATGAGGATAACAGCCTTTGTCCACCTTGCTGGGAGCTGGGGCACTGACCCCTCAGATTCCCCCTGGCCGGTGTCCTCCCTCACCTCTGCCTGCAAAGAGCCACCCATTCCCAGAGCATAGGATGGAATATGTGAAAATTCTTTGCAAACTGTAGTGACTGTAGTGTGGGCCACTGAGAGAGAGAGAGAGAGAGAGAGAGAGAGAGAGAGAGAGAGAGAGTGTGTGTGTGTATGTGTGTGTGTGAATATGTGTACACAGGCTGAAGGCTGTGTCTGCAGACCCTGTCAAGTGGGACAGGGTCATCTAGAGGGACCAGACTCCAACCCTTAGGCCCATGTCACCTGCTCTCCCCACAGAGGGCCATCCGTGTGCGCAGCCACTCCATGGAGACGATGGTAAGCAGCCAGAAGAAGCAGCATGGCGGGGGCATCCCCGGCAGCCTCAGTGGGGGCATCTCCCATAACAGCATGGAGGTCACCAAGACTACCTTCTCGGTGAGAGCCGCAGGCCCTGGGGCAGCACATGGGTCCCAGGGAGGCTTGGGCCAGGTGATGAGACCAGTGATGACAGAGGGAAACTGAGGCTGTTTTTGGGGTGAGCCCAGGCCCTGCCCTCTGAAATGGAGCCTCCATCCCAGGCAGCACCTGGGGCTGGCCCTGCCTAGAGGCCCTCCCGTTGTCCTATTCTCTGAGTTTCCTCAACAACTGGGCCTCCTCCTGAAGGCCAACCCTGCAAAATGGGCCTGAAGCGAGTTTCTTTGCTTGGGAGCTTGGGACCCGTGACTGTGAGAAGGGTGTCCTTGCTTTGTTATTATTAATGATAACAGTAGCTGCCCTCCACTTGCTGTGCACCAGGCACTGAGCTAAGTCACGGACATTATCTCATCCGATCCCGTGACAGCTGTCTGAGGTAGGTATTGATGTGTTTGTTCTCAATTCCTCCTTGAGGAAAAGGAGGCCCAGAGGTTTTAAGTAACTTGCTGCAGGTCACCCAGGTTAGCTGAAGAGCTGAGATTTGAATGCAGGTCTCCCTGATCCAAAGTCGAAGCTCTTAGTCTCTGTGTAGACGGTTCCCAAGGAAAGAGCCTGGCAGGTCTGTGGGTTCGAGTGTGGTCTGCTCACACCAGGGGCTGGCCAGGGAAGGAACGAGTCAGTCCTTTTAAAAAGCAAAGTGACTTTGGATTTGTATAGACTAGTCTTTTCTTTCTTTCTTTTTTTTTATTTCTCTTCTCTTCCTTTCCTTTCCCCTCTTTTCTTTTCTTTTTTCTTTTCATAGTGGAACACATCCACCATGATACCAATGATTAGTATTTTAAATGGTCTTGCATAATTCATTTAACTTACCAAGTATTTTCATAGCTATTATCTGGTTCCTCCCAAAATGTCTGTGAAGTGAGCAGGGCAGAGCAGTTATCTTCATTCTGTGGGTGAAGAGACTGAGGCCCAGAGAGTTTTGTCACTTACCCAAGGTTGCACAGCATGTGGATGGCAGAAGTTGGGGCCTGGGTTAGAAGCCTGGTGGGCTCTAGAGATTGGCTGTAGGCTCTTGTCTCCCCCTCCTCAGTCTCCCACCTCTCCATGGTCCCCCTGTGTGTGGCTGAAGCAGATCCATGTTCTTGGGGGGCTCCCCCTTTGCCCAGGGCTGCGTGTGGACCTGATCCTGCGGCTCCCGATCTGTCTTATTATTGTGACACCAGCTTGGACCCATTTCTTTGTGAGCAGCTGATGGAGAGTCAGGAGCCCTGGGCTCTTGTGCTCACCTGCTGGTGATTTGCTATTATGACCTTGGCCGAGTCTCCTCGCTCCTCGCCCCTCGGCTCCACAGCTTTTTCGTTGGTAAAGCGTGAGCCTGGACCAGGTCTCTCCCCAGGCTCTCAGCTTTGTGGTTCTCAGTCTGTGACCCCGAGTCATCCTGTCCTTATAAATATGCAGGGCTCTCCTTAGGGTGGCCCCAACCCCATGTTCCTCCAAGAATTCTGGTCTTTGGTAGATTGTTACCTGGGGCCACGAGGTTTGGCTTAAGAACACAGGAAAACATGCTGCAGGTGGCTTGAATCTTAGGGTCCCAGATCCCATTACTAGATCCCAGGCTTCCTGGCTGGCTCGCTGTTTTCTGGGATCTCCTCCAGGCCAGCTGGGGATTACAGGACCTATTGGAGGCCAGAAAGGGGGCTGAGAGGAAGGAGAGCTGCGTTTGGGGGTGTGGTCAGCACTCATTCTGGCGGTTTCTTTGACAGCCTCCGGTGGCCATGGCAACAGCGAAGAACCAGTCACGGAGCCCCATCAAGCGGAGGTCGGGGCTTTTCCCCCGTCTGCACACGGGCTCTGAAGGCCAAGGGGACAGCCGGACACGATGGTAACTGTGCCTTGTGGGGTTTGTCAGCTCTCACCACTGCTGCAGCCGTCAGGTGCCATCCTTGGGGAGGGCTTTGCGTAGGTTCAGGTGATGCCTTCCTTTTGACCCTGTTCCCTCCTCCAGGGACCTGCACACCCCCGTCACCCACTCAGCTCCTTATCCACCGAGGCACATTTGCCTGGTCTCTGCACGGTACTTTCCAAAGTTGTCCTTGTTGCCTTTTGACCCAAACTAGAAACATTGCTTGGATTCTTTTTTTTTCTTTGCCTCCTTTTTCAGTGCTTACTCAAATGTCCGCTCTTACGGAAACCGTCCCTGATTCTACCAGGCGGTGTTCATCAAACTTTCCTCTGGGCTTCTAGAATGTTCTCTCTCTTTTTTAAAGCAACTCTCATATTGCATCATACTTAACCAGTTCCTACTAATGGTCTTTCTGATCCTTTAATCACTGAGCCCTCTTGTCATTTTTTTTTTTTTTTTTTTTTTTTTTT
>NW_006780838.1:744083-747359 GCF_000442215.2 Lipotes vexillifer | reverse complement strand
CCGGGGCACGAACCCGCGTCCCCTGCATCGGCAGGCGGACTCTCAACCACTGCGCCACCAGGGAAGCCCCCTCTTGTCATTTAATTCGGCAAGCAGCATCGCTGAGTGCCTGCCGTGTGCTGGGCTCAGTGCTCTGACAGATCTACAGAAGATGCAAACCTGCCTTCCAGAAGCTTACAGTCTTGTGAGGGAAAGGGAGGCTTTTAGGCTGATGTCCAGGCTTCCAAGTTGTCTGTCTGCGGCCCTGGATGGCACCATCCCCTGAGCTTGGGCGTGCAGCACCAGGGGCAGGTTTATGCAGGGGGATGAAAAGCTGTTTGGAACCTGTACATGTGAGTGAGTCCTTGTGGGCCCCCCAGGAGAGAAGGGCAGGATCGGGGGTGGTCAGAACTGCAGGTCTTGAGCTTAGGAGAGAGACCTTGGCTGGAGAAGAAAAGATGGGAGTCCCTGGGGGTGGAGGTGGTGTTTAGAGAGGGACCAAGGAATCCAGCCACACGGGGGGGCGGGTGTATAGAATGCCTGGGGAACACCTGCGTTTAAGGGCAAGTGGAGAGAGGAGAGCCGGTGAAGAAGACTGGGAAGAATATGAGAGGAGCGAGCCTGGAGGTGTAGGGGAGAGGGGGTGGATCTTAGAGGCCAGGAGAGGGGGCATTCCAGGAGGGAGGGGCAGCTGTGTCAGGCACGCAGAGAAGTCCAGCTCAGTGACCCAAACCCCTGCTCGGGTTGACAATTAGGAGGTCATTAGCAACCTCATTAAAAGTGCCTGGAGGCACCTCTCGGCTCTGGGATGTCTATAAAACAAAAAGATAATAACACGTGCTGGGAAGGATGTGGAGGATTTGGAACCCTCATGCATAGCTGGTGGGAATGTAAAATGGTGCAACTGCTTGGGAAAGCAGTCTGGCAGTTCACCAGAGGGTTAAACAGAGAGTTACCAAATGTCCCAGCAATTCCAATCCTAGGTATGTACCCGAGAGAAAGAATACATGTGTCTACATAAAAACTAGCACAGAGATGTTCATAGCAGCATTATTCATAATAGCCGAAAGTGGAAACAGTCCAAATGTTCATCACTCATTGAGTGGGTAAATAAAATGTGGTATATCCATAGAATGGAATATTATTTTGCAACAAAAAGGAGTGAAATACTGATACCTACTACAACGTAGATGAACCTCGAAAACACTATGCTAAGTGAAAGAAGTCAGTCACAAAAAGACCACACCATATTGTATGATTCCATTTATATGGAATGTCCCAAATGGGAAAATCCATAGAGGCAGAAAGTAGACAAGTGGTTGCCAGGGGCCAGGGGGAGGGGAGAATGGGCAGTGATTGTGAGTGGGTCCAGAGTTTCTTTTAGGGGGGACTAAAATGTTCTAAAATTAGATCATGGTGATGGTTGTACAACTCTGTGGATATACTAAAAACCATTGAATTGCACACTTTAAATGGGTAAATTGTATGCGGATTATATCTCAATAAAGCTGTTATAAAAATAGAAGTGCATTGAGGACAGGCCCATCATGTCCCCAGCAGCGGGCACCGGCTAAACAGTGGGTGTCAGTGCATGGTCTTTGGTAAACTAGAGGAGGAGGAAACCCTGGAGCCCCAGGCCGAGAGTGGCCCACGTCCCAGCACAAGGGCCGCTTCATCATCCGGATCCAGAGCGTTCATTTTACAGTCTGTGTGAAGTGTGTCCCCCGGAGTTAAGCAGTGGGTGGCCTGGCCAGCACCCTGAGGAACCCGTGTGTACTGGGTTGTTTCCCTGTTGGGTGGATGTCCCAGACCCCTTCCATTCCCTCTGTGGCCTGCCCTTGACCTGGAGCTCTGCTGGGTGGGATGGCCAGCTTGGGTGGGGGGTGGACTTGGGCTCAGGGACATCAAGCCAGGATAGGTCTTGACTCTCACCGAGGAGCCTGGAGTAGCCCCTGATGGAGCAGAGAATTCTCTTGTCTGTTGCAGTGTCTGAGGGCGGCTCGGGTGGGAACGGAGGTCCGGTGGCCGTGCTCTGGCAGGGGCGCTGTGCCCCACAGGTCCCCACGGTGCTGAGTGCTGGGGGTGGGTGGGGGGCTGGGCCCAGGGCCTCACTCCTTCATCCTCACTTCCTCAGCGACAGTGCATCCAGCAACCCGAAGACCCCAGAGGGCGGACACTCTTCTCAGGAGATAAAGTCTGAGACCTCATCCAATCCCAGCTCTCCGGAAATCTGCCCCAGCAAGGAGAAGTAAGAGGGTGTGGCCTGGGGGCTGGCTTTAGCCACCGGGGCCCGGGGATATGTGCTTTGCTCCAGGCAAGCTGAGAGTTGGCGTCTCTTGCCTTGGGAACCCTCCGGAACGCAAAAGTCCACCAGCAGGTGCACGCGGGGGGCTGCTGGTGGGCGAACTCAGGCCTGCTGGGCCTGCCTCGTCCTCAGTCCCGGGAGGGCCGTGGCGGGGGTCTCGGCGTGTGAGCAGGGGCTGGCTTCCTGTTCCCCGCAGGCCCTTCATAAAGTTGAAGGAGAATGGCCGAGCCAACATCTCCCGCTCCTCCTCCAGCACAAGCAGCTTCAGCAGCACGGCAGGGGAGGGCGAGGCCATGGAGGAGTGTGACAGTGGGGTAGGTGTGGCCGCGTCCGACGCTGGGGAGCGGGGTTGTGGGGGCACCCTGGGCCCAGCCGGATACCGCTCTGTGCATTAACATAGCTACTGTGGGCAGAGCCCCCGGCAGGCTCTGCAGATAAAAGGAGAAGCGTGGAAACAGGAGAGGGCCCAGTCGGCCATCGCCACCCTCTGGGAGCGCCCGGGGTAGGAGGGGGCGGGGCAGCCTGTCTCAGGCTGCCGAGGGTGGAGCTGCGTCACTCGCCCAGCCTCTCTCCCCAGAGCAGCCAGCCGTCCACAACCTCTCCCTTCAAGCAGGAGGTGTTTGTCTACAGCCCGTCCCCAAGCAGCGAGAGCCCCAGCCTGGGGGCAGCCGCCACCCCCATCATCATGAGCCGGAGTCCGACAGGTCAGTGGCATCTTGTGGGCGGTGTGTACCGTGTGGCCAGCGGAGGCGGGGCTGTGGCCTGACCGTTGTTGGTGGGGCACATGCCCCAGGCACGCGGAACTGGCCTGTTTCTATTTCAGCCCCAAAGTATTAGGGCCTCCAGCGCTGCCAGCTCACCGCATCGGTTCATCACCCTTCAGAGGCCTGTGTTCTCATCCCCTCCTTACTCGTGGGGAAACTGAGGCTCAGAGAGTTCAATGATTTGCCAGAGGAGCTGGGCTTGTGTGATTGGAAAGCTGAGGCTCTTTC
>NW_006780838.1:729146-744066 GCF_000442215.2 Lipotes vexillifer | reverse complement strand
TTTCCCTGACCTCTCGCCTCACCCCATCACCGACCCAGGGCCCCTTTGTCACAGCGACCATCCTGATAATACAGAGATAAGAGGTGGGAAGAGTGTTGCAGGTGGACAGAACAGCAGTAGAAAGACCTGGGGGGAATCCAGAGACTGTGTTCTGGACCCGCACGTGGTTCAGTGCGGCTGGAGTGCACGGAGGGGACACGTGAGAGAGGAGACAGTGGTTAGGACCACAGGCTGGGGCTGCCACGGGGACCCTGGTGAGCATTTTGCATTATCCTGCCAGCAGTGGAAGCCGTTGGAGGGCTTTCAGTCTTTGAAGGTCCTTTAAGTATAGAAGCGCCATCCGAAGGAGAGAGACCGTTTTGGCGGCTGCAGCTGGCTGAACAGAAAGGATTGCTGGGGAGTGGGCACAGGAAGGGAGGGGCCACAGTGGCTGGTGAGGGGTGACGGGGCCATGGATCTGGGGGGCTGTCTGGGGCAATGGTAGGAGGATGTGGATTCGAGGGATGTACAGGCTCACTAGTGGGGGCTCAAGGAAGGCAAGGGGTCCGGGCCTTTCAGGGTTCTGTGATCCCTGCAGTCGGGCAGAGAAGGCGGAGCCAGCTCTGGGGAGAGGGCGAGGGGTTGGAGCCTGAGGGACATCCAAGCGGACATGTGCTGTAGGCACCACTGGGTGTTGGGGGTGCCTGGAAATCAGAGCCTTGGTCCTGCCCTCGAGGAGGGCAGCATAGTGTGGGGCAGGACTCTGGAGCCTGGGTCCAAATCCTGGATCTTCCACTTACTAGTGATGAGCCAATGGGCAGGTTACTGAGTCTTTCTGTGCCTCAGTTTCCCCAAGTGAAAAATGGAGGGAGGGGACTAGTTTCTACCTCGTATGGTTGGTTGTGTGAAGAGTAAAAGAGAAACTTATAAGAGACTTAGAACTGTTAACCTAAGTATTTGTTAAACAACGAGAATAAAACAGTAGTGCGATCAGTGGTTCTTAACTGGGGCGACGTTGCTCCCCAGGGCATGTTTGGCAGTGTCTGGAGGATTTTTGATTTGCATGATTGGGGGAAGGGAGGGTGCTGCTGGCATCTAGTGGGCAGAGGTCAGGGATGCTGCTAAGCATCCTACAGTGCACAGGGCAGTCCCCACGACAAAGGATTACCTGGCCCAAAATGTCAGGCTGAGGTTGAGGAGCTCTAATCGAAATAATAGAAACACAGGGCCAGTGGGCCCACAGGGTGGTTTAAGCCACAGTGCTTCTGGGGTTCTCATGGTGAAGGAATGTTGGCAAAAGGCGACATGTGATATTGGGGGTAAGGGGAAGGCCTGGTTCACAAGCAAACAATTGCTTGTGTAGTACGGCAACCTCCCCGTGGCTGGTCAGCTGTGGAGCTGGGTTCTAATCCTGGTGCACCATTGGCAGCCCCACCTCTCTGAACCTCAGTTTCCTCATCTGTAAAGTGGGGTAGTAATACAAATTCCCTGGTTGTTTTTTTTTTTTAACAAGGCTTAATTAAATATTGAAAGAATGAAAGAATCTATAATCAAGCCTGGCTCTGAATTGGTATTAAATAAATATCAAAATAAATAATGTTTCAAGTAAAAGGAGGTTTAGAGTATGACTTGCTGAAGGTCACCCAGGGCAGAAGGGGACCTACAACGGGTCTGTAACACCTGCCCAGTGCTTATTGCGACCCCACCTCCTATGGAGTATTTAACCCTGAGGAGCTGCCTCTTACCCCCAGCCCCACAGGAGTTATGCTTTGTACCTGCAGGACCAGGGTGGGTTTGCGGAGATCTGGAAACCTGTTTTAGGGGGAGAGACAGGGCCAAGGAGAGGGAGATGGCTGGGAGGGCCTGACATCTGATCCTCCATAATCTCCGATGCCCTGGTCATTGGTCATTTCACACCTGGGCTCCCTGGGGCCCTGAGGGGGGCTGGTGGGTCACACCGAGAGGAAATCCTAGTGCTGAGTGGAACCCTTGAATATGAAGCGTCAAGACTAAATCAGCAGCCTCCAGGTGGAGTGTACTGAGCTGTAGATTCTCTCAGCCGGAGGAAAATCAGAAAGCCAAGGGGCCCCCCAGCCAGTGGTATGCTGGTAAATGTTTAACAACCGGCTCTCCCACCATACACATACACACAACACACACGCACGCACGCACACGCACGCACGCACACACACGCACGCACACACGTATGTGTTTACTGTAAATTTTACTGATATAAAGGATCTGAAGCACACAATTTATAAATAATGATAAAATATACAATATTCTTTTTTTAACATCTTTATTGGAGTATAATTACTTTACAATGGTGTGTTTCTGCTTTATAACAAACGTCCATCGACAGATGAATGGATAAAGAAGATGTGGCACGTATACACAATGGAATATTACTCAGCCATAAAAGGAAGCGAAATTGAGTTATTTGTAGTGAGGTGGATGGACCTAGAGTCTGTCATACAGAGTGAAGTAAGTCAGAAAGAGAAAAACAAATACCGTATGCTAACACATATATATGGAATCTAAAAAAAAAAAAAAATGGTTCTGAAGAACCTAGGGGCAGGATAGGAATAATGACGCAGATGTAGAGAATGGACTTGAGGACACAGGGAGGGGGGAAGGATAAGCTGGAACGAAATATACAATATTCTTTACTATAAATCGACAGAGCCAACTGATTCTCACAAAGCACCTTTACTAATATTTGCCCAACCTTTGTATCCGTAGGCACCGTAAGGTTCCAAATAACGAACAAGTATAGTTCCGACATGAATGATGATTGATATTATTTTGTCAGTGATGTGAGCAACTTCTTTGCTGAATCAGAAAATAGTTTTCAAATACTGGAAGAGTATTTTCTCAGTTTTTTGTGCCATTCACAATGTAATGGCTATAGACAAACACATTTTCAAGTCTGATCTATATTATTAACGTTTTCTCCATGAGTTTCTTAAGTCTAGACAAGAAAACAGTTATTCAAGCTCTGATTTATAACGTTTGCTGATTTCTCTGGTGTGAATACTCCAGGCTGATCTCAAGCGCCCAATGTGACATGGAGTTGGGAAGAACTACCGGACAGATATGATAGACGTAAATAACCTTAGGAGAATAAATAATAGTAAAATGTAGTGAAATAACTAGGAAATGATAACTTCTGAGTATTTATTACCTTTGGGGAATATAATTTGTTTAATTGTAAGCTTATATAATTTTAAAAAAATAACTGTGTGTAACAACCAGCTCACAACATTTCTGAAAATTTGAGAGTTGGCTCTCATGAATCGGTGCAGGTCAGCTAAAGTGCCTAGCGGAGAGGGGGCCCCCCCTTCTCCTGGCCTCCGTATCCAGCGCCCCCCCTGGAGCCCCAGTGACCTCTGCAGCCCCACCTCCTCTCAAGGGCTTTCTTCTTTTTCCTAGATGTCAAAAGCAGAAACTCCCCGAGGTCAAACCTGAAATTCCGCTTTGATAAGCTCAGCCATGCCAGCTCCAGTGCGGTGAGGATCTAGGGGTGTGAGGATAGCAGGGGGAGCCTCCCACCTCCCACGTTCCAGCCTCGGCCATCCTTCCTGGGGGTGGAGGAAGAGGGCATCTCACACCTCAAATGGGGGGGGGGGGAGAAGCCCTGGTCAGATCTGGGGGTGCCGTTGGTTCCCGCACGGTGCAGGCATCAGCCTGGGGCTCGCCAGCCACCTTGGCCGTGCTTCCTGTGTTAGAGCCACACCCTTGGACACAGGCAGGTTCCAGTTGGGAACTGTTGCTCCTGGGGTCTCATGTCCCTTCCTGGGCTCTCCAGAGAGCTGAGCACTGAATATACAGAAGCTGTAGTTGGTGGGGATTATGTTGTCTAGTTATTTAAAACTCTCATACGGATTTTTCTTGAAACAGGGTCACTAATGTGAAAGAGGAGTCCTTCGCTTGTCAAAGGTGGGTCAGGTGTTAGTCCTGCTGTGGCCACAAGGGAGGGTGTGTTACTAAGATGGGGGCACTTGTGGCCTGATAATGTGAGAATGGCCAGAGAGATCCTGACCGCCGGGTGAGCTAGTCCCCTCTTCCCTGGAACCTCTATGATGGGGCCCAGCTCTAGATGGGGAAGAGGGCAGATGGTCTCGGGTGCTGATGGGAAGGTTTGCCTGATAGGATTGGGCCAGACTCGCTGAGTGGGTCTCCCTTCCCCACAGGAGCTTGTTCCAGCAGGCAGAGTGCAGCAGCCCAGAGCCCTCCTTCCTCACTTGGCCCCCTTGCCTCCCTGTTACGGCAGCCTTTCCCTCCTTGTGTCTTTGGCCAGGGCTCTGGGCTGAGATGTGTCCTCCTTGTGCGTCCAGAGATGCTCTGGTCCCCTAAATATTGTGCGGGATGAGCCCAGGGAGGACCCTGCTCCCAGCCCTCAGCCCCCAGCCAGGGGTGCGTGAGGTTTACAGCAGAGCAGGGCATGGTCCAGCACTCCACCACCAAGGCCTGGCCTCCTGCTAGGGCAGTTACTACAGACGCTTCCGACTTCCCAGCCCTCTCCCTGCCATGGGGCTCCCAGGGATGTGAGTCACATTTGGAACCAAGGGGAGGGGCACAGCTGAGCCCACATTATGTAACCCTGATCTATGTAAATGGGAATGTGGACACTCACTCCGACTCCCACCATGTACTTCAGATGTCTGGTTCACCAAAGCAATGTTTATGCCCAACTTCTCGGGCCGTAGAAAGTCTGCACCCTTGTATTTGGCAGCCTCCCGTCCTAAGCATATGTAGCCATGGGCACATATGTCTCCTCTCTTCCTTTACCTACTATTTGGTCATCATCTCCCTTCTCCTTGTTTTTTCCAGGGAAGCCCGATTCTGTCTTGGAGAAGGCTCCTATTCCAGCAGTTTGGGGGTGCCATCCACTACTCTTGAGTGTCACAGGCCTGCTTCTCCGCTGGCCACCTGCCCACCAGACCAGCTGTCTGTCCCAGTGTCCTGACCTGGCCACAGCCTTGCCCATCCCTGCCAGCGCCTCCCCCTGTCTGGACAAGGCCTCTTTCCTCCAGGCCCCCCTGCTCCTGACCTCCTGATGTGATGTGTGTCTGGGTCATTTGTCATCTTGTTTTGTCTGCAGGGGAGCGAGTTGGGCAAGGGGGGATCTGGGTACCAGTCAGAGTCCAGAGAAGTAAAGAGAGTGGTGAGGTGGGCAGCAGAGACTGACAGCAGGATGCTGCACCCAGGCAGGGGCAGCACTGTGTCCTGGACATGGCAGGAAGGAGGCTGTAGCCACAGCAAATGCATTTAGTGGTGGTGGAGGGACCATTTTTCCAGGAACCCAGACTTGTAGCCATCCTCGAAGGTGTCCTGATAGAAGTCGGTTCTGCTGCTCCCACATGTCTGGAGCTCCCAAACATCTATTTCCTTCTGTGCTGGGAGTTTCTTATCCATCTGCTGACATCAGGCCCAGGTTGCCTCTGTCCCTGCTGCCTGTGTATCTTGAGCCACGAGGCCGGTTGAAGCTGAGACCCGGCTGCGGGTAAGCGGGAGCGGGCGCCGGGTTCTTCCTGGACGTCCTCATTTCCCACAGGCTCCTGATGTGGTGGTGGTGGGAGAAGCCATCAGTCTCTCCCCTCTGAGCAGACGCTTTTCCCTTGAAGGGGTGGGCAATGGGAGTGGGAAGGCATTCAGGGAGAGCCAGCAGCAAGTCCCGGGCACTTGGCCGAGGAAAACCTCAGGGCCCAGGGCTAGGCCGGGATCCAGGTCTCTGCTGGTGGTGGAGGTTCGTGGGAGACGTAGAGAGTTACTTCAGCCCACCCACTTAGGCGGGAGCCCGAGAGAGGGGTAGGTGGGCCCCCTAAGAAATAGACCTGAGAGGTGGCCTCTACCCTCTGTTTGCTAATGGGGGTGCTCTGGGCAGGATCTGAAATGTGAGGGACAACTGGTCAGGTTGGTTGGGCCATGTGTGGGTGTAGATCTTAGGTGTGGGAAGGGGTGGTGTCCTTCTGCAGTTTATGTGCCTGGCCTCTGCGGGGGGCCCAGTGCTCTGGGGGGGGGCTCTCTCCAGCTACCAGGCCCTTTGGTCCTAGCAGGGCTTGATCCCTCCACCCCCCATCCCTAAGTCCTCCTCTTCCCCTCTCCAGCCACAAGGAGTCCGTAGGCATTTGTCACATCGGTGGGATTCCTGCAACCTGGGTCCCAGCTGGGTGCAGTTCAGACACTGCCTGTCACCTGCACCCTCAGCCAGAGCCACCTTTGCTGGGCTGAGCCAGCTTGCTCTCTGAGAAGCGGCCCCTCCTCCCTTCTCACCCATCTGAGTCTGCAGTGCGGCAGGTCATTTCTGCTGACTGGCCGTGGTGGGGTTTAAGGCAAGGTATCCTCCAAGTTAAACAGAGTCTGAAGAGCAGACCCTTGCGGTGCTACAGCTCCAAGCGTGTATGGGGCCTTAGTGACTCGGGGCTGCCAGGGTGACACAGGCTGGGCACCTGCTTTATTGAGCAGAGGACAAGGATTTCCAACCAAATGCTTTATTTGCGTTGGGATCTGGGCCTATTCCCAAGGCAAGACATAGAAATGTGACGCTTGTTTTTGACTGATGTGACAATTTCCCTGTTGTTTTTGCTTTTAGAGCAAAACCTTGATCCTTCATCCCCGACTCACGTGTCCTTTGTGGGATCCTATTTACAGGCTGGGTGGACCTCTTCCCTCATGCTAGAAATGTGTTTACTTAAAGTACTAGTCCGGTAAGATTTATTCTAGTTAGAAGGTCAGCAAATGTCTGTTTAGCTTTTATTAAAAATCCCTGTAGTGGCACCCACTGCTAGGCCTGCAGATTCTGGCAGCGTTCTGTTGGCTGGGTTTCTGAAGGAACTTGAAAGGTCAAACTGCATTTCTTTAAAAACTGTTCCAGGTTCTGGCTCGCTCCTCTGGGTAGCTGGTATTTACAGCTGCCTGGTGGTTGTGCTGTGCTGTGTTTGTCGTGGTCTGGGGGTCCTCTGGGTTTTTAGGTTGTCTCCATTCTGTCCTACTTGAGAACCTTACAGCCACCTTCCCCCGCTACTCTGGCTGCTCTCCCTGCAGGCCCCACCTCTTGGGAGGGCTTTGCCCCCTGCCTCTGAGCCAGTGGCCAGGATGGCTGGGTGTGTCCAGAGAAACTGAGAGGCGCAGGTGGGCCCCCTAAGAAACAGACCTGAGAAGTGGCCTCTACCCTCTGTTTGCTAATGGGGATGCTCTGGGCAGGATCTGAAATGTCCCTCCCTCTGGGTCCTGCCTCACCACATCTAGAAAGTTCATTCCGGTCATTCTGGCTTCCAGACCAGCCCCCGTGAAGTCCCAGGGCTGAGAGGGAGGGGGAGAACAAGGACAGGCCAGTCTCCCTTTGCCCCTCTGGACCATGGGACAGGCAGCTTGGGTTCCTGGAGGCTGCTTTTCCATCCCCCTCTTGCATCCGCTTTGCTCCAAAATGTCTTTCCTTTTATTGCCCCATCCAGTCTTGGGGCTCCAAGGTTGCTCAGGCCTCATCAGACCTTGTGACTAGACTCATCTTGATGGCGCTCTTGCTGGCATTTGAGGTGTTTCCTCATAGGAGAAGTGTTTCCTGGACGTAGCTCTGGCTCTGGGACCTGCCTGACTCACGGAAGAAACTATGCTTTTCAGGCTCTGTCGGGCATCCATGTGCCTCTGCTGAGTTGATGCTTAAAAACAGATGCAGAAAGAGCTAGAGAGAGAAGGTCTCAGCTAGAGTTTCTGCCTATGCTAATGAATGGAAATGGTGTTTTGGGAAAAATGTTCTGTGGTTCAGCCTTGTCAGCTTCATCTCCATGTCCAAGCCTTCCAGGCCCTTTCTCAGCATCTAATCCAACCGTGTCACCTTCCAGATGAGAAACTTCAGCTCCAGTGAAGGGAAAACAACTTGCTTGAGGTCACATAGCCAGCTGGTGACAAAGCTGGGATGAGAACCCACGACCAGGGCCCTTTCTTTGGCACCACCTATGGGCTTGGTGGAACAAGTGACTGCGTTTACTGCATTTGGAGAAGCCAGTGAGCGGGTGCCTCGGCCCTGGCTGGGAGGTGCCAGCAGCCAATGGTGCTGGTGGGCCTCAGTCTCTGTTCTTTTCATCAGGAGGGATGTTCCCTGGGATTTTTTTAGGGAGAGCCGTGCGGTTTTGGCTGCGGCATGGGCAAAGAAAACAGAGAGGGAAAGAGATTCCCAGGGACTCTTCCTCGGTGACATCAGGTCTTCAACCCTTGTCTGTAATGCGAGTGGAGACCAGGGGAGAGATGCAGTTAACCAAACCTCGCTTTCCCCTTTTTAAGTTAAGGAGAAAAGTGGTAAAAGAAAAAAACTCTTTGACTCTCCCTGATGCTTAAACAAAGGTGGTCAGTAAAAACCTAGGCTCAAGGGCTGAGAGCCGGTTTCATGTTCCTCCCCTAACTGTGTAAGGTGCCAACTCAAACACTACCTTCATTCAATTCTGAGCCAACAGAGACAGGTCTGTCGCGGGGGAATGATCAGGGTTCAAGTAGATCTTATGGCCACCCGTGGCCAGCAGGGACTCCACAGTTCCTCCCCCAGACACCAGGTACCCCTCTCTCAGAGGCAGGGTGAGTCAGCAGTTTGCCAGGGCTGTCCCTGCAGCCTGGGGGCCCGGCTGGGACATTTTGCTAGCCTCTGATGGCTGTTTTGCCACCAGTTCCTTACCCACTGCCATCCCACAGCTCCCTCCTTTCAGCTTTGGGAGAAAGGAGACAACCCCCACTAAGGCCAAGGACAGAAGAGCCCTGCCTGGTGAGAGACTCTTGGGGGCAGGGGCATTGTCCTGTGTCTTATCAGCCCCAGGGGGAGGCTGTTTGGCTGGAAGACTGGAATTTAAATGCCATCGTTTCTGCTTTTGTGACATTTCTGCTTGGAAGTGTCAATCGCCCCTTCCCGCTCCTTAGCATGTGTGCCAGCTCTCCCCTGCCCCGGGCATTGTCTTTCCACACTCCAGCCTGGGCAGTGCTGTTGTTTAAGTGTGAAGAGATTCCTCTGTGTGCTAGAACCTGCAAAGTGTAGCTTGGAAATGATGATACGTGTGATGATGACTTTTCTGTCTTTCCTCTTCGAGAGGAGGTGATTCATAGACCCCCCGACTGCATATGTAATGTAAATAGTGTACATTTAATTTATTGCTATGGTAGCACATTGTATTTGTTAATGTATAAAACACATTCTAAAAGGTTGACAAATGTATATTTTGTTGCTTAAATGTGTCTTTGCAGAAATTGACAATAAATAGGATATTTTGTGTCCATCAGAGTTCAGACTCCTTTGCTTGGGATCCCAGGCCTGAGCATCGCCTTTCAGGTCACCAGAGGTTGAATCCATTTTCCCACGGGCTGCATCTGGCCTGTAGATGTGTTTATCAAGAATCCTCCCCACTCTGACCACCCCCCCGCCACCGCAGTCCTCATCCTCGATATCCAGTGAAGTCGCTCTTGCCTCACCCTTGAGAGCTAACCAAGTTCCTGTCAATAATTTTCCATCCAATTCCTCACCTTGCCATGGGCTAGAAATCCCCATTTGTCCCTGTTGTATTTGGAGTTGAGTTCAGTCTCTCGCCTCTCTCACAGTAACCTCAAATAAAGTCTTCCTTGCCTTTTGAACTCTGGGGCAATTTTTCTTTGACAGGTATCTAACCTGCTCCCCTGCCCCAGCCCCTCTTTCTCATCTACACGTCCACACCAGTGTTGGATGGGGGAAGAGGGAGGCAGAAGACAGGAATAAGACATTTATTAGGCAAAAGGCCTGTGGAAAAAAATGAGGAGGGAGCTGGAGAGCTGTCAGACTGCGATGCAGGTCTGACCCCGAGTGAAGGGGAGATGGGAGGAAACAAGGTGGGGTGGAGGCATCTTTTGATGTCAGTTCATTTCTAAGAAAATTCTAAGCAAGATGATTGCGGAGTCCCCTAGCCAAAGTCACTCCCCAGAGGAGTCCTGTGTATCACAAGAATGAGTCTAAAATCACTACCCCTGCCACACCCAGGCACTGGGTGGGAGCAAGACTGTGGGAAGTCTGGCTTTGGTGCCAACCATGGAACACAGTGATGGCTCTCAGAATGCAGCAGCTGGGACCGTTAGTCAATGATGCTCCCTGCAGCTGGAGACTGGAGAGGTACATTCTTGTGGTCACCATATAAACTCGCCCCAGTTTTGGTTGGTTAAAATCTCCCCTTATTTGTGGATAGGGCCACCTTAGCACAGGGGGTGGTTATAGCCTCCTTTCTCTTGGTTCTCTCTGCCTCTCTGTCTGATATAAATCCTCGTTGGTTCCTTGTGCTTGGCAGGCATTCAAATGCTGTTTTGTCGTAAAGCCCAGGATGAGAGAAATCTACACGCAGCCTTTGCTTAACGGTGTAAGAATTTCAAGCTCTGCTACCTCCTTGGTGTCCACTCAACTCTCAGCTTGGTCCCTTATCCTCACCACCCACGCAGGTACCAATGTCTGCTGCTCTGTGCCATATCCTAGCACTCTTTCTCTTCATTCATCATTTACCTTCTCCTTTCTCCAGACCCTAGCAGTGACAGGTGGTCTTGGCAATGTTAAGACAATCACCGTGCTTTGACTCATTGGAGGATATGTTTGTAGGACCCAATGCTCTCCTTCTTTCATGGAGCCAGTCCCCCCCGCCACCACCTTATATCGCCTGGGGAATGAAGTGGGGTGTTGGTTTTATTGCTGGTTCTAATGAAATGGTACCTCTCTGCAAGCCTGGAGGGGCTCCATGGCTGGCTCCAGCGATCCAATGGTTCTCTGAATTTGCAGTGTGGACCTGGTGGGTCACTGCTATGGCTGATTCAAACATCTGCCCTCAAACATTTAATGGTACCCCTGTGCTGCCATGGCAGATGCTGTTTATGGGAACCAGAGTGAAGTTCCAGAGAGAAACTCTGAGACGTAGTTATGACACCTAAGGGCAGTGATCCTCCACAGGGTACCCCCAGTCTCCATTTCTTCAGGCAGAGGTAATACCTGTTGGGAGTATCAGGGTGTGGAAATACCTTGTAGAAACTCATCCCCACTTCAGACCAGCTCCCTCTACTCTCAGAAGAGAAAATTGCTCTCATCTGGGGATGGCTTCTTAAGCATTTTTGCTTTAGGGTGCATAAAAATCATCTGGAGAGATTGTTAAAATGCAGATTTCAGGCACCATTCCAGAGGTTAGAATTCGATTGGGCTGGGTGGGTCCCAGGAATCTGCATTTTTAATGAGCACATGAAGAATTCTGATGCAGTCTTTCACCTTGGGAACCACTGATCCAGTTTGTAGTCTCTATATATGTCCCTCTCCTATTACAATAGTCTCAGGCCCAGTGAGAAAGGGATAGGGAACAGTGAAGGTGTGAGGGGTTTGAGAGATGCCAGTCCCCCACCTAAGGGGATTGTCATTATCATTATCACAAATGTGGGAGAAATGTCTGTCACAGCAAGACACAGGCTCTTACAGGAAAATGAAAGGGAATCACTAGAGAGAACAGAATAGAGAAAGATAAATAAAACATGAAACTTGTAAGGAATAGCTTAAGATGAAAATGCATCATGGCTGCATGAATGACCAGGGCACCTTGTAATAAGAAACACTGGGAGAAAAGATGAGGTCACGCATGAAGCAGAGAGAAGGAATTTGGTGAAAAGGAAAAAAAAAAAAAATCAGATCCTAAGAATTAAAAATTAAAATACAGCTAGAGCCTCTTTCTCCAATCCAAAACACGTTATCAGATGAGAGATGTGAAGTGAGACTTCAGAAACCCACTGGCAATCTAGGAACAAAACAGATGCTGGAAAGGGCTGAAGACAGCACCCCTGGGTGACGTGTTCCCGGTCACTAAGGATGTTAGAGGCAAAGTAATCTAGTAACTTTAGTAGGTAAACAAAAGGATGTGGTTGATGAATGGACTCCATCAACGGGAATAATAACACAAAACAGCCCGTATGAAAGAATGAGCAGAAACAAGCTGCCACTTAAATGGCTCCACACGAAGACATACGAATGAACGATTAGACAGACATAAGAGAGACTGTGTTACAGAAAAATGCAGACACTTTATGAGAAAGACTGTAGAAAACGTGCTTGAATTATTAGATCGGATGAATTTTACAAATCACCTAAAAGACATTATATTAACATTTTTTTAAAATATAAGAGTAACAGGGAAGTCTTCATAGCCTTGCTCTAAAATATCAGTTGGTAGGTTTTGCAAGAACTTATCACTAATAAGGAATCTGCGGAAAAATCCAGGGAAAATAGACAACAAAGCCCAGATGAAATCCAGCTATGCCACTTAGTATAATAGTGAATGTAATGGAAAAGGATTTTAACTTGTTTAATTATAGAATTTTCTTTTTTTTGGCTGCACCGCGTGGCTTGCGGGATCTTAGTTCCCCGACCGGGGATCTAACCCAGGCCCATGGCAATGACAGCACCAAGTCATAACCACTGGACGGCTAGGGAATTCACTAGAATATTCTACTAAGGAAGAGAGTTTCCAAAAACTAGAAAGGATAAATTTCCAGCAGATACTAAGAACTGGAATCTATTTCAAGGATTCAGCAATGATAAAATTATGATCTAAGATTTTAATTCAGTGACTAATTAACGCTAGCCCGTGTTGACTAGGATGACTCTGTGGAGCGCGAAGCCAGTTCAAACTAGTTTAAGCTGACAAAAAAGGAGGCAAGAGACAGGGGTCTATACAAAAAATAGATAAGCAACAGGATTTACTGTATAGCACAGGGAACTATATTCAATATCTTGTAATAACCTATAACAGAAAATAATCTGAAAAAAAACCTGAATCAATTTGCTGTACGCCTGAAATTAATACAATATTGTAAATCAACTATACTTAATTTAAAAAATGAGAAAAAAAATAGACATGTAATGTCTCCTAGATTCAAAAAACAGGGATGTAGCTGGGCCACCAGAAGGACAGCAAAGGCCATCAGACCTTATGCCTCTCACCTCTCTTTTCTGCATTTCTCTGTGCTTCTCTGTTATTTCTTTTCTTTCTATTGGGTTGTCAGTCTCTTCCTTACGAATATGGGATGGCTTTTTGTTTAGCTTTATTCTCTCTCTGAAGACTTAGCTAAGCTGGTCTCAGCACCATCTTCCCTTCACTGCCTAGACCTTGAAATGACTGGGGTCCTGGAAATGTTTCCTTTGCCAGCTGGCACGATGTTAAGCTTTGTCAGTAGGGGGTGCAAGAGAGGCATTGCAGAAAGAAAGGGGTTGTGTTTCTGGTACTCCTGTGCAGGCATGGCAAGCTCTTAAGCCTCACGTGGAAAACCCTTGGAGCACAGGCGTTAAGCGGGGGCTCCAGGCCATTTGCGATTTCTCCTCATAAAGAGCTGTCTCACTGTCTGAGGTAGAGCGCTGGAAATCTCGCATTTCTCCTCAGAGTGTGGTCTCTCTTTCTGAGGTGGAGAACCGGCCATCGGGTACTTTTTTTTTTCTTTTTTTTTTTTTTTGCGGTACGCGGGCCTCTCACTGTTGTGGCCTCTCCCGTCGCGGAGCACAGGCTCCGGACGCGCAGGCTCAGCGGCCACGGCTCACGGGCCCAGCCGCTCCGCGGCATGTGGGATCTTCCCGGACCGGGGCACGACCCCGCGTCCCCTGCATCGGCGGGCGGACTCCCAACCACTGCGCCACCAGGGAAGCCCCATCGGATACTTTTTGTCACAGAGTTTTGTCTCTCTGTCTGAAAGAGGCAGACGGCCATCAGGAATTTCGCCTCCCAGTGTGCTGTGTTTGTTTGAAGCAGAAGCCTGGCCCTCCAGCCCTTCACCTCCTAGAGACCGTCTCTGACTGGATGGTAGGTCAGAGTTTCCTGTTTTTCTCCTCAGAGAGCTCTTTCTCCGTATGACCCGAGCGCCAGCCTTCGGGCATTTCTCCTCAGAGTGTGTTGTTTCTGTCTGAGTTGGAGACCCCGCTGTCAGGCACTTCTCATCTCAGAGCTCTTTCTCTGTCAGGAAAAGTGAACCGCTTACGCTGAATGTCTCCTCACAGGGCGCTGTGTCTGACTGAAATGAGGTCAGAGTCCGCGCCCTTCTTTTTCCAGCGCACTCTTGTTTTTTTGGTCTGAGGTAGAGCCCAGGTGGCTTGCATTTCTTTCCCTCCAGTGCTGTCTCTCCGTCGGAGGCGGAGTTCTCACCACTCAGGCTGTCTCCTCATAGAGCTCTGTCTCTGTTAAAAGAGGAGGGTCGACTTCCCGCGGTTTCTTTGCATAGGACACCGTCTCTGTGTCGGAGGAGGAGGGCCGGCGCTTTGCCATTTCTCCTCGTAGCCAGCTGTCTCTCTGCAAAAGAGTGCCTGCTGGCCACCCAGCATTTCTCCTCATAGGGGGTTTTCTCTCTGCCTGAAAGAGGGAGCCGGCCGGCCAGCATTTCTCTTCATAGAGCGCTGCCTCTGTCTTAAAAGGAGGGCCGACACTCAGGCATATCACCTCGCAGAGCACTGTTTCTCTTTCTGAAACAGAAGGCTGGCGTTTGTCATTTCTCCTCATTGTGCTCTGTAAAGCAGCAATACTCCAATAAAAATTAAAAAATAAAAAGAAATAAAAAAGTGGGTCAGCCCTTCGGCACTGCTCCTCATAGAGCTCTGTCACTGTGGAGGCCAAGAAGGCCTGGGCATCCGGCATCATCTCCTCAGGAAGCTCTCTCCCTCTGTCTCTTTCAGGTGGAGTGCCGGCCACCTGGCATTTCTCCTCATAGTGCGCTGTGTTTATTTCTAGGTGCTGGGCAGTCCATGGGGCATTTCTCTTCCTGGAGGGCTGTCTTTCTGGTTCTTCTGCGTGTGCTCGGCAAGCTCTCAGGCCTCACTCGGCAAGCCCTTGGAGCGTGGGCGCATGCGTCGGCTCCAGGTTTGGCTCCCGCAGGACCTGGCGCAGGCGCGGAACACGCAGGGCGGTCAGGCTGTGCTCATCGCGTCCGAGGAGCG
>NW_006780838.1:715329-729093 GCF_000442215.2 Lipotes vexillifer | reverse complement strand
GTAACACGCAGGGCGGTCAGGCCGTGCTCATCGCGTCCGAGTAGCGGTTCAAGGTGTTCACGCTGCCCAAGATGAGCGCCAAGACCAACTTCAAGCTGACGGCCCACGAGGGCTGCCGCGTGCACAAGGTGGCCCTGGCCACGTTTGCCAGCGTAGCCTGCGACGACTACGCCGAGGCCTGCCTGGCCTGCCTCACCAACCTGGGCGACGTCGTAGTTTTCCCGGCACCGGACGCTTGCAGCGCGCACAGCTTCTCCAGTGCCCGGGGCCTGCGGTGCGCGATGGCCAGCAGCACCCAGTGGCCAGTGGCTTATCCCAGCGACAACCTCTTCTTGCACCTGCTGGTTCGTCCCCTCCAGAGTTTGCCGTGAAGTCTGAAACTGGCACCCTCTACGTGGAGGGCAAGGAGAGACCGAAGAAAGAGGCAGACCGCTCCAGATTGGTAGGTGCAGGTTTAATAAGCAAGGGAACTTACTCCCAAGGTTTATCTTGGGTGGCCGCGAGAGAAGCAGGTCTCTGCACCTGCCTGGCGGAACCTTCAAAGTGTCTACAGAGGTCCTAACTCGGTTCAGTCATGTACAGCCAGACCTCTCAGCTACACATTACTATCTCAAGGCCGTGTACCTGAGGCAGCTTCTAGCAGGGAAGGCAGCTGGAGCGGAGGGTGAGGAACCTCAGATTTCCAGGGTCCAGCTCTTGGGTCTGCCAGTGGTTAGGTACCCTCGGTGGCCTCCTCCATCTCCCCCCTCCTGCCTCCCCCAGTGCCAGGTGGTTTATAGCCTTGTGCCTCCAGTGAAACACTTCCCTGAGAACAGAGGGTGGGTTTCCAGCAAGTTCTGCTGGTGTGGGACCATGGTGACTCCTTTCCTTTTTCCATCGAGTGACCCAAGGCCAACAGGCTCTGGGTCTCAGGCCTAGGGGAAGCCCCTTCCTCAGGCACTAGCTCTCAGCCCCAGGGGTGGTGGCTACTCCTTACTTCTGCTATTCCTGCATTCTTCAGCGTTCTCTTCACTTCCCAGCAGCCAATCCCTCATTACTCCAACCCCCTGTTATAGTTAATAATTCTTTTTGTTAAACTTTCCTTATTCAGGCTACTATGTGGTTTCTCTCTCCTGATTGGACCCAGATGGATAGACCAGGTTTCTTATTTTCTCTGCTAAAAACCTTTCCATAGCACACAAGCCCACATCACTCTCATTTAAGAGTCAGTCCAGGGCCAGTATTTAGTTCTATTCAGAGTCCCATGAGGGAGAATCTGATTGGCCCAAGAAGGTCAGGTGATAACCTCCTAGTCCAAACAACTAAAGCCAGGGGATTGGGGCATGTGGCCACCACAAAGAGCAGTTAAAGGGTCGTTGGGACCTGGACAGGTTCCCAGCAGGTGTCTACTACAGAACCCTGTTTATTAAAGAAAAATGAGTGTATGGAAACCTGGGACATGCTGATAACCTAAAAATACCTGGCCATTTAATGAATGTGGAAAAATGAATAATGATGCTGGAGAAATATTGATACTGTACATGTTCTTACTGACCTTTTTCTTACTGACTTTAAAAAACAGCTCTATTAAGGTATAATTGACAAATAAAAATTGTAGCATATATTTAAGGTATACAACTCAGTGTTTTAATATATGTGTATATTGTGAAATGATCACCACAGTCAAGCTAATTAACATTTTTGTGGCCTCACATAGTTACCATTTCCTCCTCCACCCGCTCCTCTTCCTCCTTCCCCCCTGCTCTTCCACCACCTCCTCCTTCTCTTCCTTCTTTCTCTCCTTCTTCTTGGTGAGAATACTTAAGATCCACTCTTAGCAAATTTCAAATACACAATACAGCACTGTTAACTACATGACTATACTGTACCTTATATCTCCAGAAATTATTCAAGCTTCGTACCATTCGACAAATATCACCTCATTCACTAACCCTCTCCCTACCGTGTGGCAACCACCATTATATCCCTGCTTCTATGAGTTTGAATATTTTATTTTATTGAAGTATATTTGATTTACAATATTTTATTAATTTCAGGTATACAACATAGTGATTCGATATTTTTGTACATTATACACCATATAAAGTTATTATAAAATATTGGCTATATTCCCTGTGCTGTGCAATATATCCTTGTAGCTTATTTATTTTATACATAGTAGTTTATGCCATTTAATCCCCTCCCCCTTCCCTCTTCCCACGGTAACTACTCGTTTGTTCTCTATATCTGTGATTCTGCTTCTTTTTGTTTCATTCATTCATTTGTTTTATTTTTTTTAGATTCTACATATAAGTGAAAACATACAGTATTTGTCTTTCTTTGACTTATTCCACTAAGTGTAATACCTTGCAGGTCCATCTATGTTGTTGCAAATGACAAAATTTCATTCTTTTTTATGGCTGAGTAATATTCCATCGTATATATGTGAATATATATCTGTATGTCTCACATCTTCTTTATCTATCGATCTGTTGATAAACACTTAATTTGCTTCCATATCTTGGCTATTGCACATAATGCTGCTATGAACATTGGGGTACATGTATCTTTTTGAATTAGTGTTTTTGTTTTCCTTGTATATACATCCAGGCATGGAATTGTTGGATCATATGTTAGTTCTGTTTTTAGTTTTTTAAGGAAACTCCATAGTCTTTTCCATAATGGCTGCACCAATTTACATTCTGACCAACAGTGTGCTAGGGTTTGCTTTTCTCCACATCCTCACCAGCATTTGTTATTTGTAATCTTTTTGATGATAGCCATTCTGAGAGGTGTGAGGTGATATCTCATTGTGGTTTTTATTTGCATTTCTCTGATAATTAGTGATGTTGAGCATCTTTTCATGTGCCTGTTGGCTATCTTCTTTGGAAAAATGTCTATTCAGGTCTTCTGCCCATTTTTTAAATGGGTTTTTTTTTTTAATTGAGTTGTATGAACTGTGTATATATTTTGGATATTAACCTCTTATCAGTCATATGATTTGCAAATATTTTCTCCCATTCAGTAGGTTGTCTTTTCATTTTGGCACTGGTTTCCTTTGCTGTGCAAAAGCTTTTAAGTTTAATTAGGTCCCATTTGTTTATTTTTGCTTTTGTTTCCTTTGCCTTAGGAGACGGATCCAAAACAAATATTGCTATGATTTATGTCAAAGAGTGTTCTGCCCGTGTTTTCTTCTAGGAGTTTTATGGTTTCCGGTCTTTCATTTATGTCTTTAATCCATTTTGAGTTTATTTTTGTATTAGTTGTGAGGAAATGTTTTAATTTCATTCTTTTACATGACTTTGACTATTTTAGATTCCACATACAAGTGAGATCACGCAGTATTTGTTTTTCTGTGTCTGGCTTATTTCCGTTAGTATAATGTCTTCCAGGTTCATCCATGTTGTTGCAAGTGGCAGGATTTCCTTCTTTTTTCAAAAGCCTTAATAATATTGCATTATATATATACCACATTCTCTTTGTCCAGTCATCTGTTGATGGACATTTATTGTGAATAATGCTGTAGTAAACATGGGAGCGCAGATATCTCTTCAGTATTCCTATTTCAGTTCCTCTGGTGATATACCCAGAAATGAGATTGCTGGATCATATAGCAGTTCTATTTTTAATTTTTAAGGAAACTTCATACCGTTTTCCATAATGGCTGTATCAGTTTATATTTCCAGCAACTGTGGATAAAATTGGGCCCTTATTTCACACCGCATAAAAAATCGGTTCAAAATGGATTAGACTTAAATGTAACACCTGAAACCTTAATAACTAATCTAAGAAAACACAGGGAAAAGGCAACAGTTATTTTGGATGTGACAGTAAAAGCACAGGCAACAGAAGCAAACAAGTGGGATTACATCAAACTAAAAAGCTGCACAGCAAAGGAAACAATCAACACAGCAAACAGGGAACCTATCGAATGGGTTTTGTAAGCCACGTACCTGATATGATGTAATGTCCAAAATGTATAAGGAATTTATACAACTTAAAGCAGAAACCCAAATAGCCCAATTACAAAATGGGCAAAGGGACCTGAATAAACATTTCTCAGATGAATAGTTACATATGGCCGATAGGTACAAGAAAAAGTGCTCAACATGACTAATCATCAGGGAAATGCAAATCAAAACCACAGTGACTTGGCACCTCACACCTGTTAGGATAGCTCTTATCATAAAGCAAAAGATTACAAGTGTTGGCAGGAAGGTGGAGAAAGGGGAACCCTCCCACTGACTTCTAATAATACTACTCTACCCCATTATTTAAATGGTTGTATAGTATTCCATTTTATGTGTATTTGAATGATTATTTAACCAGTCTTTTGCAACTGCAAGCAGTGCTACAAAGAATATTCTTCTACATAAGTCTTTGTGTTTACAGGCAAGTGTATCTACAGGATAAATGCCTGAAGTATTATTGTAACAAGGGGAACGTGCATTTTGCATTTTGATCGGTTCTGCCAAGCTGCCCTTAACACAGACTACATTAATTTACCACTCTACAAGAATGTATGAAACTACCTTATTTCCCTCACTATCAATAAACTTCTATACTTTTGCCTTTCTGATAGGTGAACTATAATATTACATCATAGTTTTAATTTACATGTTTCAAAACTCATGAGTGTGATTGAGCATCTTCCCTATGTTTAGAAGGTATTTGCTAGAAATATATTCAGCTACAGGAAATAAAAAGCCAACTAACAATGGCTTGAAAAGATGGGAGAATATTTGTTACATGTGACATGCAGGGAAAAATTAGGGCATCAGTGGAAAACTGCATTGTCTAGAACACAGTGGGTTATCTTATTCTGATTCTATCGGATCTATTTTACAACTTTGTAAGTTTTAGATAACTGATAGCAAAACAAAATAATTCTAGTCTATAGACACACAAATGAATTATGCCCAGTAGAGGGATAAATCTCCTCTACTGTCCCCCTCAATGGAAAAACCAGTTTGTACATTTCAATATTCCTCATCTAAATATGTATCTGTTCTTTGGACTGTAACACCTTGGCAGTGTTAAAATCTTTAACACAAGTTCATTTTTATAATATATGAGAGCCATGATTTTACCTTACTTTGAAAATTATCTTTCAACAAATACGAAGTCTGAAGGTAGGCAGTTTAGGGGCTCAGTGATGCCATCAGGGAACCAGGGTTTCGCCAATTTTTCTGCCTCACTATCGTTTTTTAAGAACTTAATTAATTTTAATTTTGGCTGCGTTGGGTCTTCGTTGCTGCGCGCGGGCTTTCTCTAGTTGCAGCGAGCAGGGGCTACTCTTTGTTGTGGTGCACGGGCTTCTCATTGCGGTGGCTTCTCTTGTGGAGCACGGGCTCTAGGCGCGTGGGCTTCAATAGTTGTGGCTCACAGGCTCAGTAGTTGCGGTGCACAGGCTTAGTTGCTCCGCAGCATGTGGGATCTTCCCCGACCAGGGATCGAACCCGTGTCCCCTGCATCGGCAGGCGGATTCTTAACCACTGTGCCACCAGGGAAGTCCCGGCAATCACTTTTAGCTCCTTAAGCATTTAACCCCCCCTGGTTGTTCCTGCCATATTGTTTGATGATATCCTTATATTGATATTTATTGATCAATTTTAGTATATTTAGTGTCTTTCTAAGGACAGATGGAATTAGTTCTCTTAACCCTCCTTCCCTCTTTCATCAGTATTTTCTGTTATGTGAGCAATCAAGGTATACTAGTCATTATAATGATATAAATTTTGCTCACTATAAAGTAGAATTGCATTTTCTTTCTTATACAACTTTATGTTTTTCCCCAGAGAGAATAGTAACCTCAGTTGTAACTTATCTACTTTCTCATATACAGTCCCATTGCTTTCTTGAAGTCCTATTGAGTTTACTTTTTTCCTGGCAAAAAGCTTTGTCTTTTTGCTCCAGTTTGTCCTGGTTGCTTTCTAGGTTTACCTGTGCAACCATTATACTGGGATTTCTGTTTTGCTGCTCTCCTGGGTTAAACCTGTGCTTTTCTGGATCCCATGAACTCCTTGTTCTTGATTTAACCCTTGATTTTGCTGGGGCTGGTACCTCCAGGAGCTTCTTAAGAAAGAATGGAGACAATCTTTTTGAGTCCATTCATATCTGAAAATGTCTCTATTCTGCCTGTACACTAGATTACCATTTTGGCTGGAAATTCTGGATTGTAAATATTTATTTCCACAGAAATTTGAAGGCATTCCTCCACTGTCTTCTAGCAATCAGAATAACCATTCTGATTCTTGAGCTTTTACAGTTGATTATATTTCTTTTCTTGAAGAGTTTATGATCTTCATATACAATTGATGTGAAATTTCTTTCTTTTTCTTTTTTTTTTTTTTGGCTGCACCATGTGGCACGTGGGAACTTAGTTCCCCGACTAGGGATCGAACCTGTACCCCCTGCATTGGGATCACGGAGTCTTATCCACTGCGCCAGCAGGGAAGTCCCCTACACTATCCTCTTACTGTTATCAATACTTTCAACTGACTCTTTTTATGTTTCCAAGTATACATTTATCTCCATATAATAAAAATTTTGTCTCCCCTTTTCTGGTGAATGGGATCTTCTTTTCCTCCACGACATCTTTTAAGTCTTTGACGCTAGAATATAGGAAAGCCATAGCCTTCTTTCATTTCTTTCCCTCTTTCTTTCTGTATACCCATACATAACACGTTCTGCACACAAATATATCTTTCTTCCAAATACCTTACTGAATTCTTTAGTTTTTAGTGGATTTTTCAGGTTTTTCAGCTATAAATCATTTTACCTGACATACTGATAGTTTCTTTCTTACTTTTTTCTTTCCAGTTAACTGCCCTGCCCCCTCTAAAGTCTTATAGCTTGGTCAGGCTCTCCAAAACTTTAAATGAAATTGATGAGAGTAGGGGTATTAATATCCGTCTCGACTTTAACAGGAATTCTTCTGGTGTATCACACAGTCTGAGATTCATTGTGGTCTTCCGAGTCTTTATTAAATTAAGGTTTCTTTGAATACCTAGTTTACTGAGAATTTTTTTGTTTTTAAACTCGGTCATCGATGTTAAATTTATCAGTGCCTTTGTTCGTGTAACGATCTGACTGTTGTCATTGCGCATTGTTTAAAAAAATGTAATCCTGGACTTAATCTGCTCGTATTTTATTTAGAAACTTTGCATCAAACGCCTTCACAAAGGAGAGAGCCCGGGCATTGGGAGCGGACGCCTGGTGCTCGTGGGAAAGAATTACTTAGTTTTAAGGAAGAATAAGAGGGTCCGGGACTATTTGCTCCCCAGTGGACCGGGAGGGTCAACAGGGACATCCTTTCTTCTGAGCTTGGGGAACACTACGAAGGTTGGAAGCAGATTTTAAGTTTCTAATAATGACGCTGAGATCTCTGCCAGACCGCCACTGGATGGCGCGCGCAACCAGCGGAACCAGCGGGCGTCGCTCCGCGGCGTTTGGGGAAGGATAATTAGAGCGCTTCTCCGAGCTTTTCATTAGCTAATTCTGCAGGAGTCCCGCCTTCCAGGTCTCCTCATTGGCTGTCGGCCCAGGACTTTGGTCAGCCCCTCCTGGGGTCTTGAAAGGGGTGAAGGACCGCCCGAGAGGTCTGGATTTACAAGGACCTATCAACCAGGGCCTCCCGTTGGTCAATCAAACAGGAGGCCCTCCCCCCCAAGACTTCCCGTTGGCTTCTGCCCCGCGCCTGTCGCTTTGGCTTTGGAGTGGCTGAGGTTCTCCTTAGCACTTTAGCCGGGCTTCCTGGGCGGAGCCGATGCACTTCGGATGGTTTTTATCCCTCTTTGGGGCTGTTTGCCTTAGACCCGCGCCACACAGGGCTGGACGAGCTTCGGGAGACAGCTGGAACTGGGGCGGAGTTAGGGGGCTCATCAGTGCCTCCCTCAGTAGGAAACGGCTGGAGGGCGGGGAGCGATGTCTTTGCTATAGGCTAGAGATCTGGAGTATGGGGTAGAGTCCTGAATGGGGAAGGAGATCATTGTGGGCAGCTCCTACCCTTTCCTGCCAGAGCTGGGAAGGCATGTTCCTTCCCTAATAAACACATTACACTCCAAACTCCATCTCAGCAGCTGCTTCTGGAGAACGCAACCTGTGACACTGCCTTGATGGCATCATCGCTCACCACTCTTAATTATTTCAAACTGCCTAAAACTCTTTGCATGTACCGTGCTGTTTAAAGTTCCTGTGCTTTTATTCATACCATTCCCTTTGCCTCAGTTTTCCTTCTTTCTTTTTTTTATCAACATAACTCCTTTTTCCTGTCCTTCCAGACCCAGCTCAGGGGATATCTCCTCCTTGTCTTCTGTCCCTTGGTTTGGTTTGCCTCTCTATGCTCTCCCACCTCCCTGTGGATACAGGATACTACTTACCTGGTGGGTGCAGTATGAGGTGTGTCTTGCACCCAGAAGTGATGGACTCTAGAGCAAGAAGGGACCCAGGACTGCCTGACAGGGTGATTGTGGTTCTGCAGTGGGAGCAGCAATAGTGTAACTCCTTTGGGTCAGGTAGCAGTGAGGGGGTTATTTGCCTGCAGGTGGGAGGGACAAAGTATGGAAGGTCAGGTTGGAGACAGAGAAGTGCCCTGAGTTGCTAGTGAAATCTGGGGAAAACAAGGAACATTCATACCCAGAGGAACCAGCTGCTGCAGTCCCTTATCCTGGTAAAAATTCTTATTTAGACCTAACTCTTACCGAAAACAGTGCAGCACGCAGGGCTCCATTTTAACTTCACCCTCACCCAAGCCAGTGATATACAAAGGATAGTTAAATAGGGAATCTCAGCTACAAACAGAAGTGCATACATCAGGAATCACCAGCTATTTCAAAAACATAAAATCATGAAAGTGTGATGATGAATAGAGAACTAAACAAAAGAAAGAACTTACACCCAAGGAAATAGACCAAACTGACCAAACAAGACCTCCAGATAATTATGAGTATCTTCAGAGAAATATCACAGGGTAGCAATGCATGAAACAAGGACAGTTGTGTAAAAGAACCAGTTGGAGTTCTTGCAAATGAAAAATGTAATTGTTAAAATAAAAAAATTGGATGAATGTTCCAAGTAGCAGAATGTTCAGATCTAACATCTGAAGTGAGGTAAAAGGTCAGCCTGATGATTTTTCCTAAGTCATGGCACATAGGGATAAGGAGATGTGAAATATGAAAGGTTCGAGGGCAGGGAGTTCACTTCCAGCTTCCAGCTATGACTTTGGGTCAGAGGGTGGAAACTTCCCAGGTTCCATTCAGGTCTCTTATTTTTCATGCACAGGAAGTCCAGTTCTACATCCCACTGAGAGGAGTCCTCTGACTTCAACTCCTGGCTTGATGGGAGGTAAAATCCCAAACCCCTAAGCTTCCCAGTAGTCCCAGAGGCCACCAGTTCAACTCCTTACTGCTAAGGGTTCACTTTCCACCTCTGGTATCTGATCATTTTTCCTTCTAGTCTTTCAAAAGACTATTTTTGAATTAAAAATATATCATCCAGATCTTCTTTGTGTTTAGAGAGAAAATACATGTGTTTCCCACATTTTGATCAAACCCAATGGCAAATCATACTTTCAGATCATTTAAAAATTTTTAAAAATTAATTAGGAATAATTTCAAGCATACACTACAATATGGGGAATAATTTTAGATGCATATGTACTCTCTACAAAAAATTAAATTATATTATTTTGTTACCTTATTGTGTCACTTCTCTCTCAAAAAATATTTAAAATGTTAAATTTAAAATACCACTAAAGCAACAATTCCTTTCTCAAAGGAACCAGTTTCCTGAATTTGACGTGAATGATTTTCATGTATGTTTGTATTCTAGGACAACATATCTCAAACTTTTGGTTTCAGGATACATTTACATTCTTAAAATTTTGAAGACCCCCAAGAGCTTTGGTTTTTGTGATTTCTAAACGTATTTATTTATTAAATAAAAAACCAATAATGTGCCTTTTATATGTTATCACAAGAAGGATTTTATTATTATTATTTTTTTAAATAGATCTTTATTGGAGTATAATTGCTTCACAATACTGCGTTAGTTTCCGTTGTACAACAAAGTGAACCAGCCATATGCATACGTATATCTCCATATCCCCTTCCTCTTGAGCCTCCCTCCCACCCTCCCTATCCCACATCTCTAGGTCATTGCAAAGCACTGAGCTGATCTCCCTGTGCTATGCTGCTGCTTCCCACTAGCTAACTATTTTACATTCGGTAGTGTATATATGTCAATGCTATTCTCACTTCGCCACAGCTTCCCCCTCCCCGCTCCACCGTGTCCTCAAGTCCATTCTCTATGTCTACGTCTTTATTCCCACCCTGCCACTAGGTTCATCAGTTCCTTTTTTATTTTTTTAAGATTCCATAGATATGCGTTAGCATATGGTATTTGTTTTTCTCTTTCATACTTCACTCTGTATGGCAGACTGTAGGTCCATCCACTTCACTACAAATAACTCAATTTTGTTTCTTTTTATGGCTGAGTAATATTCCATTGTATATATGTGCCACATCTTCTTTATGCATTCATCTGTCAATGGACACTTAGGTTGCTTCCATGTCCTGGCTATTGTAAATAGTGCTGCAGTGAACATTGTGGTACATGTCTGTTTTTGAATTATGGTTTTCTCAGGGTATATGCCCAGTAGTGGGATTGCTGGGTCATATGGTAGTTCTATTCTTAGTTTTTTAAGGAACCTCCATACTGTTCTCCATAGTGGCTGTATCAATTTACATTCCCATCAACAGTGCAAGAGGGTTCCCTTTTCTCCACACCCTCTCCAGCATTTGTTTGTAGATTTTTTGATGATGGCCATTCTGACTGGTGTGAGTTGATATCTCATTGTAGTTTTGATTTGCATTTCTCTAATGATTAATGATGTTGAGCATTCTTTCATGCGTTTGCTGGCAATGTGTATATCTTCTTTGGAGAAATGTCTGTTTAGGTCTTCTGCCCATTTTTGGATTGGGTTGTTTTTTTGATATTGAGCTGCATGAGCTGCTTGTAAATTTTGGAGATTAATCCTTTGTCAGTTGCTTCATTTGCAAATATTTTCTCCCATTCTGAGGGTTGTCTTTTCGTCGTTTATGGTTTCCTTCAATCATTCTTAAAGTCCAAAAAAGCATTAATCATTTTTAAGACTGCTAAATTTGCCTGCATTAAAATTTAAAATCTCTACTCATCATAGATGAGTAATTTGTAACTTTTTTAAAGTGAAAAGACAGTTACAAATTAAAAGAGATTGGCATCATACAGAGCTATCCTGGAGTATCCAAAATATATCCCAAACTTCTACAATCAATTAAAAACAAATACAAGGGGGCTTCCCTGGTGGCGCAGTGGTTGAGAGTCCGCCTGCCGATGCAGGGGACACGGGTTCGTGCCCCGGTCTGGGAAGATCCCACATGCCGCGGAGCGGCTGGGCCCGTGAGCCATGGCCGCTGAGCCTGCGCGTCCGGAGCCTGTGCTCCGCGACGGGAGAGGCCACAGCAGTGAGAGGCCCGCGTACCGCAAAAAACAAACAAACAAACAAAAAAAGTAAATACAAGGGATCCAATAGAAAATAGACAAAAGATATGAACAGGGATTTCACAGAAGAGGAAACACAAATGGCCAGTAAATTTAGGAAACGAAGTTCAGCCCTGCTTGTGATCTAGCAAATGCGAATTAAAATCACACTGGAGAGACACCATTTCACACTCACTGTATCGGTCTAAATGAAGAAATGAGATAACAGCAAGTTTTGATGACAATATAGAGTAAAAAAGAAAAAAAAATCTTATACACAGCTGGTAAGACCCTAAAATGGTACAAGCCCTTTGGGGACAGTTTGATTTTATCCTTTAAATCTGAAGATGCACAAACTCCATTTCTTTTTTTTCTTTTTTCTTTCTTTTTTTTTTTTTGCGGTACGCGAGCCTCTCACTGTTGTGGCCTCTCCCGTTGCAGGTTGCAGAGCACAGGCTCCGGACGCGCAGGCTCAGCGGCCATGGCTCACGGGCCCAGCCGCTCCGCGGCATGTGGGATCCTCCCGGACCGGGACACAAACCCACGTCCCCTGCATCAGGCAGGCGGACTGTCGACCACTGCGCCACCAGGGAAGCCCAAACTCCATTTCTAATTAGCAACCATAGAGAAATTCTTGCACGTGCCCCAAAAATATGTACAAGTGTTCACAGAAACAAAATACCTTGAAACAGAAAAGGAATGATAAATTGTGGTATATTCATACCATGCAATGCTATACAGTCTTTAAAACATAGTTGAAGACACTAATATGAGAATCACACAAACATAATAATGAGTTAAATAAACAAGTCAAAGAAGAATAACTATTGAAGGATCCCATTTATATAAAGACCAAATATAATGGTAAAATCTAGATGATGGGCACATGGGTGTTCACTGTATAGTTTATTTTTGTTTGTTTGTTTTTTTGTTTTGCGGTACGCGGGCTTCTCACTGTTGTGGACTCTCCCGTTGCGGAGCACAGGCTAGGCTCCGGACGGGCAGGCCCAGCGGCCATGGCTCACGGGCCCAGCCGCTCCATGGCATGTGGGATCTTCCCGGACCGGGGCACGAACCCATGTCCCCTGCCTCGGCAGGTGGACTCTCAACCACTGCTCCACCAGGGAAGCCCCACTGTATAGTTTTTGAACTTTAAGGTGTGCTTGAAAATATTTGCAATAATATATTATGGGAAACCAGTTTGTCATTAAATAGAGGACCTGGCTAGATATCTTGCTATCAAATATACCAGTTTTTATAACCTTTGAAACCACTTCTAAAAATCTGTTCTAAATGTAGAAGCCATAATAAGGGGAAATTTTAAGCAACTTACATACCTACCAATAAGGGAATAACCAAGAAAACTTTATATTCACCATCTCTTTATTGAAACTCTCTCTCTTCCTTGACCCAGTGTGAGTCTGGAGGTGAGGCTAGGGAGGGAATGGCACCCAAAGATGAGATTCCCTCTGATATTCTACCCATTGTCCTTGGACTTGGGCATATCGACACTCTCTGCCCTCTTCCAGGTGGCTCTTCCATCCCTCAAGCAAATCGACCTCACTGGGACCCTCCATCACTGCCATTTTTGTCTAAATTCTAAGGTGAAGTAATTTTCATTCTCAATTTACATGCTGTTGAGTAAAATCTGTAGCACTATCACCTTTAAGTAAACATGATGCAGCCATCATCATCATCATCAGTCCCAGTATAAATTAAATGGTCTAAAAACTCAAGCAAATTTTCTTTTTTCTCAATGGCTGATATTTATTACATGAGTGCTTTGAATTGCCACATGTTTACATAATGAATCTTTTTTCTTTTCCTTCACAGTTAACGGAGTTAAAATAACTTCTGTTAACAATCAAGCCAATAGGTCTTGGAGCCAGTTAAAACTTCCCTCGAAATAAGGATATAGACAAGGAATATGAAGAATATAGGTGGGGGATATGAAGAATACCTGTCTCCCCTGTCTCTTATATAAAAATATAAGTAATTTTTACTTTTGTCATGAGGTAACAAGGAATCTAGTCTTGAGACTGTAATAGAATATCAATGTATTAGACAAGATCATTGCACAAATTGGGGCTAGAAACTACTCAGGATATAGGACAAAAATCAGAGATGTAGAGACTTGGTTGCACTATTATTTACAATAGTGATAAATTGGAAACTAAATACCCAGTGGTTAAGTGAATGTTGGCAAATGCAAATGATAGATGTTAGAAAGTTATAAATTTTTTTTTTTTTTTTTTTTTTTTTTCC
>NW_006780838.1:696288-714354 GCF_000442215.2 Lipotes vexillifer | reverse complement strand
CCCGTGTCCCCTGCATCGGCAGGCGGACTCTCAACCACTGCGCCACGAGGGAAGCCCTGTACTTTTTAAAGTTAATTATTTATTTATTTATTTGGTTGCACTGGGTCTTAGTTGCGGCATGTGAGATCTAGTTCCCAGACCAGGGATAGAACCCAGGCCCCCTGCATTGGAAGCATGGAGTCTTAACCACTGGACCACCAGGTTAGTCCCTATTTTAGTACTTTAAATTCTGTAATATTGTCCGGTCTATGGACAATACTGGTACTGGTATGAACCAGTACCACATTTTACAAGACCAGGGATAGAACCCAGGCCCCCTGCATTGGAAGCATGGAGTCTTAACCACTGGACCACCAGGTTAGTCCCTATTTTAGTACTTTAAATTCTGTAATATTGTCCGGTCTATGGACAATACTGGTACTGGTATGAACCAGTACCACATTTTACATGAATACATAATAGCTAGTCGTAAATGGGTGCCCTGACACAGAAGACCTTCACTTGGGTAGGGCTTCTTACAAGCTAGTGAGCTGCTGCTTCTTAAAAGACTGAATAATTCCCAATATAATGGCACATGAATATTCACTTCTATTAGACTTCCAGAGTTCCACTTTCAGTAGATGACAGACTAGGTAGTTCAGACCAACTTTCCCACTAAAAACAACTAGAACACCTGGATAGAATATTTATTTAAAAATATCCTCATAGACACCAGAGAGATAAAAGGCAGTGAGGAGTTACAGAGACCCCATCTGGGAGAGGATAGGAGTCCAGAATGGGGCCTGATATTTGGGGATGCTTTACCCCCTGAGGTATCTGCTAATTACAGTCAAGGCAATTTGAGAGTCTAAGAGACTTAGCAGAGCTTCTGACAGCTCATGGGGCTAGAGAAAAAATGGACTCCAGGGTCCCCCAAAGAAAAGAGATTCTGGTAACCACCCCGCCCCCACCCCAGGCTTAGGGTTGGGAGACTCAAAAGGGTTGTGCCCTAATGGGACTAGTAAGCCAGAAAAAGACCAGCCAGCTCCAAATCCTCTCAGTCATGAATAAAATTATTCTGAGATTTCTTTCGCTAAACAGTCATAAAAAGCACTAAGTATAAAGGAAAATGTTGATAATTGCTAAAGGACCATATTAAAGTGAAGATTTTCTTTTCCTCAAAAGCCACTACTAAGACTGAAAAAGCAAACCACAGAGTATGAGAAGATATTTGCAATGTATATAATAGAGAAAGAACTTGTACTCAGAATAGTTTTTTCAAAAACTCCTATAAATCAATAAGGAAAAAAATAATTCAACAGAAAAAAATTACAAGAGGCCTGAACAGATTTTTCAAAAGAAGATATCTAAATGGCCAGTAAACATCAGAAGTGCTGAACCTCATTAGTCACCAGGGAATTGGAGAGAAATGAGATAGCGCTAAACTTACCCACTAGAATGGCTAAAATAAAAAACAATGACTACTAAATGTTGACAAGAATGCAGAGAAACTACAACTCTCCTATGCTGACTGTGAGTACGTAACTGTTAACAACCCTTTGGAAAATTCTTTGGCAATAACTACTGTATTAGAACTTACAAATGCACTACAATTCAGCAATTTTACTTCTAGATACATACCCAACAGAAAGGCATGCATGTGCACAACAAGAGACATATATAAGAATGTTCACAGAGTATTATTCATAATAAAAAAAAAAACCATGAAACAACCAAGATGTCCACCAACAGTAGAATAGAAAACTAAATTGTGATATATCCATACAAAAGAATATTGTACATAGAAACATAAATAAATGAACTTTAGCTACATGCAACAACACAGATGAATCTTACAAACATTGTGTTGAATGAAAGAAACCAGACATAAAACAAGACGTACCACATGACACTATTTATATGAAGTTCAAAAACAGGCAGAATTCATTTATGATATTAAAAGTCACAGTAGTGGTTACTTGTAGGCAGAAAACAAGAGGGAGTGAATGGGAAGAGGCACAAGGATGCTAGGGTGATAGCAATGTTCTATTTCTTAACCTTGGTAATGTTCACTTTGTGATACCTTCATAGAATTGTACGGTTATGATTTGTGCATTTTTCTGTATATGTTATATTTTAATAAAAGGTTTTTTAAAACTTATCAGACTAGAGAAAAATAATAAGCTTTCAAGATATTATAAAAATTAATAACATGACAGCTACTATTTCTTGATCATCTGCTATGTGTCAGATGCTATACATTCACATATTTTATTATCTAATCTCCAAAACAACCTTTCAAAGTAGGAATTAGTCTCCCCAATTTACAGATCAAAAAACTGATGCTCAAGAAGTTTAAGGAGCTCACTCAAGGTCATACAGCTAATAAATGGTGGAGTACAAATTGGAATCCAAGTGTGATTTCAGAATTAAGCCCAATTTCAGAATTAATGCCAAACTATTTTATAAAGTATGTAAGTCTTAGAAGGTTTCCAGCCTCCTTTGTTACCAAGCTCTTTCCTACGTCCCAGCCCACTCCCTCTGCATTCCCCCAAGTTCATAACCACTACCCTTACCCCCATCACTTACTAACTCTACACTCCGGTAATTGTAAACTACTTGCAGTTTCCTGAACAATCCAGGCTCTATCTGAGCTTCATGTCTTTACATGTGCTGCTCCCTCACCTTAGAATGTGTTCCTCCAACCTCTTCCCCCACCTCCCAACACTTTGGCTTAATTCATTAGACCTTAAATATCTAAGACAAGACTACATTCTTCAAAAATCTTTCCCTGATCTGACCCATCCTCCCTATCTACTTCTATAGCACCCTGCACACACCACTTGTCATACCATTTATCATACCACAGTGTAACATTTAGGTTTCCGTCTTTCTACCTGAGATGATAAACTCTTTGAGAGAAAGAGCCATTTACCACTTTTATTCCACTTTGTATCCCCTGCATCTAGAACAGTGCCTGGCACATAGTAGCCCTCCATTTTAGTTGAACAAATAAATAATTTTAATATCATAATTAAAACCAAACAAAATGTTGAAAGTACCACTAAATCATTAACAGAATTTCTACTACAGTTGAATTATAGCCTGCATTTGTATGTTTTTGTTGGCATAGGCTTTGCAAAGAATACTTAAACAGATACTCACTATTTCATAAAATACACAATGCAGAGTATTTTTCCCATCTCTCAGACGAAAAGTCTTTGAACAATATGGGCCAGGTGTAACAGCTGAATCGAGAACAGCTAAGCAACATTGAAATAGAGGGGGAAAAAATCAGTGTTGGTAAAATGCAAATAAAGTTTAACAAAGAGAAGTTGATATTTAAATAGCTATTCCCACACCAACCTCTCATAGTTTTGTTTATACATTAATAAGAAAACATCTGAAGAGGGAAAGATATTTCTGAAACTGTTTTATTCTAAGGAAGGCAAAATTTCTGGCCCTCTCCAATCTAGGATCAGGTTATATGACAAAGTTTATACAACTGACAATAGCTGGCCATCTGAAGCTTTTTTCTTTGAGTGTGTTTGATGGAGTGGTTAAATCCTCAGACCAGTCTACTACATTACAGTAAACAAAATACACAAGTATAACAAATAAACAGCATGGTTTAATGAAAAAAAAAAGCACTGAATCGGAATCAGAAGTCATGCAACTGAGTCTCAGTTCTTCAACTTACTAAATCGAACAACTGTTTAACCTCTTTCAAATCTGTTTCATCTATAAGATTCAAATGATAATTCATGTTTATCTCAAGAAATTACTATCAAACGAGACCATTATTCATTCCTTTAATAACCATCTATTAGGTACTGACAGTGAACATTTGTTATTTTGAGGTCAGCCTCCATTTCCCCTAATAATGCCCAGATTTTCCTTTAGGAAATCTCTCCTATGCCATTCTTAGCCATATGATTTGGATGGGATTTGTCCCCACCCCTAGGCCCAGGAGTAACCTGAGACTGATGTAAGCCAGTCAATGTACCCGCTTCCTCAGCTACAGAGCTCAGGGTTGCAGTGATGGGCTTGTTGCCCTGTCAGAAATGATGATACGCAAGGGGTCATTTGCTAGTTTCTGGGAACGAGCAACCAGAAGAAACTATCAAAGAATGTGACTGTGGTATAAGGAAGAATGTGTGGTATAGAGAATTCTGATAATCTTCTTAATGTCATAAGGGAAGAGTCCATAATTGGAGCCTCAGGATGAAGCCAACACTAACAGGATAGAAAGATGGCTAAATCTCCGAAACATAATGCCGATGAAAATGTAAACTCTATATTTTAAAACACATAAAACAGTAAATAAATATATATAAATTTATGAAATCAGATGTATAGAGTAAAATTATAAAAGCATGGAAAGGAAAGATACCACAGTGGTTATCTCTAGAGAAGAAGAGAAATGGATAGCGGTTTTCAAAGATATCTATAACATAGGTAGGTGGATATTTATTCTCTGTATTTTTCTGCATGTTTAAAATATTTCATAATTTAAATGAAATATTTTATTTAACCTATGGAAAGAAATAGGTTTTGAATCTCCACTTCTTGTTTATCTCTTCAGTCTAAGTAAAATTAAATTCCAGAAACATTTTACAAAACTCTCCTCCCTTTTAAATATTAATTTAGAAAACAGGCTAATTGTAGGGTGTTTACTCATATCAGTAAAGGGTTCTTCACAAATGTTCTTTCGGAATATTTGATTTATAATTTAACTTATATACAAAATTACTACTGGATTTAGTGTGATATAGTAGAAAGAACACTCTATTGAGAATAAGAAGACTTGGAGTCTAGATCCATTTCTGCTGCTAACTAGCATTATGATTTTTAGTCAAGTCTATTTTAATTTTCTGCCCCACTTCCTCACCTACCTCAAGGGTTGGGTTAGATTACTTTTAAGAATCTTTCCATTTTTGACATTATGAATTAGAATTCTTCTACCATGAATAATCAAATACATCTTATGTCACACAAATCTATGAGAGATACAGGATCTGAAGAAAATCCTAATAAACCATAATCTCCTTTTATAAAATTTTACTTTCCTTTAAGATCCCCTAGGTATTCCTATTAACATTCAAACTTATTGTCCAAATGGTATTACCGAAGCATTTTTGAAGCAGTGTGTACCCACCTAGTATTTCAAAAACAAGGACAGTTTCCTGTGCATGTTCACACCAGTACTTCATGCTTTCAATAACTGCAGATATAATTCTCAAAGAATTCTCTTTCTCCTTAAGCTTTAACGGATACAATGATGCTTCCTTTTGAAAAAATGAAAACACAGCATTAGAAAAACCTGTCATTTTTTTCGTCATACTCATTCACTTTTCTTTGTAAAGATTCTAGGTCCTTATAATAGGCAAATGTGTAAAATATGTTAAAAGACTATGTAAAATATGTAAAAGGAACTATTGACAATTTTAGTACAGTCACTCCCCTAAATTAAAGGCATCACTAGTACTTTATAAAGGAGGAGAAACTAGAATGCACTTGGAGAAAATTAATCAAGAAGAGGATTATTTTTTTTCTTTTTAATCTCTGTTTTATATGGGCATTTATTCACTCATTCATTTGTCGATTCTTTGAATATTTTTAAAGCATCATGTGCCAACCCTGTGATAAACACAGGTGAGTAAAACACAATTCCTTTCCCTAATGTGCTCACACTCTAAGAGGGAACCCAGACACATTCATTCATTCATTCATTCCAAAAGTACTTATTGGCACCTACTACGTGCCAAACATAGCTAATGAGGAAACAGTACTGAACAAAACAGACAATCTATCTACCTTCAGAGACTGTACAGTCTAATAGGGGATTCAGAAAATAAATAAATATAGAATGTCAGGAATTGCTATATCCTATGCATTAAAAAAAAATAAACAGGGTAAAAGGATAAAAAGAGACAGGGGTTATTATTTTAAATAGGTTGTTGAGTGAGGACTGCGTGAACAGCAAGTTTAAAGGCCTTGAGATGGGAATGTGTTTGGCATTTTTAAAGATCAACTAAAAGGGTGGAATGGCCAAGATGGCAGAGTAGGAAGACCCTGAGCCCACCTTCTCCCATGGCCACACCAAAATTACAACTATTTACAGAGCAGTTATTGATGAGAAAAACCAGAAGACTAGCAGATAAGAAATTCTACAACTGAAGATATAAAGAAAGAACCACAACAAGACTGGTAGGAGGGAAGATACAAGGTATAGTCAAGACCCATACCCCCAGGGTGGGCAACCCACAAATGGGAGGTTAATTGCAATCACAGAGGACCAGGACCTGGCCTCGCCCACCAGCCTGTTGGACCAGTACTGGCAAGCCTCAGGCCAAGAAAGTAGGCAGGCCTACAAGAAAGAGGAAGGAAGGCAGGGAGGGAGAGAGGAAAAGAAAGCCTGATGACATAAGGTCATACAAAAATAAAAGTTGAACTAGTTAACTAAAATTTTAAAAGATCAACTAAGAATACAGTGTGCTAAGATACTAATTTTGGGGGAGGGGGCACCTTCCTTCATGAGGGCGGTGGCATATCCAAGAACACTTGATGGAACATTTTTTTCCAACTACAATTACCTTCCCTCCTCTTCCCCATTCCTAACGAAGATATGAATGCTTCCTGTTGAGGATTACTGCCTTAATGAGCCACTGTTACTAAGGTGACTATCATATCATTCTTGTGTACAAGGAAACAAGGTTGAGAACCACTGTGGAACATGCAATATTAGTCATATTTCCCGAAAACAAAATTTACCCCAGATGGCTTATTGAAAAAACTGCTTACAGGTGTATGGGCAGAATAAACATAGGGTACTTAAGCACTCAAAGACTAACAACAATAAGAAACTTCTACCACTCCTAGGCTGAAAGGACAAGAGGAGGAAATAAAATTACCAAGCCTGTGAAATCTGGACTTACGGAGGGGCCACATCATGCAGGGACACAGCTACCACCTGAGACACAACACTTAAGCCAGGGGGGAATGGGAAAACCCAACCTCTCTCTCTACCCTTTGATGTCTTGCCTGGGACTTCCACTCCCACTGGCTGACTCCTAACAGAAGCCAGCTAATGGATCCCAGAATGATGCACTATGTAGGACCATTCAGCCTTCCAGAACACAGACAAGGGCTGAGGATAAAGAATCTATTAGACCAGGTGGCGAGCAAGGGAAGATAGCAAACAGCCAGAACATATATGAAAGACATTTACAAAGAATGACTAGAATGAGAGGTGGAGAGAGGAAATAAGGCTGAGGCACAGGTATGGGGAAGAATATAAACCAAAGCAGAGTCATATTAGAGTGCGTTTAGAGAATTGTGAAGAGTCTGAAATGGCTGGAGCATTGAAGAATTAGTGAAATATGGAATACGAATCTGTAAATGTATATAAGACCAGATTATAGAGCAGAAGTCAGCAAACTACGGCCTGCAGGCCAAATCTAATCTGCTATGTTTTGGGGTAAATTTTCATTGGAACTCAGCCACACCAATTAATTTATGAATTACCTATGGCTGCTTTTAAGGTACAACAGCAGAGTTGAGTGGTATAGTTGAGTACTTGCAAGAGAGACAATATGGCCCATAAAGCCAAAAATATTTACTATCTAACCCTCCACAGAAAAAGTTTGCTGACCCCTATTTAAAAAAAAAAAAGAGTGACATATGAAGAAATGAAGAATTGCTGCAAGCAATGGATAAACTATCATCATCTCAATAATTAGCAAACAGTGAAATTCAGAACCTGGTAGGAAATTCTAAAGCAACTCTGAAAAGCAGCAGCCATTCACAACCTCTAAGAAAATATTTTGGACACTAACATATATCTACTCCAACAGAACTGGGTATTTGTGCTAATCAAGTAACGTATACCAGGGGAGTGATTTCAAATGCTCTTATCTCTGCAATTTTCTAAATACTTATCTCATTTTTTTAATGTAAATACAAAAATGCAAATAATATTTAAAAGTTTACCTTGAGGGTGTTTTCTTCTGGAAAACCATCCAACATTTTTTTCTTACGTTGATTTTGTTGAAAATTGGGCTTAAATGCCTGTAATGAACCGTTTCTGTCTAGACTTCTCATTGTGGAGCCAGATATTTTTGACGAATGTGTTTGTGTGAGTACTTCACTTTCTCTTTGGTGAGATAAGTTAGTAGATTCATATACTCTTAATTGTTTCCATTGTTGAGCTCCCAAATTCACTGGACATGAATTTATTCCATTATTTGTCATTAGATTTGTTCTTTTGCACTGAGGCTTAAAATCATTTCTATCCCAAGTTTTTAAAGTGGTATTTTTGTTGCCGTCTCTGTAGCTGAAATAGTTTTGTTTTTTAAATTAGTATTAATTTTGTTTCTATGTACTTTTTCTTAAGTGAAAATTATTAATGAAAATTTGCATTTACATGGTAATTTGTGGTTTATAAACTACTTTGTAATCACTGACCAGTTAGAAATTCCAAATACATCATCACAACAACCCTACAATATATTATACCTCTCTTGGTGAGGAAACTGAGTCTTGAGGAGGAAGTAACTTGCCCAAAGTCATATAGCAAGTTACTGACAATCCAAAACCCAGAGAATCCTAGTCTCCCAACTCAAAGTCCAGTGCCATAGAGTATATTTCTAAATTATACAAGCCTTCATATGACAGTGGTTATGAACCCTCAGGGGCCACGGCAGTGAAAGCACCGAGTCCTAATCACTGGACCACCAGGGAACTCCCTGCTTCCTTCTTTATACATTTATTTTTTAATTTTCTACAAAGTAAAATTTTCAAACGTTAAACTATTGCTCGTCAGTGATTTTAAATCACAAGCAAAATAGATATAGACAGGGTAGGTAGCTGTTTGATTAGAAATTTTGTACTTTTACTGTGTAGCTTAAAAACTCTACTTATGAACATGTTTCAGCATTTTACTAGCTACATTAACCTAAGTGAGCCGTACCAGTTCATCAGAACATGATGTTAATGAGGCCAAAATCAAAAGTATAATTTCTGAGCAGGCTAGTTAAGAGTTCCACAGGGAAAAACTAGTCTAAGTCACAAATGCTTATTCCTGAATAATTTTACTAAAAATACCACAAGTACCACAAGAGGGCAAACAATGCAACCCATACCTTGTTAGGGAAAATAATCCAAGAAAATGTCTAGGTTCCCTAAACCAGATTATATGGGACCTGAAGCTTGTATAATTTAGGGAGCTTTCGTAAGTAAACTAGGTACAAAATTCAGTATGAAAATAATGAGAAAAGAAATCACCACAAATAATTTAAAATTATTTTAAGTTGACAAATACCACAAACATCACAATATCCAGGAAAAACTTACTATCATTAAGTAATTGCCTAAGACACCTCTATAAAATTTTTTCCTACATTAATCACCTCTTCATATGGCAACAATTTTATATTCAACAGAGAGAATAGAAACATAATTTTCTCCTTCCTCATGGCTGTGGAAATTACTTTTATTTTCATAGTTTAGGAAAGTTTCTTTTAGCTTTACAACTCCTTATTGGTAACACTGCATCTGCAACTTTCTCCAATGTTTTCATTCAGGAGGTGCTCCTAGCCTGGGGAAATGCCTTGATATTTCTGTTTAAAAATTAATTAATTGATTAATGGCTATCTCTGGATCAGTGTGACTATGAATAACTTTCTTCCATTTACTTTTTTTTTTGCGGTACGCGGGCCTCTCACTGTTGTGGCCTCTCCCGTTGCCGAGCAACAGGCTCTGGATGCGCAGGCTCAGCGGCCATGGCTCACAGGCCCAGTCGCTCCGCGGCATGTGGGATCTTCCCAAACCGGGGCACGAACCCGCATCCCCCGCATCGGCAGTCGGACTCTCAACCACTGTGCCACCAGGGAAGCCCTTCCATTTACCTTTTTTTCTAGAATTATTATTTTTATAATAAGAACAGTAGGCCATCATAGAAAAAAAAAGAATACTTTATCTTCCCTTAAAAGCAATTTATTGAGCTTTCCTGGTGGTGCAGTGGTTAAGAATCCACCTGCCAATGCAGGGGACACAGATTCAAGCCCTGGTCTGGGAAGATCCCACACACCGTGGAGCAACTAAGCCCATGCGCCACAACTACTGAGCCTGCGCTCTAGAGCCCGTGAGCCACTCAGTCCACACACCACAACTACTGAAGTCCTCGTGCCTAGAGCCCGTGCTCCGCAACAAGAGAAGCCACCGCAATGAAAAGCCCGCGCACCACAACCAAGAGTAGCCCCCGCTCCCCGTAACTAGACAAAGCCCACGCACAGCAACAAAGACCCAATGCAGCCAAAGATAAATAAATAAAATAAATAAATTTATAAAAACCAATTTATTGATCTATCTAAACGTATTTGCCAGGTTGTGCCCAATTTCCAGTTTCTAAAGTCTTCACCTCTCCTCAACTGAGATTTCTTAACCATCAAATGCAATCCCAATTTCTCTAAGACCAGTTATTTAATTGTAGGAGCTTTAGTATGAAAGCTTGAAGATGTTAACATCAGTTCACCTTGCTTATTGTCTAGTACACTAACTCTGGTAAATTAAACCTATTTTGACAACTTGTCTAATAGCTTAATACCTATAAGAATAGGAGTCTACATTGCTCTTGCAAATTCCATGTTTCAAGAGATTCTAGACAAGGGTTATCAGGTAAAATACAGGATGCCCAGTTAAATTTGAATTTCAAATAAATAACAAATAAAATTTTAGTATAATTATGTCCCAAATATTACATGTGACATATACTAAAAAATTATTTGCCCATTATCTGAAATTCAGATTTTACTGGGCATCCTATATTTTTATTTGCTAAATCTTGCAATGTTAGCCTAGATTCTAAACCTAAGCATAGAACCAGTTAAAAGATCTTCAACAGATTACCAACTGCCTACTTGGGTTTTCAAATGTCTTCTGCTCCTGGATTTTCTGTTGTTATATTCCAACTGTCTGACAGATCATTTATTATTTCAAATTGGAATATCCAATACTGGCTGCCTATCCATATTACAATCCGTTACCTAATTCTCTAATGTCTATCAGAATGCATTTTCTCCTAGCACTTGCAGCTGGAACTATGTCTCCGAGCCCATCTCAAACCACTGAATAGGCCTAGTTTGAAGCAGTGGTACTGAAGAAAGAACTGACTGGTCCTGAGGAAACTAGCATGAGTAATAAAAACAATACTAAATTTTTAAAAGTAAAAATACTGTTTTGTTGTATTAACCACTTTATTAAAAGTTTCCCCCTTTTTAAAAAATATGGTATCTTCATCTACTAAAAGTGAAGGTGATGTTAACTTCACAGGGTTGTTGTAAGGATCATTAAAATAACATAACAAAGCACTAACCAATGACTGATATATGATCTGGGGTTGGTGTTGTTTTCCAACACTTTGTTTCTAAAATTATTTCTCTCAGTAGTTTGCCACTTAGCCCAAAATACTAAAGTCCAACCTAAAAAAATAATCCATGTCCTTTATCTGTTCATTTTTTTCGTATTATTTAGACATTAAACTTAGATATTTCTGGCAATGACCCAAAAGTACCCTCACCATCTTTTTTTTTTTTTTAATAAATTTATTTATTTATTTATTTTTGGCTGCGTTGGGTCTTCTTTGCTGTCACAGGCTTTCTCTAGTTGTGGCGAGCGGGGTCTACTCTTCGTTGCGGTGTGCGGGCCTCTCACTGTCGTGGCTTCTCTTGTTGCGGAGCACAGGCTCTGGGCGTGAGGGCATCAGTAGTTGTGGCTCGCGGGCTCCTGAGCGCAGGCTCAGTAGTTGTGGCACACGGGCGTAGTTGCTCCGCGGCATGTGGGATCCTCCTGGGCCAGGGCTCGAACCCACATCTTCTGCATTGACAGGCGGACTCTTAACCACTGCGCCACCGGGGGAGCCCTTCCCTCACCATCTTACCATATGCTTATGATTTCATTCTCTGTCTTTCTTATTCCATCCTATTTACCTTGGAGCTGATTATCTTACTGGGGTAAGGCTGAGCATTCTATTTGGTTCTCAATTCCTAAATATATCCGACATTTTTTTTTCATTTATTTTTTTTAACATCTTTATTGGAGTATAATTGCTTTACAATGGTGTGTTAGTTTCTGCTTTATAACAAAGTGAATCAGCTATACATATACATATATCCCCATATCTCCTCCCTCTTGTATCTCCCTCCCACCCTCCCTATCCCACCCCTCTAGCTGGTCACAGAGCACCGAGCTGATATCCACGTGCTATGCGCCTGCTTCCTACTAGCTATCTATTTTACAGTTGGTAGTACATTTAGATACAGTTATTCTTGACTCTTTAACTATTGTCAATTAGATCATTAATAATCCACAGCAAAATCATAAATTCATGGTGATAAATATTTACAGAAACTTCATTATAACATGAAGTATTCTTTGGAAATATAATCACTACCAAATTTACATATTTTTAAAGTTATATATGGCATGTTCTCTTCTTTTATAAAACACAGCTAATATCACTATAGTTAGTTATTAAGTATATAAATTTCCTAAATATAATTCTGTTTAAGAAAGGAAGTATAGATAGAGGAGGAGGGAAGGGACTAAAGGAGGAGATGGAAAGGAGAAGAATGAATAGAATAAGAAAAATCTTAAGTAGACTCACCTCCAACCACTCTTGCTTCTTTCAGCATTTAATTGAATAGATGTAGACACAGAATCTTGACTTCTCAGGGGATGAGAAACTGAATGTGGTATTTGCCTTTCAAGGAAATATGTCTTATTAACTATTAATAATTTGTTCCCCGATTGAGAAATATAAAAATATAAAATATATATAGAAGAATAACATCAGTCTGTAACAGACACATACATTCATTGGTATATATTTTTCCACATACCCTGTGTTCACTGTTTTCGTTAAAGGAGGCAGCTCTGGATTCATAACTTCCCAGGCCCAATCTGAAAAGATACAAGTAATACAGGTAAGAGTAAGATAGGGAGCATTTTTTGAAATAATTCTTTCATATTTATTTAATATGTGGGGGGAGGCAGTTGAAAGTTTGAAGGAGAAAAGGACTTGAATATATGGACATGTTCTTCAATAGTACTTTGTTGTGGAATTTGTCATAGGCTGCCTTATTAATTTTTTAGATGTCTTTCTTTCCCACTGTATTCTAAGCAAGGTAATAGTTTAATCTGTATCTCTTCCACAGTCAATCCTAGTATAGCACCTTGTATTTTGTAACATAAACTCAGTGTAGTCAATGTTTCTTAATCCCAACCCACAGCAAGAAATACATCGAAACCCGGAATATATACAGGCATGGTGTGCATGTGTATGCGCGCACGTGTGTGTTTGAGGGAGAATATAACAATTTTACTATCAATTCTTATTCTTACTATATGATATACTGACACTTTCTATTCTATTCTTTTCTATTTTATTCTCTTCTATTTATTTTTTAAAAGGTTGGTTATTTCCTAACCTACTAATGGATCAAGAAAAAGAATTTGAAAAACACTGATCTAGTCCTATCTCTTGCCCAATATAAGAATCTTGTTATATCTCTGACAGATTGTAATCCTGGTCAGAGTTTGAAAAGTTCAGTACTTCAGGAGGATGCACACTTCCCTATGGAACAACTCAAATTGTTATTTTTCAAGATCATCTATCATCCATGCTACTTATAAAACTATTTTAGAGAACTTTTTAAATGGCAGAAGATGACCACTTATGCATATCCATGTGAATTTTTAATTTTTTATCCATAAAAATGAGAATAATATGAAATTCATACTTCCAATTCCTCAAATGTGGAAGAAAACAAAATAACTATAGATGTAAAAGTAGACTAAGGTCTATGGTTGCACAAGGATTTTTAAATTCTAGTTGCATAAAATCCTATTAAAGATTTTTAAGTGTGTCCCCTCAAAATGTAAATGTATATAACCAGCATGTACCAAGTATATTTCAGACTGTCTGCCTGTCCATGCCTTCTTCCATAGAGAAGTAAAAAGTAAGCAAACATTAAGACCTTTCAGCACAAACCACCACAGCTAATTGTTTCAGATATGAGAGGCTAACCATAAAGATAAATTAGGATTTCAGTGACCTCATTTAATATGAGCTGAAGCAGAGGCTCTCTGTCTCTAGAATCTGAATCAAGAGAAACAGAGGGCAGCCAATGATGAGCCCTGAGAACTAGAACTAAAAGGTTATGTTAACACCAAGCAAGAGCAATTTAGTTCACACGCCAGTCACCAGTCGAAGCTATAAGGCAGCCAATGGGATGAAAGAGTGAAAAGCCAATAAATGAAAAAAGGCAAAAATTATGTAAGAAGAGAAAAAAGACTAGGGGCAAGCACTAGAAATTCCTGGGCTTCTACCCTTCCTAAAGTCTACTTTCTTCCATTTTTCCCGTGTTCCCATTCACACTTATCCTTATTCCTGAAGGAACTTGAGTTTCTCCATTCTTTATCACCAAATGTTTAAGTCACAATATCTATACGTGTTTTGAAAAAGAAAAAAAAAGCTTTACAATATAGGTTACTACTTCATTAGAACAAAGGCTCCAGATTTAAGATACTCCATTTAAATGCTAAGACACCCTTGTAGACAAGGAAACTCAAACTACTGTACTGGAATGTTCAGAAAGAACCAAGTAATCCCTATAATTGGATAGTGGAAAGAAGAAAAAAATAAACTTTCTATTTCCATTATAATAAAATAGAAATGGTAATTTTCTATAATCCTATTTCTTATTTTATGAAAATTTTCACCTTATTTTCTTACCTGTTGGTAGAGGAGGGAAATCATAACTGTCAGAAGCAGTACTGATACCTGGATCATTTTTAAGTGGATTGGATGTTAATGGCTGTCTATTCCTCTTTTTCTGATTGAACAATTGTACGGGCAAACAGCCTAAATTGAATGTACCGATAAATAAGTACATAATAGGCAAATAGATCTAGTTATAGACTAATTACTAGTATATAAGAATACACGATTTGAATTTGTCTGCTTCTATACATTAATTTTATATTTATTACAGATATATTTCTATAGATTTGGAATTTTTTTACACTCTTTTTAAGATCCCGAATAGCCTTGTCTCTCTAAAAACTCCTTTCTTGTTCTGTGTTGACACTGCCTTAATTCCTCTTGTTTGGCAGTAATTCCCATCTCCTCCCTCATCCCCCTACCCTTTCCAAATCCACTTTTTGTTTTCCTTACTTCCCTCCTGTGCTTATCACCATATCAACTGGAGGGGACACTTCAAGTACAACAGAGGTAAGGGAGAACCAAAATTTGACCCATTTTGCTTTCCAAAACCCTAACCACTCTCTGACTGTGGTAGCATACCCTTTAAGGCCATGGTTCTCAAACTTTACTGTGACTAAGATTTATCTGTGGTTATGCTTAACATGCCAGTTCCTAGACCCCACCCTCATAGATTTTATTTCAATCGACTTGCTTTGGAAACCAAAACTCTGCAATTTCAACAAGAACTCCAGGTGTCTGTAATGCATATTTTCTGTGGATCATTTTGAGAATGACTTAGAGTGATAGTAATAAATCCAAATGAGAATAAACACTACTCCAAACCCTCCAGTTGAGGGACCTGGGATCTCAAGTCAGGTCAAAAGTCAGAACACTAAAACTAGAAGGGATCTCAGAGGAAAAAGAGGTCCAGAAAGCTTACACATTGACACAGTGAAAGAACCTAGATAGGGCCCACACTTCCTAACTCTCAGTTCAGATATCTTGCCACTATACCATACTCTAGTTGGTCCATCAACACTTACACTTACATGAGCATATAGATTCTGGTAACTGTCTGATGAACGGCTGGGAAAACGATGTGGGTTCAGACTGTCTGAATTTGAATTACAACTTCAAAGCATGTTTCAATTAAAATTTAAAGTACAAACTACGGCTATTTCCTTAAACTCATTGTGCCAATATGGCATATAGTGAGAGGCAGAATTCTATAGTGATTAAAAGGATGGAGTCTAGGTTCAAATCCTGGCTCTTCCACTTCATAAATCACTTATTTAACCTCTTTGTGCCTTCGTTTCTCATCTAGAAAACAGGGATGATAATAATAACTCTCTCAGAGTTAAATAAATTAACATATAATTAAATGCCCAGAATACAGTACACCCCCATAAATAATAGCTATTATTATCTTCATTGTGCATTATCATCATTCCTTTGGTTCTCTTCATTCTTGCCCTCTGTCCTTATACTAACAAATTGGGAAAGCAGAAATGGCAGGGGAAGCTATTAGGGAAACAGAAGCACTTCTGAAAATATTTTAAATAGTCACAAATAAAAATTAAAATATTATTAATTTCTTTATTTTCAGCTTAAAAAGCACAAAACAACTCAAGCACATGGGATTTGTAGAAAGAATACAAGAGTAAATCCAGGAAAGTCTGATTTTACTTCCACCTAAGCCACTAAGTGTTTCGTCTTGAGTAAGTTATTTTACTTCCTTCGACCTAAAAAGTAAAGAGGCTAGACTAATGTTCATTCTTTTTAAAAGTTCCTTCCAAAATGTTGCATCTATATACCATACAAGGTTTACATAGTGTATACAAACTATAGAAATTAAAAAAATAAAAGTCAGTCGGTACCTGCTGTATTCCGAGTTGAATTTTCATTGATGTTTCTCTTCATTTCCTTTAATATCAAAGTCTATAATTTTTTCTTTAGCGCTCCAACTTTACAACGTGGAGTTGTTCGACTAAACCTTCAAAGAAAGAAATCTATACCTTGTATTGTATCAACAACAAAATCAAGTTCTCAGCCTAGTAATTACTGAAATTATGGTTTAAACCTATGGTTTCAAACCTGATAATGTAAACTCTCTGCCAAACTCTTTTGCTTTCTGAGTAAGAATTTACAGCATAACCCATTTTTCCAAATCTGTTTGAAATAAGACTAGTGTGGCTATAATCTTGCTTCCTAAACATATGTGGATTTTCACAATAAAAAATAATTTATTTCAGAATCAAGGACCCACAATGAGAATAATTCTGAACCAGATCTACAAAGAGGGAGAGGGACTACAACATTGGCAAACAAACTTACAAGGCCAGGGAGGAAACATACACAATTGAACTAGCCATGTGAGAACGTATTCTGTGTCTCACTTTTAAAACACTGTGCAGATCATCTGCTTTGGCCATTAGTTTGAGATCCCTGGATTACATAATGCCAAAGACTAAGGCCTCACTTAATATCCAGAATAACTGTACTGATAAGTTTCCACTCCGTTTCTATAACTTAAACAAGTGAAAGAAGATTTTTTTGTTTTTGCTTTTACCACAGAATTTCTGTTGTAGTTTTTTTCCATGTTTAGCCTCTTATATTTTGATCCCAATTTAATTCAATAAATACTTGCCTATTTCATGAAAAGGTAAGATTCAAATCTAAATAAGATCATTTCTGCTCCCAAGTTCTCTGCCCCATGAGACAAATAGACATGAACACCACTGAGTAACAATGCAAATCATACTGAGGTGCATATGAATTTCCAAATATCGTTTCTAGAAATAAAACTTGGGAAACATGAGGTCAGGGGCTGCCCCTGCTTTGTTTCCACAGATTGGTCGTGAACCTGGATATAGTATGCCCTTTAGAAAATATTCTTGATGCCGTTCTAGGAACCAAAACAGCTTATGTGACCTTTTCTCAGCCCAGAAATACCAACGCAACACACATCCTGAGCTTAGAGGGGGACGACAAGAGACTCAGGCAAACAAAAGCGCCACATCCTCCCCTGGACCACTGACCCTGGGGGCAGGGGCCCTGAGGTGCCCCCCACTCCGGCTTCCCACTGGACCCTAATTACATTAAGGCGGGTGGTGACATCGATGTGCAGAAAGTTTGCTCAATGCGCACACAGGCACACACCCTGCCCCAAAGACCGTTGCCTCAGAAGGAGGCCGTCGGGCCTACTTGGGCGCCTCTTGGGGAAAAAACATCAAGCTCCAGTCAGGGCTCATGTTCTCTCCCAATGATCTCTCCTGAGCCAGGGATCGCGGCAGTTTGGTAACTAGGGCCCACACAAACTCTTT
>NW_006780838.1:695698-696278 GCF_000442215.2 Lipotes vexillifer | reverse complement strand
CCACACGACACGCAACTTTAACCTTCCGGTTCCTCGCCTCCGTCAACCGTCACCCCGTCAGCCACCACCAGCCGCCTTCCCGCCGCCGAAAAAACGCGGAAGCCGTGCTCTGCGCATGCGCGGCCCCGCCGCGCGCCCCCGTCGGCGCAGGCGCAGAGGCCGCCACCTGGGGGCTCGGCGCCGTGTCGTCGTCACTTCTGTGGACAAAGAGGGAAAGACACGCACCCCTTTTCCCTGGCACGGAAACATGAACGCGCCTCCCCTTGCGTTCTCATACTGTTGGGTACACGGCACAGGGATGGCTCTTCCTCTTTGGAGTTTTGCCCAGAGAGGGACAAGCCTGCTCAGGCAACCTTCGCCCCAGCTTCATCAGGAAGTTAGGCCAGAGCTGGTCGCCCAACCCCGTTCCCACACTCCGAAGTCACTTCTTAGGTCTAGACGTCAGTTTGTGAGATGCTGGTGGCACCCCAGAGTGTGCCTAGAATAGGATGACTCAAAGGCCACAGGCCTGGGGCTTCCCTGGCGGTGCAGTGGTTGAGAGTCCGCCTGCCGATGCAGGGGACACGGGTTCGTGCCCCGG
>NW_006780838.1:687386-695478 GCF_000442215.2 Lipotes vexillifer | reverse complement strand
AAAAAAAAAAAAGGCCACAGGCCTCAAAGCCAGGTCAGAGGGGTCTCTCTTGGTCTGGCTGAGAGTCTGAGTGAGGTCAAGCAGACGGGGCATTGGAGTCGCCAGGAGGCTGGGAGAGCTGAGGGCTGGGTTTAGATGACAGTCCAGCAAGGCCAAGCGTGGTCAGGAAGGCAGGGCCAGTGCTGCACAAGCTCGGGAAGGGAAGGAGTACATACCTTAGAGACCTAGGACCCCGGAGAGGAAAGGGAAGGTGCAGTGACCTGGGCTCTGGCCCTCGACCATTGGACTGCCCCTCTCTGGCCCTTTGATCTCCGGCACGTTACCCCCGCTAAACCTACATTTCCTTCCTCAGTTAAATAGCAATAATAATACTTAATTGCCCTGAAGATGCTAAAAGAGAAAATGAGCAGTTCTGACACACGGTAAATGCTCAATAAATGTTAGCCCTTATTTAATAACAGTAGCTGCCATTTATTGAGTACTTACTGGAGGCCAGGAATAATAATTCTACTTCTGTCTGGGTTCAAAGCCCATTTTTTGTTGTTACCCTACCTTCTGACCATTTGAAGACTGGGGTAGGTGAAGGGAAGAGTTGCGAAGGGACCCAGAGATAAAGGGAATGTTGTTAGTGAAGTCCTAAGACTATGAGACCATGAGACTTATTAGTAGTTTCTTTGAAGATTAGGCCAAATAAAAGAGAATGTTGGAAGATAGGATTAGAGATAGATTGAGACCAGATAATAAAAGATCTTGAATGCCAAACTAAGGAATGAGTCTGAAGGAATAAGGTCTTCGTTTAATATGGAAAAGAGAAGACTTCACACAATAAAATGTCTGAAAAAACTTGTCCTCATGGTTCCAGAGAGGAGGTTTTTTAAAAAATGAGTAAAAACTTCAAGGAAGCAGATTTTGACTTGATATATACATATGTACACACACACACGTATGTAACACCCATCTACCCCCCAAAATAGGTTTCTCATTGAAAGAAAAAGACTTTAAACCCACTGTGAGAAACATCCTGAGCTACATCTGTGAGGACTGCAGAAGTGGAATCTTTGCTAGCAGTTTATAAACCTATCTGTTCTATCACTATCTTGTTCTGGTTATCATTTATTTATTTCCACCTAGAAAGTTATTCTGGATGGATGACAGCTATAGGACCACAGGGGAAGAAAAAATTAAAATAGTAATAGTAGTTTGATTACATGACTGCTGGACAACCACACTGTGTATGAGACGCTTTATGTGTCGTATTGGAGAGAAGACCCTCTCATCCCCCAATCATACTATTTTGGAAACAACTCTGCCTTAAATTTGTTTCCTACAAATTTTCTGACATTGATCAATTGGACAGCCATGACTATGAAAAATTTATCCTCCCTTTGTTTTAAAGTATATTATTTTACTAATAAATCAGGCACCAACATCCCTACAAAACATTTGTAATACTGGAAGTCAGGCTTATTTTTTTTAAGTACTTCAAAACATTAAATATTCAACCTAATTGTGAGATAGTGACAACTAGAAAGGGTCTCACTTTGTATACTATGAGTTCTCTGAATTCTCAGAAAGAACTAGACTAATAAGAATTTGTATTTTTTGTAGGGTGCGCTTTGGGAAACAGGGAGTTAAAAATCTTTCGGAAGTTAACTTGGTATAAGAGTATGAAAAGCCTCTGTTGCTCTAGTTCTAAGGAAATGCTCTCCTTTTTTTCTAATAAAGCTTTCCGCAGAAGACAAACTCTGTACACAATAAACAGGGTAAGTATAGGACAGAATTACTACAATTCATTAACTCTCAAAAAAGTTATTCATTTTGACATGTAAGGGAAACTTTATTTATGAATGTTAGATGTGCTTCAGAGTGCTGTTCTGTTAAAATTCCATAAAACAAGCCTCGAAATGCAAGTCATTTGTGCCAGCTACAAGTACATAGCTGAAGCAGCATTTCCAGAGAGACTAGGGCAAAGGACAGAATTAACCACAAATTGGCAGAAAAGAAACAAAACATAATCGAGTGTTAATAATTCACCATAGTTACTGCTCTTAAAACTAAAGTAACTAAACAATACGACTGTCATCTGTTTACATTTATGCTTGTTTTCTGCACCTCTACAATGAAGTGTTCAGTGTACACAGATGTGGGCAAAAAATCAAAGGCTGCAGGGCTTTCTCTGAAATTAGAACAGTAATTTTAATGTGTACGTTTTGGTTTTATTATTATGCTTTCTCTATCTCTGCATTATAATCTCTTAAAGGAAGAACACAGGTATTGGTTTATTAAATATTTTGAAGCATTCACATTTTATATTTCCATCATGTGTTTGTTTGTAAGCTTGTTTGTTTCCTGAGTACATTGTAGTGACTGTTCATGTGAATTTGGAAAGAGCAAAATTAGAACTTTGGGGAAAGCCAAAAATAACAGGGAACACCCTTTTGTTCTGTGAAAAACACTGGACTTAGATTCGGCAAACCTAGATCTCAGGCCTAGTTTTCTCCTGGAAGCTTGGGAAATTTAACCAAGTTATTTAACCTCTTTTTTCTCTACCTCTGCAATGGGGATGTCAATACCTAACCCACCCTATCTCATAAAGTGGATATGTGAATAAACTGAGATAACATATGCGGAAGAACATTATAAACTGAACTAGTCTGCAGTTGTAATGAATTACTCTTGTCGTACCCCTTTGAAACAATCTCCCATTACTAGCACATAGTGTTTTCAGTACTTGAACATGTTTGACTTTCTGGGTGATTGAGCATGAAATCAAATCGGATTTGGCTCAGAGTCATTTCTGCAAAGGGATGTAATCATCTTAGTACAGTGTTCTGGATAGTTTCCCCTAATAAGACCCCCTCTTGAGTAACACATTCCAGTGGAGAGTCTCTGTTGCCAGTAAATTAGGCTTTGTCCATATAAACTCATATAATCTGGTTCGTATATATAGCATGCCCCAAGACATTTTCAGGCATTACAAAGTCTTGAAAATTACTAACAGTTGTTTTTCCTTTAGTATTTGGACAAAAAGTGAGAAAGATCCCTAAGCAAGTCGACATAGAATTACTAATAACTTCATGAGAAAGAAATGAAAGCATGTTTCAAAGTAGCTTTTTAAGACCCAGTGATCATTGATTTGGTTCTTGCATCTCTGACCATGAAAAGGCATTCTGAAAGAAAGGATAGTGGTTCCAGAGGAGGTCTCTGAAGATCTGCCATTGGCTGTTTATAGAGATGAAATTCAAATGTCCTCAGATGATAAAAAAAAAAGGGCCTGAACTCGTTTCCGAGAAGAAATGGTTTAAAGTGGAAACATAAATATTGAATTTATACTATAGACCTTTTCTTTAGGCATACTATAGACCTTTTCTTTATTTTTTATATAGACAGGCATACTATAGACCTTTTCTTTATTTTTTATATTTTTGAGGATAAGAAAAGTGTAATCTATTTTTACTACTACAAATAGTCATGAAAGCACCATTAGATGACATTCTAGCTGAAGAGAAAACAGAAGTTTTGCATTAGTGTGAGATGTTAATTTATTATTGCATTTAGGTCTACCGACCATTTGAGGGAGTTAGAAGTTAAACAGCTGTATCTCTAGTTGATCTCTGCATATTTTAATCCAAATATGGTAAGGGGGCAGGGCTAAATAAGGGAGTGTTCTTATAATAAACAGGGCTCAGAACTTGTAACAGAAAATTAAAATACACTCCACTCAAGTTCTTGCGTAGTTAACTTTGCACTTTGGTTAAAGTCTCATTTAGATTTAAATTTCTAAACTTTGCTTACAAAATTAAGTTTTCTTTGATCTCCTCTCTTCTGAATTGCAGAAATCAGATAAAACTACTTGATAAAATGATTTCCTGTCACGCTGCTGAAGATCCTATTAAAAAGGTTGCTATCTTTGGAGGAACTCATGGGAATGAACTAACAGGAGTATTCCTAGTTAAGCACTGGCTGGAGAACGGCACTGAGATTCAGAGAACAGGGCTGGAAGTAAAACCATTTATTACCAACCCAAGAGCAGTGAAGGAGTGCACCAGATATATTGACTGTGACCTGAATCGAGTTTTTGGACCTGAAAATCTTGGGTAAGACTATATGTTGTGTTGTGTGTGTATGCATGCACACATGTGTGTATGTGGATATGTCTGAAAAGTAGTGTGTGTGAGAGCATATGTATATACGTTTGATATTCATGTTTGTACATATAGTTGCTATTGTGAATAAGATCACTTTCACTTTTGTTATACGCCATTATGAATTACTCAGTTCCCTAAACTGGGCATTCATGTGCTCTTTTATAAACTTTTATAACCATCAGACTGTTCTTAACTGATTTTGTTTTTAAATGTATTCTATACAGACTGAGACAACAAATAACAAAGGATTTTATTTTTAAGTCATATCTTTAAAGAAACAGATTTAATAGTCTTTTGCATTAAATGAATGTTTGGCCACTATGCTTGGGTACATATTTGTTAGCTTTCTAGGTGATTTACTGCTCTGTGTTTTGCAACTATGTTTATGGTAGTGCAGAAAGTTCTAGTTAAGAAAAGTGCAATGTTTCAGTTAATATTTGTTTAATGAAAGAGTGAATAAATGTCTATCACCAGAAAACATTAGACCGCTCTGTGATCTGAGGAGTAGATATACTACCTTCAGTAATGGATCACTAAGACCTGAATTTTCTGAATTTAAATTACTGCTGATGATACATTGCATACAGTGTATGCAATCATAACACTCTAGGTATGTCATTATTATTTTTGCCTTTTTTTTTTACATCATTATAGCTACCACTGTAGACATATAGGCTTCTAAGCTTTTTACCACTTCTTTCTTTCATTTACCTAAAAATATTATTAAATACCTACTCTTCATGGGGCACTGTGCCAGGTACTGTGGGAGTACAAAGCTATGGACAAAGTGGTTTCTACTTTCAATGGGTTGGCAGACTACAAGCTAAGATATAAGTCATGCACAGGAACAACTAATGGAGCACCACTTTATGTACTCATTTTCTATTAAATCCTAATTTGAGTTTAAAGAGTTACTTAATGTCATCACAGATCAAAAGATGGTTACTACATTTATATAAATTTGCCTCACTTTATGGAATAAATTTTTCTGGGGCAATTATACATTAGCCATAGCTTGCGTATCAGGCCATGTTCTCACTAACATAAATTTTAATTTCAAAAATGCTTTATCTTCATGACTGAGGTTATGTCAACACAATTAAGGTTTATCTATTCACCTGAAACAGCTATTAACTAACTCATATTACAAGTAAGAATTTCTTGAGGAAGAACTTTTAGTTGGCATGTTAACTTCCCAAATAACTCTGAGATGAACTAGAGTGAGTTTTCTTATTATGACCACTCAATAACATGCATTTCAATGAGAGTAGTCTCTAATTAAGTTCACTTTCTACTTCTTGCATTTAACACTTATCAGAGGCTAGACAGTTCTCTCTCAGGGTGGTTATGGAAACTTATGAAATAGATAAGTTAATTACCTTCTTTCACCTTCCCTCTCCCAAATTTTGCTGCTTTTCCTCTATTCGTCATCTCAGTGATGTCACGATTACCCACCAAATCACCTATGGAAATCATCTTAGAACCTTCCCCATTCTTCATCCCCTACGTCTAGTGGGTTACGAAGTCTCCCAATTATTCAAATATTGAATAGTTGTAGGTATTTTGCAAATCCAGTCTTCCTCACCATTTTTACTGCCTTAGTTTACTTGCTCTATAGGCAGTTAGAGTAGCGTCCTAAAGAATCTTCCTGCATCCAGCCTTACTCCAATCCTCCCTACCATGTATTGTCTGTGTGGCGCTAGCCATAGGGATCATTCTAACATGCAAATCTTGTCATGTCTTTCCCCTGCTAAAAATTCTTCAAAAATCTCCTATCCAGAATAGATTTAAGTAATTTAGTATATAGATGTCATTCCCTTTAGGATATTGTTCCTGCCTATTCTTTCAGCTTTATCCTTTGGGACTCTTCCCGTGGGACCTGGATTCCAGGCACAAGAATTCAAAGTGTCTATTATCTTTCAAGACTTCAAACCTTGACCATGAGCAACTGGGTGGCTGTGGTGTGATTTACTCACATGGGGGAGAATGAGAAGCAAATCAGTTGGGGGAGGGGGAGAATTCATGAAGTTGTTGCATGAATTAACTTTTAAAGTGCATATGTATCCTTTAGGAACTATGTCTGGTTGCATGTAATAGAAATCTGAAAACAGTGGCTTAAACAAATAAGGGTTTCTTTTTCACAAGTAATAAGTCCAGAGGTAGGCAGTCCAGGGCTCGTACAGTGGCTCAATGATATCATCAGTGCCGCAGACTCCTCCTCTCTTCCCTCTGCACTGGCCTTGATGTGCAGCTTTTGTCCCATAGCTGAAAAATGGCTGCTCCACTTTTTTGACTGATTTCCAGGCAAGAATTACCCAGGTGCAAACTGTAGGTCCTTTGAAGATACTAACAAAAACAGTCAGAGAATGGAAATAAATGGAATTAGAGAGAAATGTGGTTGAATGCTTTAATGAGGAAAAATAAATTTAAATTATCATGTACATTAAGAAAAAAATGTATCCTAACCACTGGGGGTGGGGCAGGTAGAGACTCATTTGAGAATTCAATAAAAACTATCAACCGTCATCCCAGAAAATGCATGTACGCATATACCTGCAAATGTTTGTATTTTTGCAGGGTCTACAGACTCTTCTCTGTAAAGCTTGACCCTGAACCACTAGTGGTTCCTGGACATCACTTAAGAATCCCTAATTAGATGATGTGAGCACCTAAGTTTGACTATTTTTGTGCACTAGAACTAGCTGTAGTGCAAAAAAAAAAAAAAAAAGAAAAGTCGGTGCATTTGATGGTCTAGTTCCATTATAGCCTAGTGCACTTAACTACTAAGAGACTGTTGATTGAATCAATGGAAGAATTTTGTTCAGGGTTGAAGTCAAATGATAAACTGAAATGTCCTTCTTGTGACCAGCCACATAAATGAACTATTATTTGCAAGCATGTCAATGCAACATTACATGGAATCAAATGGAAGGAAAAACTGTAAATTTTCGATTATAAAGTTTTCAAATAAATTTCCAATTCCTTCACAGATTTTTCATATTACAGGTTTGGCAACTGGTTTCTTATATACTGGGTTCTTATTGTATATTTATGTTACCTTAGCCACAGATGTTCTTAATCTTTTTCTCTCTGCTAATAACAGCAAAAAAATGTCAGAGGATTTGCCATATGAAGTGAGAAGGGCTCAAGAAATAAATCGTTTATTTGGTCCAAAAGATAGTGAAGATTCCTATGACATTATTTTTGACCTTCACAACACTACGTCTAATATGGGGTGCACTCTTATTCTCGAAGATTCCAAGAATGACTTTTTAATTCAGATGTTTCATTATATTAAGGTAATGTCAATGTTATTAATTTACAAGTTAGCATAGGACCCATAATTTTAAGTCACTTGTAGATGTGAAACAAGCAGAAAAGGGTCAGGAGGGAGGGTCCAAGGGAAATGGGGGGCTGGGAGGAGCACCAGAATAGAGGTAGTAGTGACAGGCGGGAGAAAAGGAGAAGAAATGAGTAAAACAATAAATGCAATGAATAAAATAATAAAACATATGGACCATCGCGTCTATAAAATTTTAAATCTTTTATCAAGACAGCCACCAAATCATAGGCTATGTGGTAAAATTAATACCAAAATTTTAAATGGTATGGTAGAGGTGGCTCAAGGAAGGAAGCTCAAAAAATAGTCATTTAATGTTGACTAAAGACCAATGGTAAAAAGATTGGCTCTCTTGAGTCCTGCCCTTGTCTCCATTTGATTCAGATACCCTAACATTCAGTATTTCATATAGCTAATCATTTTAAGGCTCAAAAATCTACAAGATGAAAAAAATCAGCAATCCATTGCTATACCTAAAGAAAAACTGCTAGAGAATAACAAGCAAACAAAAACACAAATAATAAACTGTATGATTATTTTTATATAAAGGATAGCCTTCCTTCCGGAGAGCTGGTATGAGCTGGTATGATTTAATGGAAAGAGT
>NW_006780838.1:678841-687364 GCF_000442215.2 Lipotes vexillifer | reverse complement strand
AGTGTGACCCGTATAGCCAGTGCCTGGGTTCAAATCCTGGCTTTCTCTCACTAACTTTGAACAAGATATTCAACTCCCCAAACCTTGCTTTCTTCATTTTATAAAATTGACATAATAACAATACTTACCCCATATGGCTGTTATAAGCCTTAAATGAGATAAGATATTTAATGCACTTAGCTGAATGCCTGGCAGATAGTAAAGATTAACTATTAGTTTTGTTTCCTTGAATTTTTTGGCGTTGACTAAATGGTAGTTCTGGTAAGAGATCATAATGCAGCTATTCTTTGTTGCTGATTGAAGGGAGAGCTGAATACTTTGCTTGCCCGGCGCAGAAGCAGCATGTTATCAAAACTGAGAGGGCCCTCTTGAATCCTCCTTCAGATAAGTGGAGGTAGGGGGAGTTAGCCGACATCTGTAGGGACCTGGCCCATAGGGGTAGAAAAAGAATTCTTTAAGAGACCAATACTAAGCTAAATAGTAAGTGTAACCAGGGGTGAAAACAAAAATAACCAAATCCGTTGAGAAAAAGAATTTATTCATATTCTTTGTTTATGGTTCTGGGGAATTGTTTAATGTACATTTTATCCAGAAAGCTATATATTATCCAATTTTATATGTAATTCATTTATGTGCTTTCAAAGCTTTAATAATACCATCGGATTTTAGAGTGTGTTTCATAAAGCTGTCTTACTAATCTTAGTTGATGAAGTGAAACATATTGAAGACATTATTGACTCTCTAATAGCAAAGAGAACAAGGCATATGGTCTTTACATAATAAGAAAAATGTTTTAAATTCTTTTCAGACTTCTTTGGCTCCATTACCCTGCTATGTTTACCTTATTGAGCATCCTTCCCTCAGATATGCAACCACTCGTTCTATAGCCAAGTACCCTGTTGGTAAGTCATATTTCCCACTGTCACAACTAAACAAAATATGTCTGAGATGAAACTCTGAGAAAATTAATTTAAAGACTATTTATAGCTACTTTGCTTATCATTATGGCTTATAACTGTCAAGTAATAAGCAAACTATCTGCAGGCAGTCTCTAACTATATCAGATTTCCTCAATTTCATTGAGCAGCTTTCCACATTCCAGGAAAAAACACTGAGCTGAGGGAATTTGAATCTTTTATAATGGACAGTAAGCAGCCTGCCTTTTGCTTAAGGAAGACACCATCCCTATCTTCCAAGACTATTTACTATACAAACATTCTTTAAAAAAATAATCTGGAGCCAAGGCAGTCACTATCTTGCTGGCAAGATGTGCAGAAGTACAAAAGACCCATGGAAAATTCTCTCCCAACATCCCTCTTAGCACCTGCTTTGCGGTAGAGTCTCTGGTAACCTGTGTTTGTTATCCATTCACTCGTTTGCCCTGTCGGTCACTGGGCTGTGAATTCATCTTTACCTTCTGGTAACTTCCAACATGCAGGTTTGCACTCTCATACACCCTCCCAGACGGACAGTCTCTTTTTCTATATTCCATTCTCTTTCCTGAGTGACCTATTAGCATAATTGTTTGCAGACCACACTATAATCATTAAAATTGCTGTCACAACTTAAAATCTTTTTTGTCAGATCTCAGGTGGTTTAAATAAGAGAAATTTAATTTAAAAACAAGTTGTCAGGGGCTTCCCTGGTGGCGCAGTGGTTGAGAGTCCGCCTGCCGATGCAGGGAATGTGTCTCTCCACCGCTGAGCATGCGCGTCCGGAGCCTGTGCTCCGCAACGGGAGAGGCCACAACACTGAGAGGCCCGCGCACCGCAAAAAAAAAAAAAAAAAAAAAAAAAAAAAAAAAAAAAAAAAAAAAAAAAAAAAAAAAAAAAAAATGCTAAAAACAAACAAACAAACAAACAAAAAAACAAGTTGTCAAACAATAGAAGCAAATTTAAGGTTATCTTGGTTATTCAATTATTGATAATTTTGGTGCATAATCAAGGGATCAGTTGAGGCAAGCTAAATAGCCAAGTATAGGTAATTATTTGAAACAAACCAAATGCTTGACAATAATGGATAAAGTTCCTTTTTCTCTGTGACACCATATAAAGCATAGGATTTCCAAGTCTTGAGAGAGCAATCTTGGTCTATTACATTTATGGGGCAATGCTGCTCTTAGGTAGAGCAAATATCTACTGATATGTTTGACTGTTAAAAAGAGAGCCAAATCTTTCAAAGGTTTCAATATGGGGGAGTATTAAGATCATCATAAGTAATAGAAATATTATATGTTCTCCTTTCAACTTTACTATTTTATTTGGAATATTTTTTATATCATCCAGTCATTGGGGGGAAAAACACTTAAGATCAGAGAGACACACTCTCCAACTCAATGTTTTATAATACTCCTATGACTTTAGGTGCCACAAGATGTTCATTGTAATTTCAAGCATCATATGCCAACATGACAATATCTACTGGAAGAAAGGAGACTCCCAGGAACTCCCCTGCAGACCTTCCATTATGGCCAGTTGTTCAGAACTGGGTCACATATCCGTTCTTAAATTAATTACTAGGGTTAATGAGATTACTATGATTGACTAAAACTATTCTACACTTACCCCTGAGTTGGATACCCCAACCAAAATCAGGACTCTGTCAGCAAGGAGTAAGACAGAATGAATTTTGGGTAGGCAATCAACAATGTCTTCCACAGTATGCATACAAGACATATCCATGAACACATTTTCACACATTTGTACAAATCATCTATGTACTGATGCATACCTTAACCGCACTTATATCATATACTTAAGTATATCCAGGAAAGCTAAGCACAAAAATGAAAATGAGGATAAAAGAGAATACAGTAAGATTTTGTGAATTGAGAAATAACAGAAGTGGATGAAAATAGAATAGGTGGAAAAGACTGTATATGAATTGGTGGAAGAGAGTGGATGATGCTTTACTTGGCAAATGGTTTTATAAATGGTTAAGTTGATGATTGGAGGGATAACAGTGTGGGAGACTTGGACAGGAGGGAAGGGACTAGATAGGTGGTTTAGAGAAAGAGTATTTTGTAGGTTTATGGATGGATGCTTGACAGCCACAGGAAATAGACCTGATAGTACAGGCAGAATTTTATTGGGGTGAGAAGAAATGAATACAAATTGTTTCTACAGAAAATTAAAACCATTGCACTATCATGTTGGGATGGGTTGTTATATTAAAGGCAAGAATGTTGCTCTAGGGTCACATAGATTGTCATTTGACTTAAATCCATGGCTCATTTAGTCTAGGTTTCTATTACTAAATATTATAGATGTGTTTTCTCCTACAAGCTAAATGTTAGGTCCGTGACAGTTTCTCTTTGTGGCCACTTATTATTTTGTCAGTATAAATTTGTCTCCTCCTTTTACTATATTATTACTTTTTAATATTTTGACAATATTGAAGGAAATTTAAAGAAAAAAGACCCCAAAACCTTGCTACTATAACACAACTCTTTGATTTTTTTCCATGTTCTCTCCCAGTCTTTACTTACTATGCATATAACTTGTACATGTAAATGTTCTGCTTTATTTTTTGCCTAACATTAGGTCTCACGTATTTTCCATGATGCTGCATGGTCTACCTCTTTAATCATTTTTAATGATGGGATTCTAGATCTTGATATATGAGAATGCTCGATCTTATATTCTGATACTTATATGAGTGTGACTATCTCCCCTTCTGTACCTAGGTATAGAAGTTGGTCCCCAGCCTCAAGGGGTTCTGAGAGCTGATATTCTGGATCAAATGAGAAAAATGATTAAACATGCTCTTGATTTTATACATAATTTCAATGAAGGTAAGTAGTAGGCAGAAATTGTTTCTTTAATTGTTAGCTTGTGTGTGTAAATAAATCAGAAAAGGAAGATGAGATGGAGTACACATAATGACTTAACCACTAAACATTGAAATAGCAATGGAACCTAGGTTAAATTTGCCATGTTTGTGACACTAGTTGCTTTTTTAAAAATTTAATCACTTCAGCCATTCATCAATGACCAGTGTAGACACATTCAAGAAAAGCAGCTACCAAATAAAGCTCCCCAAATGAAATCCTCATTTTCCTATTAATCTCCATTTTTAAAAGCAAAGAAATACAAATGTCCAATGAAAAGATGTCCAGTATCACTAGTAATCAGAAAGTGCAAATTAAAATGCAAAACCATTTTCTGCCATTAGATTGGGAAAATATTAAAATCTGATAATATTAAGTGTTGGTAAGGGTGTAGGAAAAGGAGACACTCTCCTTCCCTGCTGGTATAAATTGGTAAAGACACTTAGAGGATAATTTTACAGTAACCACTTTCTAATATGCACAGATCCTATGACCCAGCAGTTCCACATCTCAAAGAAACACAAACACATGCACACCTACATGCCACATACAAGGGTGGCCACTGCAGCATTGTATGTAAAGCAAAACAATGGAAATGACCTGAATATCCATCAGTTGGTTAGGTAAATAAAATAGCATGGAAAGATCTTCAAACTGCACTGTTAATTGAAAGAAAGCAAGTTGCAGACCAAAACATACAATATACCAATTTGCTTCAAAATAATAATAATAAACACTTGCTGGAATACAGATAAATATATATGTTAGTACATAGGAACAGTTCTAGAAGAAAACATATCAGACTGATAACAGCAATTACTGGAGAGAGGAGGGGAAAACCAGGTTAATTTTGTTTTAATTGTGTTCAGGAAGAATGATGTATTCATGTATTATTTGTGCAATTACAAAACAGTTAGATGGGGCTGGTGGTGAGATGGGTATATGGATCTCTATGTACTATCTGCTCATTTATTTGGTAAACCTAAAACTGCAGCAGAAAAAAATAATGAAATCTATTAATTATTTTAAAAATAACTTAAAAATTTTAAGAATTATAATAAAAGTAAAATCAAAGAGGCATCTTATGTAAATAATTATTCATACAGGCAGAACTGAAATTATTTGTTGAGGAATGGGCCATTACAGTGACAGAGCTGGTGAATAGTTCAGTGCCTGTGGGGAGTATACTCCCTTAACCTGTTTGTGCATCCTACTGTGATCACAGGAATTTCTTCTGTGCTTGGGAATCCTTTGACTCCAAAGTCACAAAGACTGAAAATCAGCATTCTACCACCTTTGTCTGAGGACAGGTTCTATACCGTCTAGTGGACCTGGTGTTGGGAAGGTCATCACTTATTCACAAGAAACCATTCAAATAGTGAGTGTGAGACTATGATGTTAAGAAACAATGCACCCAGGTAGAAGGCCACAAACATGACTGAAAAAACACATGGTTTTCAAATCACAATCCATAGATTCCTGCTACCGGGTAGGGATTTAGTAGCTGTCCTAGTAGCTCCGGGACAGCCAGCCCACCCATGCTTCAATCAGAGCAGTTCTATCTGTTATATCCTTGTAACATTTCATTTAACCAAAGGATTCTGCAATTCAAAATTTTAAAACCATTATTAATTTAGACTCTCCAGTTTGATGGATTTTTAACTGACATGGAAAGAGCACCATTATCCAAACAATGCTGGCAAAAGGATCATAACCGTCTGAAGAAAAGTCTCTAGAAATGTATAGAAGAGCTCCATTTTTGGCTCTGTGCTACTCAAAATTATTATTAGTGACTTGGATAAGGACATAAGTGACATGCTTATATAAGTGGTAAGTGACAGGAAGCTATCGGGAGAATATCTGGGTTCAAAAGTTGGATCCAAAAAGTTCTGACAATATTTAACAATAATCTAGACCAAATGTTTAAGGTTAAATACATCAGGAACAAAATTTTACTTTCACGTTAAAAAATCCCAGAATGAAGGAGGTGATAGTCTCTTTTCTGCTTGGCTAAACAGCATTTGGAGACCTCTGAATAAATTCCAAGTCCATATTTCAGGAGAAACATCTATAAAGTAAAAGTTAGCCAAGGAGTTAGTTGAGCGTGTTGAAGAGTTTGAAAACCGTAATAGGAATGATCCCAAAGATGCACATAGAACTCCAGTTTACAAAGTACCTTCACATGTATCCTCGTGTATGTGACAATATGAGCGGAGACTGATAGAATCAAAGATACTTAGACTGGCAAAAAGAAGTCTTAAGGCCAATTTTATTTCAGAGTTTCAGAAGTGTTATATTGGAAAGGAATTAGACATGTTTTCTGTGACTCAGAGGCCAGAATAGAATCGGTGGGATAGTGTTACCTAAGGACAGAAATTTCTGAGACTTACCTGGAGGTCCTGCGGTTAAGACTCGCGCTCCTAATGCAGGGGGCCCAGGTTCGATCCCTGGTCAGGGAACTAGGTCCTGCATGCCTCAACTAAAAAAAAAAAAAAAATCCCGCGTGCTGCAGCTAAGACCTGGCGCAGCCAAATAAATAAATATTAAAAAGAAGAAAGAAAGAAAGAAAGAAATTTCTAATTAACGAAGCTGACCAACAATGGAACAGACCACACTTTGTGAGGCTGTTTAAAAGCAGGAGCAAGATGACCACTTGGTCAGAAAGATACGGAGAATATTCACGTGTCGATGAAACTTAGGCATTTGAGACTCCTTCTAGCTCTGAGATTCTAAGTAGCAAAAACATGTTCCTTTGTGTTCTACCACTTTCTCCTTTCCTCCCAATGGACCTTCTGGTTTAAAGGTATGACATCTGATGTTTCCATCTTCATCTTGGAAGGTGTGGTAAATTCTAAAACTGGCCACAAATTCTTCCCTTCCCTGCTTCCATGTCCTATCAAGAGATGGAGTCTGTTTTCCTACCACCTGAATCTGGCTTGGCCATGTGACATGTTTTGTGCCACGGAAGAGGTTTGAAAAGAACTTGAACATCAGGGCTTGCTCTCTTGCTAACCTTGGGAACCTTGCACTGTCATTATGTGAATCAGTCCACCCTAGCCTGCTGGATAATGAGAGACTGTGAGGCTGAGAACTGAGACACCCCAGCCAATAGTCCTGCAGCTCCGGCTGACAGCCTGTCAAATGCCAGATATGAGGGTAAAGCTGTCTTAGATCATCCAGCCTCCTGCTGACCTGCCATCTCACCACAGATGCATGAGCAAGCCAATTAGAAATCAGCCAGTCCAGCCTAGACCAGAGGAACGGGCCAACCAACTCACAGAGTCATTAGCTAAATTAGAAGGTTGTTGTTTTATGCCACTAAGCTCTGGCATAGTGCGTTATGCAGCAAAAGCTAACTGGTACAGAAGTAATCACGGGGTATCTGCATTCCAACCCTGGCTGCACTTTCCGCGCCAAGGGGAAAGGAAGATTTTTCTTTGGATTGCAGCCATAGCACACTATGGGCTCTACGTTGGATGAAGGTTCATCCTGTTTATTAAGAGTTTGCCTGGTATAAATGTAAACTACTGCTTTTCCAAGTTTCTGGGCATTGGGTTGTTTAATGCTGCGTCTTTGTAAGTTGGACTCCACTATTGGCAGACTGCCTGCATCCCAATATCTCACTGCTCAGGAGCTACCCAAATGTTTAACATACTTAGTTAAGAGAAGGAGCACAGTGGGGAAGTCATCTAACCAGTCGAACGTCCTCCTGAAGTTATGCAATCACAGAAGGTCAGAGCTGGAAGAGTCCTCCAAGGTAAACTAATGTGAAACCTTCATTTGAGAGGTAAAGAAAGTGAGCTTCGAGAAGGTCAGTGTCTTGCTCAGGTTTACACAGCTAGGAGACTAGGGCCTAGGTATCATGACTCCCAGTCCTAGCCTCTTTCTCTCCCACACTGGCTTTTTAAGTTCTGTTTTCTACCTCTGTCCTACCTCGGTGTACTTGTGGACAGTGTGTCGGTAGGAATAATTTGAGAACATCTTTTGGTTTAGTGTTGTTTGTGAACATCCTTAACTAAAATTTTATGGAACCATATAAGACCCCAAATAGCCAAAGCACTCTTTAGAAAGAGGAACAAAGCTGGAGGCATCACATTCCCTAACTTCACACCGTATTACAAAGCTGTAGTAATTAAACCATATAATACTGGCATAAAAGCAGACACACAGATCAATGAAACGGAATAGAGGGCCCAGAAATAAACCCATGTATATATGGTCATTTAATTTACAAGAAAGGAGCAAAGAATATACAATGGGGAAAGGACAGTCTCTTCAATAAATGGTGTTGGGAAAATTGGACAGCCACATGCAAAAGAATGAAACTCAACCACCATCTTAACCACCATACACAAAAATTAACTTAAAATGGATTAAAGACTTGAACATAAGAATTGAAACTATAAAACTTATAGAAGAAAACATAGGCAGTGAGCCCCTTGAAATAGGTCTTGGTGATTTTTTGAATCTGACACCAAAAGCAGAAGCAGCAAAGGCAAAAATAAACAAGTGGGACTATGTCAAATTAAAAAGCTTCTGCACAGCGAAGGAACCCATCAACAAAATGAAAATACAATCTACTGAATGGGAGAAAATATTTGCAAATCATATATCTGATAAGGAAATATGTGAAGAACTCATACAACTCAACAGCAAAAAAAAAAAAAAAAAAAGTGTGATTTAAAAATGGGCAG
>NW_006780838.1:671054-678693 GCF_000442215.2 Lipotes vexillifer | reverse complement strand
AAAAAAAAAAAAAAAAAAAAAAAAAAAAAAAAAAAAAAACGGGCAGAAGATCTGAATAGACATTTTTCCAAAGAAGACATACAGATGGCTGACAGATACATGAAAAAATGCTTTACATCATTAATTTTCAGGGAAATTAAAATCAAAACTATAATGAGGTATCCCCTCACACCTTTTAGAATGGCTGTTATCAAAAAAATAAGAAATAACAAGTTTTGTTGAAGATGTAGAGAAAAGGAAACACTTGTGCACTGTTGGTGGGAGTCTAAGTTGGTGCAGCCACTATGGAAAACAGCATAGAGGTTCTGAAAAAAATTAAAAATAGGACTACCATAAGATCTAGCAATTCCACTTCGGGGTATTTATCCAAAGAAAATGAAAACGCTAATTCGAAAAGCTATAGGCACCTCTGCGTTCATTGCAGCACCATTTACAATAGCCAAGGTATGGAAACAACCTGTGTCCATCAATGGAAGAATGGATGAAGAAATTGTGGTATCCATATACAATGGAATATTATTTAGCCATAAAAAAGAATGAAGTCTCGCTATTTGTGACAGCATGGATGGACCTCGAGGACATTATGCTGAATGAATAAGTCAAGCAGAGAAAGACAATTACCATATGATCTCTCTTATATGTCAAATCTAAAAATGAATAAATAAAAATTTAAAACCAAGCTCGTAGATACAGAAAACAAATTGGGGGTTGCCTTAAAGCAGAAACAGGTAGGGATGGGAGAAATGGATGAACTGTCTGAGGGGTTTTTCAATTTAAATAAATTGAATTTTTTTAAAGCCACTCTAACCTGTTAGACAGCCTGGAAGTTTCATTTTTCAAGAACAGTGTAACCATGAAAAACTCAGCAAGACACAGACAAATCCAATAAATAGAAGAAACAAAGAAATCAAAGAAAATAAGAAATCGAGTGTTGGACTATTTGGTGTATTGGATTGGTTCAGGATTGTGAAACCTAAACTTCTTATTGTTAATAGAAAGGGTACAAGTCTTTTATAATATATTGTCCACTTACTCCATAGGCCAAGGAAGTTAAAGGCCTCTGGGACCTGAGATCATTAGTCATAGAGCCAACACTCAGCATTTTGGTAATGCTGGCAATGATGAAATGAGATAACACTAGAGCAAGAGCTGTTATGGCCAATGACATGTGCCTCTAAGGGTGGCTTTTTCAGCTTTAGGTTAGGACATTCAAGCACCAGAAAGAAGATCCTGTACAGTGTCTCAGTGTTAGTGGTGGCAGAGCAGCTCTCTGCCTGAAGCTGTACAAGCCTGTGGCATTTTTCTTAATAGCCCCAAGTTGGAAACGTGCACGATGTCTATAAACCATAGAAAGAATAAATAAATTATGGCATTTTCTCACAGCGGAATACTATACTGCAAATAAAATGAACAATAGCTACATACCACAATATGGATGAATCTTCCCCAAAAGTTGATCTTAAGAAGACAGACACAAGATGCATATATTGATTGATTATATTTGTAAAATATTCAGAAGTAGGCAAACCTGAACTATATTGTGTGGGATTCATGCATGGGTGGTGAAGCTATAAAGTAAAGCAAGTGAGTCATTACCAAAATTAGTGGTTACTGCTCAGATGGGAAGGCGATGGGATTATGATGGGAAAGGCATGCAGGGGATGCTGGTATGCAGACAATGTTCTTGTCCTGGGTGGTGGTTACGTGGCTAATCACTTTACAGTTCATTAAACTATATATTTATGTTTTATGTACTTTCTGAGTGTTATACATCACAATAAAATGGTTCAAAAGCAAGAAAAGAGTGTGTTCTCCCTGTAGCTGTCTGTCTTCAGTTTTTGTTCTTCCTTCTTTAAAGTATCAACTTCCCTTTTTTTCAGGAGATTTTGTTAGTTGCTATTTATACATACTGCTTTTGCCATAGGAAAAGAATTCCCTCCCTGTGCTATTGAAGTCTATAAAATAATGGAGAAAGTTGATTATCCCAGGAATGAAAGTGGAGAAATTGCTGCTATTATCCACCCTAAACTGCAGGTAACATTCACTATTTCTTTTAAACGTTGAAAATAATGATGCCCTACCTTTGAGTAGAACTTTACAGTCCATAAAGCACTTTACATGCATTAGCTCATTTGATGTTCTCAAAAGCACTGCAGTCTGAGGTATTCAGACCGTCACTCAGTGAATATTTACCGAGAAAATCCTTTGCTGGCTCTGGGGGTGCATCAGTGAACATGGTTTATATTCTTGTGGAATTTATAGTCTAGATATACTAAAGTCTAAACTGTGATCTTGAGATGAAGATAACCAGATGCTATAACAGAATAATGAGGTGGGGATGGGGGTCAGAGAATGTGAAATTCCTGTTCAGGTGCAATGGGTAAGAATTATTATATCTATTCTAATATAAGAAAACAGAGGCTCAAAAATCAGATCCTTCCCACAGTCCTATAGTTATTGAGGACAGATCCAGAATGAATGTTCTTTGCAGTTGACCGCATTGCTACCACCTCCCTGTGATCACTACTGTATAAGTTAGAGCAAAACAATCAGAACCTCTTTCTTTGGAATGTTTTCTGCCGCCTTTTCCTGACTCCTCAAAACCTCAGTATCTGCTCCTTGTGTCGTTTGATCAATAATGGCATAGTGAAGGAGAAGAAAAGGCTCTTAGGAATGTATAGGAGGTTTAAAACTGGAAAAGGCAGAGATAAAAGCAGAGAGGAGCAAAGATTCCAAAAAGCTAAAACATCCATCTCCATGCACAATCTCAGACCTCAGAAATGTGGAAGTGATCCAGTGGATTGTCTAGTCTGGTGCATTCAACCCTGGATGCACATTGCCTAGAGAGCCTTTTAAAAAATAACAATGCCGGGCCCCCACTCTGGGATAATCTGATCTTATTGGCGTGGGTAATTAGGGTGGAAAACCACTGATCCAGTTCAGACTCCTGTTTAATGACGCTAATGATAGTTATTCAGACTTACAACTTAATAAAGTCGCCTGCCCAAAAATACAGACTCGTGGAGCAAGTCCAGCTTTGTGCCTCAGTGGGATCCGGGGGGAAACTTGAGGAAGGAGCCTTAGGCAGTGTTTTAAAGGACAGAAAGATAAAGATTGGGGGAGAGAAAAGAGGAAAGCACTACCGGTAACAAAAATTGCACATACAAGAAACAGAGGCCAAAGTGATGAAGTCACAACCTGCTACAACACAGGATTTAAAAAAAATTTTTTATTGGAGTATAGTTGCTTTACAATGTCGTGTTAGTTTCTACTGTATAGCAGACTGAATCAGCTATACGTATACACATATTCCCTCTTTTTTGGATTTCCTTCCCATTTATGTCACCGCAGAGCACTGAGTAGAGTTCCCTGTGCTGTACAGTAGGTTTTCATTAGTTATCTATGTTATACATAGTATCAATAGTTACAAATGTAAGTTTTACATTCCTCAAGGACATCCATGAAAAATACAAAAATCATCCTGGGGAGGCAGAGAGGTAAGATTGATGGGATCACTAATAAACAGGGCTAGTTGTAGGTCTTGAAAGTCAGGAAGGATAATTTTGATTTGGTAGACAATAAGGAATGGCTCAGTATTCTACAGGAGGGATTGACTGATTGATTATTTCAATAAATATATTTGAAGGACTTCTAAGCTTGTTCTGGGCCCTGAGATTCAAGATAGGGTCTCTCATAGAGCTTCCATACTAATAAGGGGAGAACAGACCATGAATAAGTAAACAATACATCAACCACATGATTTCAAATTGTAATAAGTGCTATAAAAGAAATAAACAGAATAATATAGGAGCAGTTAACAAAGGGTTCCTACTAGGTGGAGTGGTCAGAAAGAGCCATCTCTGAGATGAGGGCATGGAAGCTGGAACCTGGAAGATGAGAAGTCAGCCATGTGGAAAACAAGTGCAAAGGCTCTGAGGCTGGAGCAAACTCGGAGTGTTTGAGGAACAGCAAGAAGACCAGTGTCAACGGAGAGTAGGGAGTGAACAGAGACCCTGGAGCCAGAGACTCAGGCAGGCACCTGGTTATGAGTCCAGATTTTATTCTAAAAGTGATGGTTCTTAATCAGGGGTGGTCGCTAGAATTCTCCAGGTTCCCTATTCCCACCCCCAAATGCTTGGAGCCTATCACAAAAGCACTAATACAGTGCTTCTGAAGCTCCAGCCACATGAGAATCACCTTAGGAACTTTTTAAAATCCTCATTGTCCGGCTCAGGGATTCTGATTTGATTTACCAGGGTGGAGACAAGAAGGCAATTAGGTTCACCAGGCGATTTTCATGTGGCTCAGGTTTGGGTAGCACTGCCCATCGGAATCTCTGCAGGTGGGGCTAGCAGACAGTGGGGAGGTGTTGAAGAAACCCTGTCAGTCGTTCTGGGGCACATCTCTGACTGAAAATCACTGGTCTGGAGCAGTAGTTCTCAGCCACCCTGTCCTGTAGAATCACCTGGGGCTTTAAAAAAAATACAAACAGCGAATTATAAATGAGTAGCATGAGGGAATTGGAGGAGGTGTGTGATGGAATTATGCTTCTTGATTACGTGCTTATATGACTCTGTGCTATACATTTGTCAAAACTCATAGAACCATACCCCAAAATGGTTGAATTTTACTGTATGTAAATTTAGAAAATAGTGATGCCTGAGCCCCACTCTAGAGATTCCCATTTGATGTATCTGAGATGGGGCCTTTATTCATCTGTATTTTTCAAACATCCCAGGTAATTGTAACGTGCAGCCAGGGTTCAGAAAATCGCTGTGGTGCAACGCTTCTCAAACTTAAATGTTGCACCTGTGAACCTCTGGGGATTTGTTAACACGAAGATTTTGACTTAGTAGGTCTGCGGTGGGGAATCAAATTCTGCTTTTCTAACAAACTCTCAGGTGATGCTGCTCTGCTGCTGGGAACTGTTAGAAACACAGAATCTCAGGCCCCCCACCCCAGACCTATAGAATCAGAATCTGCACTCAACAAGATCCCTATGTGATTTGCAAACACAGCAAAGTTTGAGGAGAACTGCTCTAGGGTTCCTATGGGGTGCCAGCACTGGTGTTTGAGGGCTCACAGGTCCAAACCCTGGTGGGGACCTCTCAAACGATTCAGTTGTTATCCTAACGTGGGGACACGTATGGGAAATATCCACGTCGTCTTAGAGTTTTCCCAGCCCACACCCCACCTTCTCCCACCAGTTCCCACCAGTATAGAACCTCCTAGCATGCAGGCACAACGTCACTCATTTTTTATCCCCAACAGTAGAATGTCTTATACACAGAAGGCTCTTAATGGATATTTCCTACACTTTGCTGAGCAGAATTTAACTTCAGGTAGCAAGAGTTAGAGTATGCACCTGGGGAGACGCGCATTTAGTTTTGCCTTTTGATATTATAAATCTCTTTGGCAATATTCAAGGCAAACCTGATATTGAAGCAAACTATAATCACACGTGTCAGTTATAAAAATAGAAAGGGGAACTCTTAAAACCGCTGCCGAAATTAACTGCTCAATCTGTTTAGTCAGATAACTCACATGCCTCTATACTATCTCTTTTAAAAGAAGACGATGCTGTCATTTTAGTTGTCTAGAGCCTGACATAAAAATTTTTTTTAATTTATTTTTTATTCAAGTGTAGTTGACTTACAATGCTGTGTTACCTTCTGGTGCACAGCAAAGTGATTCAGTTATACATATATGTGTTCTTTTTCATATTCTTTTCCATTATACAATTTGTAAAGTAGGCGAGAAATCTAATGTAATTTATGTATTCTAATTGTTTCCTGAGAGGATCAAGACTGGAAACCATTGCACCCTGGGGATCCTGTGTTTTTAACTCTTGATGGAAAGACTGTTCCATTGGGCGGAGACCATACCGTGTACCCAGCGTTTGTAAACGAGGCTGCATATTATGAAAAGAAAGAAGCTTTCGCAAAGACAGCTAAACTAACACTCAATGCGAAAAGTATTCGCTCCTCTTTACATTAGAAATCACTTCTAGCTCACTTGTTGTAGAGCACGTTGAAAAGTTCCACTAGTTCGTAAGCTCCTAAAGAGCAGGATTGTGCCTTATTCATTTCCACAGCACCTAGCCCAGTGCCTTGCACACAATGGACATTCAGGCAAATTTCTTGAATGAGTGAATACATTAATGAATACCTTTTATAGATATCGTACTTCTTTATGTATGTAACTTATTCAAAGAAGCACATTTCTTATTTCTGTATATCTCTTTATACCTTATACTTTGATAGTTTAACATTCTTAGTAAACAGCCTTTGAATTTAAATTTTAACATTGAAATAGATACTATATGCAAAAAAAAAACACTTGAGCATGTAATTAAATGTTGTATGTTTTCAAGTAATATAAAAATGCTGCTAGAAACTAACGGTATTTTAAATTTTTTCACATTTGAATTAATGATAAAGTATTAAGGATCCAGTCTATCAACTTTAGCAGTAGTTGTGTTATCTGTAGATTTTTAAATGCTCTTTTGAAGATGAAATGTGAACAAGAAATGAGGGCTGATTGTAAAGGTGACGTTATGAATAAATCAAGAAACTCTGAATGGTCCTTTGTCCACTGACAGTCACCCACACAAAGCATCACAAAATATCACTTCCCTGGCATGCCCACTTGTTCTGTGTTGACCTCAGGGAGCGAAGAACCTCCTTCAGACCTCTCACACGCCCCGCTAGAAGCTCACGCTCCTTCCCAACTTGGGAGGCATGTTGCTCCCAGCCCTCCCTTCTCACTTTGAAAGAACACGCTTGCCCTTCTTCCCAACCAACGTGTAAGGAAGTCTTTGGGCTCCAGTAGCGTAGGTAGTAAAGGCAGAAAGAGCAGAGGGCAGTGGGCACTAGTGGAAATGTGACCCAAAGCCATCTCTGGTTCACAAATGCATTCTTTTAGGACATTCCCCGCTGGCCTAAATGCCCAAGTCCCTCACTCCCAGGATTCTCCTCTTCGAAGGTGCTCGGGCTAAAACTCTGCCTCTCTCCCGCTCCAGTCCCTGCAGGAGCCTCCCCTCCCTGCTCACGGCAGCCAAGTAAAGAATACTTTATCCCGTGATTTGGACCCCAAGGAACCCATGTTTACGTTTTCAAATATATTTACAAAATCACGCTAACATTATCTGTAACGTATATATGTCTCTCTATATATAGACAGTTCCATTCTTGCAAAGCAAATTCCATTAAGCCAATTTCATTCCATGTTCACTGCTCTATAGCACACAATTAAACTGTTTCTAAATTTCCAGCATTTATTTTTGCACTTTACTAAAATTATTTTCATTGGGATGAACTCTCTTCCTTCTGAATTCTTGACTAAAGATTCGATTTATCAATCACCTTTTGTATATAACAAGTTTTACCAAGCTTCCTTCTCCCATAGAACATAGAATGTTCCTTTGTGCTCTATGTCTAAGTTCAATTTTTCTAGGTCAGTTTTTTTCCATACGTATATTTTGGCAAAAATACTTTACTCTCCCATCAAATTTTAGTTAGTTACAAAATTTACAATGTGCAACTGAGGCCACTGCGATTTCAGGTTTTGTATTGATTATTTCTATCAAGTCTCATTCTCTCTGACTCAATATTTATATCTTTAGAGTTAGTTAGGTGTG
>NW_006780838.1:664192-671044 GCF_000442215.2 Lipotes vexillifer | reverse complement strand
CGCGGGCCTCTCACTGCTGTGGCCTCTCCCGTTGCGGAGCACAGGCTCCGGACGCGCAGGCTCAGCGGCCATGGCTCACGGGCCCAGCTGCTCCCCGGCATGTGGGATCTTCCCGGACCGGGGCAAGAACCCGTGTCCCCCGCAACGGCAGGCGGACTCTCAACCACTGCGCCACCAGGGAAGCCCAGGTGTGATTTTTAAAAATCTATAACTATAACATATTGCTGTGTGGCTTTAGCCACTTTCAGTTTTGATTATTTCTAACAGTCTGCAGACTCATTTTTCCCATTTATAAAATGGGGATAATCATAATAATAGTGTCCTTCTCATGGGATTATTGTGAGGATTAAGTGGGCTAACGCAGATAAGTACTTAGCATGGTGCCTAGTGAAATTCCTAACATAAAAGGCCCTTTTTGATCTGCCCTTCCCTCCCCACAACCTCTCTAGACTCATCTGCTTTCAGGTCCTCTCTGTTCCGCTGGGCTTTGTGTTGTTTTATTCCTCCATGTCTTCACACAGACTGGCCTTTCCACCTAGAATTTTCTCCCTTCCCTTCCCTTCCCTTCCTCCATCCCTGCCCCTCCCCCACGAGACCTCGTGTTAGCAAATTCCTATTTTTTTCTTCCAAATGCAACTCGACTCTTATTTCATCTATAAAGCCTTTCTTGGCTTGCCCCTTTGACCCTCTCTGCTTCCATCCAAACTTGGGGACATTACCAGTGTCTTTTTCAACACCTGTAATGTAATAAATGCCTGATAAAGTTCAGTTGAGCAAATGAGTGTGTTCAACCATTCCTTCTCTACTGAAATGTCTTCATATTCCACCAATGTCTCTGCCTTCTCTTTGCCTTCTTTCCCAGTCACTTCCTAATTATCCCCATCACTCCCAGGTAGAATTTACTCCACTTCCACACTCTTCAGACTGTCATTATATGCCAAATGATGGCGGATGGAAAATTACACCCTTTTAAGCCAGCAACCCTATGGGGAAAAAAGGGAAATTCGGGCTCCCCTGGTGACGCAGTGGTTGAGAATCTGCCTGCCGATGCAGGGGACACGGGTTCGTGCCCCGGTCCGGGAAGAGCCCACCTGCCGCGGAGAGGCTGGGCCCGTGAGCCATGGCCGCTGAGCCTGCGCGTCCGGAGCCTGTGCTCCGCAACGGGAGAGGCCACAACAATGAGAGGCCCGCGTACCGCAAAAAAAAAAAAAAAAAAAGAAAGAAATTCAATAATCCCGTTGTGTGAAAGCTTTGGGTGGTTTTCCCTCACCCTTGATAGGAAATCTCAAAGCCTCCCCACAGCTGGACGAGTCCTATGTGCTCTAGCCTCTGCCTACCTCTGCAGCCCTTTTTCCCAGCAATTTGGCCACAAAGACTTCTCCATCCTCAAATGCACCATGCTCCCTACTACAACATGGTCTTTGCCCATGTTGTTCCCTCTTATCGAAACCCTATCCCACCACCACACTCCCTTTACCTGGATTCCACTTATTCTTAAATGTGACTCAGGCTAGGCTAAACCACTTTGTTATGTGAGCTCATTGACACTACTGGACTAGTGCGTACCAGTACACCTCAGAGAATCTGGATCCCTGGCCCAGGAAAAAGCACTGTGACCTTTACCTGTCATTCCATCTCTCTCCAAGTCTCAATTTCCCCACCTATTGAATGGAGATAGAATACTCATCAAACCGTCTACAGGGACTTCCCTGGTGGGGCAGTGGTTAAGAATCCGCCTGCCAATGCAGGGGACACAGGTTCAAGCCCTGGTCTGGGAAGATCCCACATGCCGTGGAGCAACTAAGCCCGTGCACCACAACTGCTGAGCCTGCACTCTAGAACCCATGAGCCACAACTACTGAGCCTGTGTGCCACAACTACTGAAACCCGCATGCCTAGAGCCCATGCTCTGCAACAAGAGAAGCCACCACAGTGAGAAGCCCACACACCACAACGAAGAGTAGCCCCTGCTCGCCGCAACTAGTGAAAGCCTGCACGCAGCAACGAAGACCCAATGCAGCCAAAAATAATAAATAAAAAAATAAAAATTAAACAAGCCATCTAGAAAACAGTGGATTAAGAAAACCAATATGAATGAAAGCTCTTTATAAATAGGGAATCATACAATCTCAAAGGCTGAAAAAATTGCAAAATATCTTTTGGAAGATAATTTTTCACAGTATCAAAAGTCATAAAACTGTTTATCCTCATTGACCTAGGCATCCCACTCCCAGAATATATACTACAACAGGGGCTTCCACCCTTTTTCTATCAGTCTACCCGGAATGTTTCCATGGATGGCACATTCCTAGATTATAGACTGAAACCTGTTTGAGCTAGGACGTGGATTATGTACAATTCCCATTTCCTTGCCACTCGAGAAGACATATCCCAGTGAAGGGTGTTATTCTGGGAATCGTTTGGATTAAGTAATTGACCAAATGCAGCACATCACTTATTAATAAATTGTTTGCAAGTTCTGCAACCCCTCAAGACACAGCAGCATCTTGGCATTCAAGTTCAGAGCTGCCATTCTTTCAAAATAACTCAAAAGAATGAAAAAATGCACATACATATATGTTGGGCAATAATGATAGTAATAATATCAGCTCTTTCCTGTCCATTCCCTTATTGCCTCCTTATAAATAAAGGTCCTGTGAGGTAGACAGGAGGGATTTCTATGGATGGACCCCCTGCTTGGGGTCATATTACCTGAACCTATAAGGTTTTCAGGCTGTGATTCCTTGGGCATGTCACTTAAAATCTCTAGGTCTCCTTTTACTCAAATTACTTCCAGAGTTATTGAGTGGTTAAAATGGGGTACTGGACGTGATATACTTTGAGATGTAAATGCTGCACAAAGGTGGCATGTCTCAGTGTGCTGAGCTGGGACCAATAATAATATTTTAGGTCCAAAAAGTGGCCTTCCCTTTATCCACTCATGTTAAGCAACACCCTACGATTTCTAGTCAGTCTTCATAGTGGCACACCTAAGACAAGGATAAAACATGATCATAACAAGGCAAAATAAATATTTATTAGAAATCATAAAAGCATTTCTTCAATGGCACTAAAATGTTCTTACTGCATTTATGACTTCTTTCTTGAACACAGAGTTTCACACACACACAACACTAAAAACAAGATGTAAAAGGAATTTGCAAGGATCAGGCACATTCAGTGAGAACAAGGTGACAGTTCTGTGTTTGGGACCAAGATCACAGCAAAAACATATAAATCAATGCAGAGATCAAATATGACTTACAGGCCCAGATGACGGCCCATCTACCGGGGCCCTACCCAGAGCAAAAGGACTTAGCTCACCAGGCCTTGTGGAAGGAAAAGGTCAATAACCCTGGGCTCCAGGGCAGGCAGGAGCCCTCTAAGAGCATAATGACTTCACAGTACAGCCTTGAACTCCTTCTCCCACCGCGGCAAGGAGGAAAGTAAGCACCATTTTAATTCCAAACAGATATATCACATAATTTCTAAAATAATGGATTCTTCCTGAGGCAGAGTTTAGTTAAAAGAAAATTTCCAGCCAAAACTGTTATCTGAGCATGGGAGATTCCATCCCTGGAAAATGCCTTCCCCTTAAATTACTGAAATGTGAATCATTTAAGATGTCCTGGTACACCTGTGGATTCAGTGGGGCGTGGTGTGTGGTTTTGTACACACCTGTATGCACACACTTCAGTTTTAAACCCATCATGGGGAATCACAGGGACAGTGCAGACTGCCAGCATGAATCCTCTGAGCAGAAAGCTCTAGTCCCCTCACATACGTCAACCACAAAGGCAGACTCAAATTTACCGAATAACTGTGCTAAAAAAATTCGTGCAAAAAAAAAAAAACAAAAAAAATCGTGCCAGGGGATATCTGTGGTCCAGAATCAGAACACTCCAGCTTCAACAGCCCTGATACGACCTCCTGCATGACTTTGAACAAGTCCACTTTCCTTTTGGAGCTTTAGTCTCCGGGTGTAAAATAAGAGAACTGGTCCTTTTAAGCCAATGCTCTTTGCCTCATTGCTTTCCTTGGTAAACCTACCTAGGCTGAGACCATCTAGGCTGAAAACCTTTGGGGGATGCCACTGTCAGGAAGAAGATTCAGTATAGAAAATGGTCCTGCCAACAAATTCCATCCAGATCCACAGACAGGTCTCCATACACGTAAGAAGGCAAAGATCCAGTTATTGATTTCTGTCTGTCTAACGTCCCAGCTTTCGTTCAAGTGGGAAATGGAGAAGCATACGGCTTTATCTATCCATTCATATCCAAATCAAAACATATCTGAATTCCCAGATGCATGGTGTAGAGCACGGTGCCATCGATCCAAACGGCTGCCCTTCAAACCAGGACATCTGTTCAGGATAAATGCAAGCAGGTAATTCCAGATACAGGATGCTAATCTCCAGGCTAAAAGGACCTTCAAGTTCATTTGATTGTGATCTTTAACAACATCCTTAATAAACGTTCAACCAGCTTCTGCTTAAATATCCCCAATATCTGGAGCAGTTGCTGGACTGAATTGAACTAAAATTTCTTTCCCTGAAATTTCCAACTTTGGGCACTAGCTCTGCCCATCTGGAACACATCTGCTCCCCCTGCCTCTGGGACAATCTCCCCACATCTTCCCTTCTCTGGGGAACATGCCTAGCCCCTTCCTCCCCTGCTCACACCTGAGCTTGGCCTGACCACTACAGCTTAGAGCACTGGTTGGCTCCCTGGGTCATCCGAGAGCGCGGGGGCTGCTGCAGATTGTACGGCTCTAAGGCTGCATCCTCCACTCATGGCATCTCTCCCTGACCCAGCCCATCAGGGCACGAGGGCCAAGTTTCTACCCACCCAGGTAAGCTGATGCACAGAGCAGCCCAGAGCGGATAAGAAGGCCAAGAGTGGACTGCTTGGCCTGTACTCCTTAGTTTTCCTCAAGTCAGATTAACTAGCCAATAGCCAAGTTATCTAAAAGCCGAATGGTTTGTGTGCCACTTGAAATTAAAATTCATGGTTCATAGCGTTATAATTCCACCTGAAAAAATTCCCACATGAATCTTTTACCAGATAAGTGAGGCAGAGTGGATTTTATGGTTCTTTAGGCTCCAGTAACCTGGAACATTTCTACTATCTCCACTTCACCTCTGCCCCCAAAGTGACTCTGTGTGATTTCAGGGGGGAGAAAAATCAGAGGATGAGAATCTAAAAATAAGCCGCACACCTTGGCAAGCGCTCCTTTCTCAAATGCCTTCTCCCCCACCGCAAGATTCTCAGTTAACAAAAATATTTAATACCAGAGCATTTCAGATATTTTGGTAAATTCCTCCAGTGAGAAATACTGATGTATAAGAGTAACCTCTGAGATTCGAGACCATGTAAATAGAGCAGCTGCTACTTCTGTTTCAGTCGAAGCCATGATCCCAACTTAGACGCATGCACTGTTGCAGGGCCGGGACAAGGAAGACAGCCAAGATCTTTCACCCACACGGTAGTCCCTGCCTGGCGTGTCTCTTGTGGAATTTTATGTGCATAAGGAAAAGCTTGTTGTCCTTGCTCTGGCCATCCCCGAGGCCAAGTATATAATACTTACCTCCAGCCCCAAATCCTAAAATCTATTTCTCAGCTTTAAAATCACATGCTTCATTTGAAGTAATTTTCATTTAAAACCGAAAAAGCCTTTCTCTATGGAAAAGAAAAACCCTGTGTTAATTATGCTACTAGAAACGCCGCAGTTGGAGACAGTTTGAGCCTTGAGTACAAAGGCCACTCATTCCAAGGGTGTTTTCCTTCTCCCTGGAGGCTCCAGAAGCTCATTCTCCTCCAGTCCCAGGATACCCGGCTTAGCTCAGTCCCCTGCACATTCTGGGATGGATCAAGCGTCCCTTAAATTCAGGAGACCCAGTTACAATAAGGGAGATGGTAGAATGCGCAGGCCGGGGCTGGGGACCTTGGCAGAAGACTCCTCTCCCTGCTCCTTGGGCCCCCGCCCCTGCCCTGCCACCCTCTCTCTACCAGGCAAATCGACCTGCAGTTGGTGAACGCAGACACTTCACCCAGGATTCAGGGACTCCTGGGACTCCCAGGCTCAGGACTGCTGGCTGTGGGTTTATACAAACTCTTTGCCGAATAACAAAGTTCAGGGTGTTTCCCACTCAAACTGACAACTGCCCCTCGGTTCAGCCACCCGTCCAGCATGAGGGTGCTTTCCTCATCTCTGCAGGTGGAGCCAGGCTCCATCACTCTGCAAAGCCCGCAGCACCAAGTCCAGGACCCAGCCTCCAGCCTCCAGCCTCAGACGGCCCACATGCACATGAGCTCTGGGTTCTCCTTCTACACTGAAGTTTCCGGAACTTCATCTATTTCGTCAAATGCATTGAGGGTCGTTTTGCTGTTGTTCCTGGAAGAATCTTGGATTTTGTTGAAATCTGCTTAAAAAAAACAAAAAACACTGTTTTACAGAAACAGCATTCTGCAAGTTGTACCTCCAGGTCTCAGTCCACCACCTGTCTTAGAAGTTATTCCAACTCAGGTTAGAAAACGGTAGAGCTGGAAGGAATTAATTCAACCCTCCCATTTTACAGATGGGGAAAATCACGGCCCTCCGACTTGGTGTGCCTGGGGTCACGTGGTCAGAAAGGAGTGGGTGTCACGCTTCCTGACAGCAGCGGTACCTGTCCGTCTCCCGGGCCCCGGATCTTCGTTGAGGAAAGAGACGTGAGTTTTCCATTCAGTCCACTTCACCTCGTTGATCCTGCGGGTGTGATAATCATTCTCACTACTCCCCAGGTGCACCTCATCAAATGCAAACAAGTAGCACAGCGTTTGGGGAGTCCTCCACAGGGATCAAGGGGCATTC
>NW_006780838.1:655736-664063 GCF_000442215.2 Lipotes vexillifer | reverse complement strand
GCATTCCTGTCCCATGTTGTCACATCATCAGTGTTGTTAAGGCTTGAAACCTGCCCGAATCCCCATTTTCCCAGGCCTCCGGGATCAGTCTCCTCCCAGGGTGTGGGACCCAGAAGCTCAGAGAGGTGTAAAGGGGACATCTTCAGCCAGCAGGGGCTGTGCCTGACTCGGGGAGGCAGCCCACGGAGAAGGAGGAGTGGGCAAGGAGAGTGGGGCAGGCTCGGGCTGAGAAGATGTGAGGGCGTGAAGTCCAGCTAGGGTTAAGGTTGCACTAAGAGAAGATGGTTAGGGGACTTGCCCTGCAGTCCAATGGTTAAGACTCCTCCTCCCAATGCAGGGGTTTGATCCCTGGTTGGAGAACTAAGGTCCCACATGCTGCGGGGTGTGGCCCCCAATTTTTTTATAAAAAGAGACGAAGGTCCGGGTTCAGAACCCAAAAGAGTGGGCAGTGTCTAAGGTACTGGATTGTAACTGGAGAGGATGGTTTGGTTGAGGTTCACATTCACAGAACGTCTCTAGAGTGAGGGTGTCAAAATTAGACATATTTACTAGGGTAACTATTATAGTTGAAATGATGGTTCCTGGGGCAGAGCGGGGCGGGGAGGGGTTTCAGTCACAGAAGTAGGTCAAGGTACAATTATACTCCAAGAAGGTAGTCTCCAGGGTCAGGCAGTCAGACAGGGGCTCGGAAGAGGTAGACCCATCAGAAAAGATGGTCAGGGCACGTGCAAGTACTTTTTTAAAAATCAAAAGCTTGACACCTGTCAAAAGTAGCTGTCTCACCTTGCATTTGCCTGTGACAGAATGTGCCTCTCAGAAGGACAAATAGTGCCAGGCTGGCAAATCTCTTCTAAGGCAGACACTGGGCAGGGGGAGGCCATGGAGGCACCTCCCAAAGGGCAGAGTCTCCTTCTCCCTTCTGAGGCTTAGAAAGTCTACCCCTGGGCCAGCGACCCCGAGAGAGCAAATTCCATCTTCTGAGGAGGCAGAACAGACCGTGGTCTGGCAAGCAAATGGCAGCATCACTTCGCTAACATTCACCGACTCATCTCTCTTCGCCCACCCGGAAAGCATCACCAAAGGGCCCTTCTCCCTTTGTTACCGCAAACACAGTCGGAAATCTTGCTCTGCCACTTTACACAGCTCTCCCATCCGGAATCTGCTCCTCAGCCATTCTGGTAACATTTTCTCGAACTCCAAGATCGTCCTGGCTCTCTGGGGACATAAACGAGCCTAAGTGCATCTCTCAGGAGCCAGCCCAGGAGCACGGCTCCGTGTGAGTGTGGATGCGCCCACACACCTGCACACACACACACACGTATACACACGTGCACACACACCAAACAGCCCACTCCACCTGCATGGGATGCTTAATGCATAGATCCTGAGGATCTGGCTAACCTACAGAATTCAAAAATGAACACCCAGTAAGTTTGGGAAAGGTGTTCAAATTGTTTTAAACATCACGTAAACAGTGTTTCTGGAAGTCCAGAGCTGCCTAACTGAAAATGTTAGGATCCTGGGATCCCACCAAGGAAGGGAGTTTCCGGGAGGACATCATGCGGTCCTAGCCCCATGTCAGGCCTAGAGTCCCCTCAGCAATTTTCGCGGCAATAATCTGTCCAATCTCTCCTGAATATCAGCAACAATCCAATTAAGCAGGCCCTACCCGTTAGTAACTTCCTGTGTCAAATCAAAGCTTCTTTCCCCGTTGTTGCCCCATATACCTCATTTCTGCCTCTTGGACCACAGAAGGAAGCTGCTCCCCCTTTCACAAGCAGCTCTGCAGATACCTGAAGGAACTGTCACGCTCTTCTTACACCATTTATGTAGGAAGTGGAACGTGCCTGGTCACTACCTCTGGATCATCCTGTGGGTTAGTGTCCTCCGCGCGTGAGGCCCATAGCATGTGAGGAGCACTGGAGGAGAGCAGAACTGTCACCTCCGCTGTCTTATAGCCTTAAGGGCGCTGCCCTCTACCGCCTCCTCTTAATGCAACCTAAGGCCACGCTTCAACACCCACATATCACACCACTGACTCTGAGCACAGCACACCCGTAAGCCTGAGCTCCTCTCACGCGTGCTGTTGTCCAGCCACGCTCCCTAGACCTTATACCCCAGAAACCGAGCTTCCTCAAACCTGGCCAAGCACAGGGAGCTTATGCAGATTTCCAGGCCCCGCCCCAGATCCACTGGTGCCACGTGCTGGACTGAGTCCCCATGAGGGCTCCCATAGAAAGACTCTGCCAGGGTCACCTGTAGGCGCCAGATGCGCTCACTCTCCTTGGAGATGTTCTCCACAGTCTCCCCCATCAGGGCGATGAGCATATTGAGGAGGAGGACGAAGGTGAGGGTGACATAGGTGATGAGCAGGAACAGGAAGAGGATGGGGTACTTGGAGTTCTGCTGGATCTTGAGGTCACCCAGGCCTATGGTGAGCTTGAAGAGTTCCAGCACCGTGTCGCTGAAGCTGCCATAGGAGCTGCAGTCCTCACTGTCTTTGGAACACTTCTCGATCAGCGAGGCCAGGGCTGGCAAGACATAACAGGGTGTTCTCTGCAGCCTCTCGGTCTGGTTAATTACCCAAGAAACCCGTGCATGCCTGCATGTACACCGATGCCCACACACACAAACTGCAGGCCTGCTGCCTCCTTCTCTCCGGCTATTTAAATTACATCTCCAGCCTCAGCTCCTCCGGAAGCTTCATCAGGCTGGTGCTCTGCCTTGACAGAAAGGGCAGAAAGCCCTTTCTGCCTAACAGAAAAGCCCAAAGTCTTCTCTCTACCCCACCATTCAGCCCTTGATCTATCATGGGCTTGCACAGTCGATAATTACAATCTATAATCTGTGTGTCTCTGGCTCCTCAACCAGGCTTTGAGCTCCCAACTTCCTGTAGCTTGGGTTGTATCCCCCAAGACTGGGAAGTCCTGAGTCTCTTCCTCACGCTCTGTGGCAAGGCCTCTGGTCAAGGCCTGGGACTCTCTCTTCTCTTCTCCCCAATGCACTACAGCAGTGGCTCATTACTGAATGAATGGACGGATGGGTGAATGAATGAATGATCAAATTAATCAGGGAGGAAATGGATGGATGAATAAACAAACAAGTGAAGGAGCAAATAAATGAGCAAGCTGTGACCCAGAAAAGGTACCAGACAGATGGGGACAGCTGCCTAACTTCAAAGGCCAGTGATAACTAGGGGAAGAAAAACTGGCTTGGGAAAATAAAATGATATCTCCTTATGCAGAGGTTAGAAAGAAAATCAGGTTATGCTGTTCCCTCTGTTGTAAATGGAGAGGTGTGTTTTCTTTTTTTATCGGAGTACAGTTGCTTTACCACATCGTGTTAGTTTGTACTGTACAGCAAAGTGAATCAGCTATGTGTATACACACATCCCCTCTTTTCTGGATTTCCTTGTCATTTAAGTCACCACAGAGCACTGAGTAGAGTTCCCTGTGCTATACAGTAGGTTCTCATTAGTTATCTATTTTATACATAGTATCAATAATGTATATATGTCAATCCCAACCTCCCAATTCACCCCACCCCCCCTTTCCCCCTTGGTATCCATACATTTGTTCTCTACATCTGTGTCTCTATTTCTGCTTTGTAAATAAGATCATCTATACCAATTTCTTCAGATTCCGCATATATGCGTTAATAAATGATATTTGTTTTTCTCTTTCTGACTTAGTCCACTCTGCATGACAGTCTCTAGGTGTAAATGGAGAGGTTTTCAAGAGAGGTTTCCCATCCCTGGTTCCAGCAGACCAGAGGCTCTCACAGATATATCTGCAGCAAACTATGACAGTAGTGTGATGTGGAGGGCCAAAGGAGGTTATCTCAATGCACTACTCTACTCCTATTTTTCAAAGGCCATCAATCAAATTTCTGAAGACTTTAGCTTCTCCATCTGTAAAATGGGGCCGAAAACCTGCCAAGCCTATCTGAGTCTGTGAGAGCCGCATAGGGTGATGGATGTAAAGGTGGGAGGCATACCACACAGGGTGGTTGGATCAAAGCAACCAGTTCAAACCCTGGAGTCTCTAAGCCTCAGTGCCCTTATGGTCAGGGATGATGATGACTCCCCCTTGGTCAAGATGTCACGAGAAGTAAAGAGATAATGGTTGGGAAATGCTAACCACGGAAAGTGTTCCACCGGTGGCCGATATAATTGTGGCTGAGGCTCCTGTGTGCTTTGTCATGCTGACATCTGTGTAAAGTGTTCTACAAATGAGGGAGTTACTATTGTTTATAAATCAATTACCTACTCCAAATCCAAATAAGAACACGATATATACAAACAAGAACTTCAGAACATCATGTAAAATGACCTACAAAGAAAGAAACGCAATTCAAGGGTAAGGTTTGAGCACAGATTCATTACACATTGATTTCCTGACTGCTTCCCACCCTCTCCTGGGTTCGCACTCTAGCCATGCCCTCACTCGGGCCACTCTTCTGTGACCCTCACCAGGTCCTCCTGACGCTGTCTCCGCAGCTCAGCGCTGGGCCCACCTCCTCCAGAAAGACTTCTCTTCTGTTCCTGCTCTCCACCCTCCTCCCTCCTAGGACACAGTCTGTTTCTGTCCCTGCTGATTCAGGCTGCACATGAGCACCTTTCCTCATAGAAACTCACATCTGGAATCCTCACACTTCCTGGGGGCCGCAGTGTGCTGGGCCGAGCTCGCACCAGCTCACAAGGGCTGATTGTCTCACTTTCATGAATTTTCTGAGCTCGTTGTTAAACACAGCCATGGCTAAGAATTAAATTGTGTAAACTTATAACTAAATAAATTGCATTAGAAACAAAGATAATAAATGTTCAAAACTCATCACTTCCGAGTGACTTTACTACACTTTATAATTATCTAGGCTTTTAAGGCTATTTATTTCTTGTAACCATATGGTGGAAACACTATATAATGGTGCATTACTGTGCATCCCTTCCCAATTCTGTATTCAGTGACATCGCATTGGTAGCTGGAAGTCAGCCATGGTGGGAATATTTACACCATGGAAACTGGTAAAAGCTACAAATCAGAGATTGTTGATCATCTAGATCTAGACTTAAGACAACGATGGACAAAATGTTAAGGCAGATTAAACTTTAAAAATGTGCCCTATCTGTAGCTGTTATTGTGGGAATAGCACAAAAACATTGATGAAATATTCTAGTACTTGAAAACTACTATCCAATTCAGCAGATAAATGGCTCAGCATCACTGACAAACAAATGCAGTTTCAACACAAGTCTTCATTGTTTCCCTTTCATCTTACTCCTTAAAGCAGAGGAAAATATCAGCATTTATGCTGGCACAACACTCACTTGTCAATTGCAACCATAGGTTGGCAAACAGATATGAGTTCAACCAAAATCAGCAAATTATTCGGTGAGACTCAGCTAGCCATGTGGAGTTTACAACAAAAGGCATATTGTATATTTTATTATGGTTTGTAACTTGTGTGCTGCACATCCTTTATATGGTCAACATATATAATAAACATATCTACGTGTATATATATAACATATTATATATACATACTTTCCCTCCTAGAGGGCCTGACCAAAGGCAAAGGGAGACCACGGTATTTGGGAGAAAGAGCAGTGGCCTGTCTCTTGGGCAAGCCTCTTTTCCTCTCCAGACCTCCATTTCCCCATCTGAAAAATGGGCCTTCTCGGGAGGCCCTCCCTGCCCATCTCTGACGCTCGGCAGCCCCAACACACCTTCTGGATCATGACGCTGTACATGCCCATGGACTGGAATCCCCGCGTGTAGTAGAGCATGTTCGCCCAGCCCAGGGCCATGGCCAGCACGAGGCAGGCGAGGTACTCTTTGCAGGCAAACAAGTACAAGAAGACAGACAGAATCACAAGCACAGCTTGGACAAAACTGTTCAGGAGACACAGGAGACAAGGGCCTTACTTACTTCTTGGCATCAGGGCAGAGATGTCCAAATCCTCCAACCTCCCTTAAATCCTGAATAGTTACCCTGGTGGCTGGTGCTGAAGAGACAGATAAGGCTGCGCCAGATCTGCTGGACCACGTCTAAAATCCAGCCTTGCAGACTGCATTGCTAGATGCAGGTCAGCGCTGGTTGCAGTTGACAAGGACTTTTCAAAGATACAGATCCCCAGGGCCCAGGAGATTCTGGTTCAGAAGGCCCAGGGTGCTGCCCAGGAGGCTGTATGTTTTTTAAATCACGCATGTGATTTCTGACCCCCACATAGGTTGGGGTACACTGGGGTAGACTGAGGATGTGGTGGATGGTTGTATTTTTAACCAAAATGACAAAAGCTGACATCTATACTCAAAAGTCAATCATAACAAAAGTCCCCCGTAACCTATTTTGAGAAATCCTTCAAAAAACTCCAATACATGCTATATAATAGGTTTGCTAAAAGGAGATTGTGCAACAATGCAAATGTACTTAAGAGTCCTGAACTGTACACTTAAAATGGTTAAGATGGTTTAACTTTTGTGTTTCGTGTATTATCCCACAATTTGAAGTGTTTAAAGTACAATATGTACCAAACATACAAGATCAAAATCTACTCCTGGGCTTCCCTGGTGGCGCAGTGGTTGAGAGTCCGTCTGCCGATGCAGGGGACACGGGTTCGTGCCCCGGTCCGGGAAGATCCCACGTGCCGCGGAGCGGCTGGGCCCGTGAGCCATGGCCGCTGAGCCTGCGCGTCCGGAGCCTGTGCTCCGCAACGGGAGAGGCCACGACAGTGAGAGGCCCGTGTACCGCAAAAAAAAAAAAAAAAAAAAAAAAAAAAATCTACTCCTAAACAGTGTGTAACACCATCAGTTATGCGGACATCTGGATAGAAACCCTCTCTTGCTTATAACATCAGGTAGTCTCCACGATTACAAAATATCTAACTAGTTAAAGTTAGGACACAGGCAACTTTGATTTTCTTGTGCAGGGATAAGCAGACGTTTGGGTGAGCAGGGCATTTGGGGCTGAAGTGAGGAAGCATGTTTACACGCTCCTCCACACTAAGGAAACAACAAAGAAGGAGAACAGGACATGGCACTGGCGCCGTCTGTGCCAAAGCCAGTGGCTGTACAAATGGATTTTTCTCTGGAATCATCACAGTTTCTCCAAGGTGACGGACTCATATGTGACTTGCACCCTGGGCAGTGCTGCACCTGGCTTATTCATTCACTGCAGTATCAGGGGGCTCCACCTGCCCAAAGAGATGAAGAACTTAGCTCATGCTTCTGGAAGGCAGGTACATACTTAATAGGTATTTGGAAACATCAGGCCAAGATTCAAGGTCTTATAGACCCAGCCTCCCAAATGCTCAGAAGAGGGCCTTTGGTGGGGTCTACAGAGCCGTGGAGCCTAACATTCTTCATCTCAAGCTGCAGATCCTTTTCCATTATTTATTTAGAGACAGGGGTTACGTAATCCTCTGCACATGACAGGGGTTACATAATCCTCCTTTCATTTAGAGACAGGGATTACGTAATCCTCGGCACAAGACCTCATTCAGAGAGGCTGCTGAGCTGAGCTTTCTGGCTAGAGCCTACAGTAGTCAACCCTGCACAAGCTTGGGATGAGGCTGACTGGGAAACTGGGCTGGCTTGAGTTTCATGACTGAAGCTCCGCCTGACTCTACGTGACTCACTTCCCTGCTCTGAGCCTCGGTTTTGTTTTGTTTTTTTTTTTTGCGGTACACGGGCCTCTCACTGTTGTGGCCTCTCCCGTTGCGGAGCACAGGCTCCGGACGCGCAGGCTCAGCGGCCATGGCTCACGGGCCCAGCCGCTCCGCGGCATGTGGGATCTTCCCGGACCGGGGCACGAACCCGTGTCCCCTGCATCGGCAGGCAGACTCCCAACCACTGCACCACCAGGGAAGCCCTGAGCCTCGGTTTTCATGCCTAAAGATGAGACTCAATGATTTCTCAAGTACCTTCCAGCCCTGACCTGCCACGGTCCAAAATGACAGCCAGGAGGAACTGGCCTAGAATGTCCCTTCATAAAAAATAAACATGCCTTCTCTGTGCTGGCTGCCGCCCAGGGCTCTGTGACAGGGTACAGTCAGCTCTCCCTGCAACTGGATGGTGGGCACTGTCCTAGCGTTTTCTGGTCCTCTCCATGGGCATCTATGTGCCTCTCTTACCAGAAAGGAGAGAGGAGGTCCCTGGCCATGTGACTTGGTGAAATGACAGGGACAGGGTGACACGGCAGGGTGGCTATTGCAGAGGGACACAGCAGCCATCACACAGGACTTCAGCCTTGCCTGTGAGGTGGTGACCAAGGGGACAGACCTACTTACAAGACAAAGTGAAACCAGGCATCCGAGAGGATGGACTGCA
>NW_006780838.1:650094-655726 GCF_000442215.2 Lipotes vexillifer | reverse complement strand
AGCAGGAAGATCGCGATGCCCTGAGGCCAGAAAGAAAAGAAAAGCTGCCCCCTCTTCATGCCCCTCGCTGGAGGATTTGGGGAAGGGGGGCGTTTCCCCAGGACTGAGACTCAGGAACAGGGAAGTATGTGAAGGCCCAGCCAGAGCCCAGGTGAGGGATATGGAAGGGGACTTGTGCCTGGGGGACAGAGGCAACCCCAGGGTAAGAGTGCATGCTCCCCTGATCTTCTCACATCTCTTACTCTCACCCCCGTAATCACCCCAGAACCCACAAAGCAGCACAACCATACAGTTACCTGCCGTTCCCCAAATATGGCCTAGCTTTCCAGCCTCTGAGCCTTTGTTCATGCTGTTCCCCACACCTGTCCTGTAATACCTTCTCCCCAGTGTCCTCATGCCAACCCTCCCCTACCAGAGTAAGTGCCATCTCTGCCTTCAAGCCTTCCTGGCCCCCCTCCCCCCCCACCACCACCGCCAATAAAAGTCATCTCTCTTCTTCTGAGCACGGGTCTGAGCCCAACATCAGATCTTTTCACAGTCTATGTTAAAGTCTAGCTATTTGTGTCCATCTGAAATCCCTACCAGACTATGAATTCAAAGAGGGCAGATTCCCTCCATCCCTATCATCTCCTCCAGAGCCCCACATTGAAGGTGTTCAGAATATACCTGCTGATTCATCGGTTGGATGGATGAATGGGTAGATCGACGGACAAACAGATGGGAAGATGGTTGGATGAAGGATGGAAGGACAGTGGGTAAGGATGAGTGGGTGTTCAAATGGATGAATGAGTGGCTGGGTTGATGAGAGAGGGCAGGTGATTGGATGGGTGGATGGAGGGGCAGGGAAGATGGGACACTGAGTGGCTGGGAGTGTAGATAACTGGCAGATAGATGGACAGATGGATGGAGGAATGGATAGATAAAGTAGGTAGGATAAGCTTGCTTGTTTATGTAAATCTAAAGGTTAAAAAGGAAATGCCTCCTCAAAGTCTCCCAGCAGTACTAGCAGAGCTTGCTGTCACCCTGCCTGCCTCACAGGGCAGTCCAGGAGGGCTTGGTGACCTACTCACCTCTTTCACAGAAATGCACATGGCCCAGATGAGCACAAACATCCTTCCTAAGAGCTGCAGCCACCACATCTTGTATGTGGGGGCTAAGAGGTGTGGCAGGGCCTGGGGAGGAAGGGAGAGGAATGGATGGGTGCAGGACGGGGAGTGAGGAAGGCAGGGGTAGCGCCACCTCTGGGGGGACCACGCACATACACGTGCCCAACCCTCAAGCTGGGCCAGAGGCCAGCACGAAGCCGCATCTCTGTACAGGGCCAAAAAGGCACTGCAGCCCCCAGCCCCTGCCTCCCCCGCCCAGAGTGGAAACCCAGAATTCTGCGGTGAGAGGCACGATCCAGTCCACACTAACAACCCCCTCACACCTCTTGGCATTTATCTGTTCCATCTGTATCCAGACACTCACAGGGCCTCGTAACACAGTTAAAGCCAAGACTCCGTGCCTCGTGCAATGGATGGGGAACCGAGACCCAGAGTGCTGGGAATGCTTCTCCAAGTGACTTCCACCTCCTTCCATTTCTTCCCATGGCCCTCACGGCAAAAACACCCAGCCAGCTCCAGATTTAGACATGGAGCCTGGGCAGGGCCTGGGGCTCCTAATTCTGCAGCAGGGGTCAGCCTGGGGCTGAGCACCCGGGGTTGAGCTCGACCAGGCGCTGGCGACGTATTCAGTGTCCAAGACACTGTTGAAGCATGAAAACTGGGGGACCCCACGCACAACTCTTGGCCTCTCTGGGCCTCAGTTTCCCCGTATATGCACATAGGGCGGCTCCAGGGTCCAGCAGTGCTGACCACCCCATCCCCCACTTCAAGGGGCCCACTTACCTCCTCCCCCCAGGGATGGTAGTAGGAGATGAAGGTCAGGGTGATGTTGTAGAAAAAATAGGAACAGAAGGACAGGAAGAACATGTACTTGGCAAACTTCTTCCACTTCATATGCAGTAGTGTGTGCAGGGGCTCCAGGGTCAGCATCTCGTGCCGGTTCTGGGGGTAGAACGGCACCAGTCACCATGGAGATGAGAGAGAGGAAGGGACCATTTTCGGAGGGCCCTCATTTCAAAGGAAGCTCTGAGTCAGCACTGCCCCTGGCAGAAGGAGGCAATGAACTGGTTTGGCTGGAAATGTTGGGAGAGGTAATTTCTAGCTCCTGAGGCTCCATTCCAGCGCACCCGGACAGCAACCGAACGACACGGAGCTTGGTGCTTTTGCCAAGGGGATCTGAGGCACGGTGGGGAGGGAGGGCTAGAAGGGAGGCCAGGGCCACGACTGGGGTCTGGCCCCTCCTGGGCCCTCCTTCACTGTGTGACCCTAGGAAAACCCCTGACCCTCTCTGGGCCTCAGCCGCCTCATCAGTAAAACTGATCTCAATCCCTGCCCTACCAGTCAGGCTGCTGTGAGGGCCAGGGAGATCCCGGGCGAGGCAGGCTCTGGGAAGCACAACTCTTGGTAAAATGTGAAAGATGTGTTGCCTCACTTTCCTCCAAGAACCAAAAACTTCCCGCTTGCTGATCTTCTCTTTCCTCCTTCAGCCTCATTGACTTCCCAGCTACGCCTCCTCCAGAAAGGCCTCCCTGATTGCTCAAACTGTTTACTCCCTGACCCTTATTTGGGGCCAGGTTTGGGGGAAGAGGGGATTCTAAGCCTGACCATATGGAACCAATAGAAGGAGTTGGGGGGAAACAAGATGGAGATGGTCTACACAACCCTGCCCAGGATTATGGGGCCAGGAGACCCCCACCAAAAGGTCAGCTGGGAACAGGTGGCCCCAGCACCCCCCCCCAGGCCCCACCCACTAAGGCTAAGGAGTGGGGGCTGCAGACATGTCTGGCTAGTAGCAAGGGGTCTTCCCAGGGCCTCCCTGGCCTGGGGCCCAGCCTGCTACCCTCTGACCTTCCCCAGCCCAGCCGGGAGACCCACATCGATGTTGGTGTTGTAGACGATGATTTTCAGCACCGAGTTGTCGGTCATGGTGTCCACATTGGTGAGGTCGTAGAGCGAGGACGACACCGGCCCGTAGGCCCAGTCGGTGAACTTCCTGGACAGGCTCCGGAGCCGCTTCTCCTTGATCTCACGGCTGAGGATGTACTTTAGGATCTGGGGACAGGAAGAGTCACAACCTTCAGCCGCTGGACAGGGTTTGGGGCGAAGACCGCTGGGCCTGCCCCAGGCAGACAGGGCCTGGCAAGAGGCTCCCACCAGGGACGGATTGAGTCGGGCCGAGTGCCTGTCACTGTGACCCCCGGCCCCCGCTTTATCTGTGGGATGGGCACAAAGCTCGCTGACCTGCCCGTCACACCAGGCATTGTGAATAACAGAGACAAGAGGCGTGAAGGCCTTTTGCACGCTTAAGAGGGCTGCATGATCAGCTCACAAATCCTTGCACCAGCTGGGGAGTCTGTTCCGGGAAGAATCCAGGAACTGACAATTTTGAGAAATAATTTCTGTTTGGCCTGGACTTGAGAAGCAGCTGGAAGTTTCTCCAGCTTCCCCATCCCACCCTCTGTCAGACCCTGCCAGCTGAGGCTCACTGCTCTGGCCAGTCAGGGGGTGATGCATGACACCAGCCTTTCAGAGAGGCCCGTGGGACCCACTCTCTAGGTCAGCGAGCTTGCTCTCTGCTACATGTTAGGGTCACTGGGGAACATTTAGAATTCCCACACCACTGACTAACTCAATCCAAATCTCTGGAGGTGGGACTCAGGAATCTGCGTCTTGTAAAGCTTCCTGGGTGGTTCCAAAGTGCAGGCAAGATGGAGAGCTCACTAGTTCCCAAAAGCGAGCCCTGGGTACAATAAGATGGGGGCAGAACTTCCTGGGGCACCAACCCAAGGCCCAGGAGGAGGGTCCTAATGGGGAGGACAGTGTCAGAGCCCTGATCTCATGTGACCCAGTGGGGTTCCCATCTCATCTCGCACGGGAGCCTAGTCTCTACAGCCCAGGCAGGGAGCTCCTAGGGATAAGGCACGTCTCCCCTTTCTGCGCTCCAGGCTACAGGAGCTCGAGGACATGGTCTGTGTCTCAAGTATGACTGCACCCTCTGCTCCCAGCATAGTGGCCAACTTGGGCAGCATCCGGAAAAGTTTCCAGAGAACACTGAATAAAGGAGAGGAGGGGCCAGGAAGGGTGCAGGCGGCTTCCCAAGACTGGCAAGAGGTGGTGGGTGTGGGTGGAGGGACACATTATCCTCTAGGGAACCAGGGGTCAGGGGGCCATGCTCCATGCAGGAAGCTTCATCCCTGGGCCCTCCCCAGGGACAAACACATGGCATAGCCGTCCTTGGAGAAAGTTCTGACTTGCAACCACAGTCTGACTCTCCTCAAAGCCCCCAGGAAGCTGTGTCCTTGGGGTGGGCAGGAGATGGGTGAGGCAGGCACACAATTCCTCCTCTGTCAAAGCTGTTCTGCACCCCTTCCTCCTCCCACAAGAGAATGAAAAGGTCCCTTGTGGGCACCAGCCCTGAGCACTGGGACGGGGCCCAAGGCCCTTGGGGCACCACCTCCCTCATCAGTTGCCCTGAGGTTGGCACGGCTGTGATGGCTCCGCAGTCCCCACCCTACCCAGTGCCCTCCTGCAGCCTCCCAGGAGCCACGGTCCCCTCCCAGGGCTCAGGATGTGGACGCTCAGGGGCAGCTTTGCCATGATGAGTCCTGACCTTGAAACCAGACCGGGCCGTGGCTCCCACCACAGATAGAGGTGGGAGCCCACCCCAGCTGAGTCTTCACCAAGCTCCCAGTTAACTTGAGTTCCTCGGCCACATCACAAGGGCACAAAGAGCCACGAGCAGGCACATACTCTGCTGGGGACTTGGATCAATGTTTCAACCTGACAGACAGGCTGGGGTCTCTCCAGCGTCAGGGACCAGCAGCCAACTGGCTCTGGATCCAGAGCAGACATTCGGGGACTCCCATCCTCATAAGAGGCTGAAGGCCCCCAGGGTCAGACACTCAGCCTCCGCCTGGGTGCCTCACCACGCAGGAATCCTCGGCCACAAAGCATGAGTCACCGCAGCCTTAAGACTCCTCCACTCTGGCCCCGGCAAGGGGGTCCCAGGGCAGGGGACAGAAACACAGAATGTTAGGGCCTGAAGTCCGGAGGGTGCGCCCACGTGCTGCCTGTCCGTGGTCCGTGCAGTCGGCCACTCAGAAGGGCCCCTGGGGAGCGGGCCTCGCGCCCTCCCGCCGGCCCCGGGCCTCACCCACCTCAGCCTTGCCCATCTTGGCGGCCAGCTGCAGCGGCGTGAGGCCGTCATTGTTGCGCATGGTCTCCAGCTCCCAGTTGCCGCTCCTCAGCAGGATCATGTCGTACATGTGCTTGACGAAGTCATTCTGCGTCTTGAAGTCCTCAGCCACCGTCACCAGAGCATGGAGGATGTTGTTTCCCCGTGAGTCCTGCGAGGTGATGTCCGTCTGCTCGTTGCCCATCAGCAGCTGCACGATCTCGGGTTGGTTGGTGCAGGCTGCCAGGGCCAGGGGTGTCTCGCCTGTGGGAGGGGGAGCACAGGGGCTCGGTTCTCTCCTGGACCAGAGCGGTGATTCCCCAAGTTCTAGGAATGGGGCTTATCCTGCCCA
>NW_006780838.1:642730-650084 GCF_000442215.2 Lipotes vexillifer | reverse complement strand
TCAGCAGGAGTGGGAGACTGAGGCTGGATCATTGCAACAAACTCCTAACCGGTCTCCCTGCTACTACCCTGGCCCTCCGACGCTATCCTCAACACAGAAGCCAGACTGATCCTATTAATACATAAGGCTCACCTCACCCAGAACGAAAGCTCAGATTCCAATGACAGCCGACGTCTTCTGACGTCACCGCCTCCTGTCTCCCTCCCTCGCTCCCTTCCAGCCACGATGGCCCTCTTCCTTTTCCTCGAGCACTTTTCTACCTCAGGGGCTTTGCACAGGCTGTTCCCTCTTCCAGTAGCGCTGTTCCTTAGATACCTGCATCACTCCCTACCTCACCACCTGTGAGTCTTTGCTCTAATGTCACCTTTTCAATGAATCATTCACCCTAACTGCCCTTTTAAAATTGAAACCCAGCTCCTTCCCGGCCCAGAATTCCTGATCTCCTTCCCCTGCTTTAGTACTTTTTTTTTTTTTTTTTTTTTTGAGCTGTCGTTTTGGTTTTTTTTTAACTTATTTATTTTTAAATTTTATTTATTTTATTTTTGGCTGCTTTGGGTCTTCGTCGCTGCGCACGGGCTTTCTCCAGTTGCCGTGAACCAGGGCTACTCTCCATTGTGGTGCGCGAGCTTCTCATTGCGGTGACTTCTCTTGTTGCGGAGCACGGGCTCTAGGCGCGCGGGCTTCAGTAGTTATGGCACACGGGCTCAGCAGTTGTGGCTCGCAGGCTCTAGAGCGCAGGCTCAGTAGTCGTGGCACACAGGCTTAGCTGCTCCGCGGCATGTGGGATCTTCCCGGACCAGGGATCGAACCCTTGTCCCTGCATTGGCAGGCGGATTCTTAACCACTGCACCACCAGGGAAGTCCCCCCTGCTTTACTTTTTATTTTTTTCAATAGCACTTGTTATTTTCTAACATATTACATAACATTCTTATTTGTTATATCCATTATTGATGGTCTCTCTCCGATCTAGAATGCAAGTTCCATGAGGGTAGAGATCTTGGTTTTGTTCACAGATATATTTCAAATACCTAGAACAATGCCTGGCATATATAGTAAACAATCAATGTTAGTTGAGAAAAGAGAAGGCAAGTGACTCACACTTGGTCACACAGCAAACCGGGGACAGAACCAGGGCTGGACATCAGGTCTCCTGCTGCTTCCCCCCCAATCTCCATCCTGTCACCTCTCTTCATCCCACCCAACAGATGTTTCCCAGCCAGGTCTGACTGGACAAGACCCTGTCCTCAAGGCCACCCAGACCCATTTAGTCCTGCTGACTAAAAAACCATATAGAAGAGAAAACAGGTCAGTGGCCATCAGTCAGGGCCTGGGCAAGGCAGAGGAGTTAACTACAAAGTCGTACCAGGCAATTTTTTGGTGTGATAGAGCTGTTTGTCCCCTGTCCTGATCACAGTGATGGTTATACAACTGTAAGCATTTGTGGAAATGAACAGAAGTGTACATTAAAATGGGTGAACGTCACTGTATCTAAATTACACATTAAAAAAACTTTTTCTCACCCGGGACGGCCTAACACCGATTGCTTTTGGACCCCCTAAAGTGTCAGTCAGGGAGTTTTTGTCCTCTTACTTTTGACTCCTGTTTGCAGCCCTGAGAGGCACTGTACACAGGGGACAGAGGCCAGAGCTGGCAGGAAGGACGCCTGCATTCGTTCCTTACTACACTGGGGCAAGTCACTTCCCTTCTCAGAACCTGTCTGCTCTTTGTAAACTAGGGCTCTCTCCTTGCTCTCCCTCCCAGGTCTATGTTCCCTACAGGGGGCTGCTCGGGTGAATGTCTGTGTGTCCTCTAACACCACCAGGTGACACTCCCCGAATGCAGGCTCCCCATCCTCCCAAGTGCCGGTCTCTAGCCTGGCTGTCCTGTTCAGGTGGATCTGCCCCCGCCGCCACCCTGGTCCCGGCTCTGTCCTCCAGGGCCTGGGACACAACTGAGCCAGCAGAGATTGGCAGTGGGGTCTCCCCTGCCTGCTAGCGCTTCTGTGGGCAGAAGCCCCGCCTCGCCCTCCGCCCTGGACCCCAACCCGGGGCGGCGGCACCCACCGAAGTAGAAGCCTTCGTGCTGGTACTTGGGGTTGAAGAAGACGCCCTTGGCGTGGGCGTTGACGTCGGCGCCGGCCGCGATGAGCACCGCGGCGATGTCTCCCTGCCGCCGCTCGATGGCGATGTTCAGCGCCGTCTGCCCTGCGGACAGGACGGGGGTGGGCGGTTGTGCTCAGTGGCTGGGACCGGGGGTGACACACCCTCTCTGGCCTGTTCCCCTCTCTGTCCTCTGTACCCTCCACCGAACCGTGGAGAAATAACTAGCTGCCTGCCTGGTCTGTGTCGCCCAGCTTCATTCTTTGCTTCATTCATTTTTGTGTGAAAGCAAGGATTATCCGTGGAGCATCTGCTCTGTGCCCCACAGCCAGGCAATGGGGACACAGCAGGACATGCGTTGCAGTTTTGATTCTTGTCCTCAGGAAGCTCACAGTCTCCCTGCGAACTGAGCGTTATGATATGGGGAGGTGCAGGGTCTGTGGTATCCAGAGGAGCTCTTAACACAGCCTGAGGGGTTGGGGGGCTTCCCAGAGTGGCCTCGAAACTGGGACCGGGTAAGTTTAGCCAGGCTGGATGGGGCTGACTCAAGGCCTCATAAGCCGGGTTAAGAGGTTAGAACTTTATCCCAAAGCGAATGGGAAGGCACAGAAGGCATTGAAGCAGGGAAGTGACATGATCAGAGTTTTGGGTTTTGTACATGTGTATTTTCAAAGCACTCTGGCTGCAAGATTGGAGGATGTGTTAGAAGGAGCCCAGACTTGTGAGGAGCTGTCCATCCAATGGACCCAAAGATCCTTGGGAGAAAGAGTCCTCAGGATGGTCTCTTGGGGATGGGGGAGAAGGGCTGTCTCAGGTAAGGTCCAGGCATCTGGCCTGGGTGCTGGGTGGATGATACTCTGGTGACTGAGAAACAGAACAGGGGAGAAGCAGCAGGCAGGGGGTTGGGGGAGGGACATAGACATGGTTGGTGGAGCCTACAGAACCTCCAGACAGAAGGAACCAGAGGGCTGGGGGTGCGGGGGCCAGGTGTCTCAGAACATTACACCAGAAACAGCATTTTCCAAAGAGCTGCCAACATGCCATACATAAAAACAAAGTCCTGGTGGATCAAAGAACTAAGTATTTTTTGAAATTGGAAAATTGTTAATAACTAACCTTTTTGGAGGGAAAACCCTCTTAAGCCTTCTTAAGCAAAATCCAAAATTCTGAAGCCATAAAGAAAAAACTGACATGTTTGCTTCCATAAAAATTTGAAATTTCTGTATTTCAAAAGACATCTTAAAGAAAGTTAAAAGACAAGTGATAGGCCGGGGGAAATATCTGAGATGTATAAAAGAGGCAATGTGCTTTTAAAAGTCCATAATGGATTAAGAGCTCCTACAAATCAATAAAAAGACAAACAACCTAAAAGAAAACTGAGAAACTATTATTAACAAGCACCTCACAGAGAAGAAAATACACACAGACAGTATAGGAAATGAAAGATGTTTGGAATCACTGGTAATCGGGAAGATGAAAATTTGAACCCAATGAGTTCATACTTTTCACCCACCAGACTGGCAAAAACAAATAATAATGGTAATAAATAAGTACAAAAAAAATTACTTTCTCCCACAAGAAAAGTTAAGGGCCCAAGCCAGACTCCCACCTGCAAAAAGCTGAGATGTTTAGCACCCTCGGCATATCAATAAGATGGCAACCAGTTATTCTTGGGCCAATCATTTTTGACACAAGCGCGTCATAAGATCCTAGTGGGTTGCTTATGGACTCCAAAAACTCAAAGACACACCTTACTGGTTATTCACCACAGACTTCCTGAGCAGGGAAACACTATCCTGGGTTTGGTCTCCCTGCCCCCTCTCCAGTCCACCTAAGAGAGAAGCCACAAAACTGAGTCCCAAATGGGGCTGTTAATAATGATGACGATAATGGCGATACTAATAGTTACTTATGTGTTGGCCCTGCCCAGCTCTCCAGGCTTCTTGCCATCACTCAGCCCTGTCAAGCTCAGTCCCATCTCAGGCTTTCGCCCTTTGCTTTGTTCTGGATCCTTCTCCATGCTGGCTTCGGGTCAAAGGTCACCTCTCTGACCATCCACACTGAGGTGGCCCATCCCCAATTACTTCTGATGACATTATCTTTTGTGTTTTTTTGTAATTTTCTTTTCATCAATTTTTAAATTGCCTTATTTAGAAGAGCAGCCTTCGTCTGTCTTGTTTACTCCTGTGTTCTGGGGCCAAAAACACTGCCTGGCACGCGGCCAGAGGTCAAGATTGTTTGCAGAATGAAGGAAGGTGCCGAGCACCACACTAAGTGCTTTGGGCTCCCACGACAGCAGTGCCTGTGCCCCACCACCGCCAGAAATCGCCGTCTGCACAGCCCCTCCCGCAGGCGGGTACCTTCGTAGGCCTCCTCCGTGTACTTGGCGTTGATGAACCTGTCTAGGATGTCGTTTTCCTCAGCGAAGGCGAGCAGGATCCGCACGATCTCCTCGGTGCTGGGGTTGATGTTCAACAAGGCCTTCATCAGGCAGGTCTTCCCCGTGTCCAAGGCCGTCAGCTTGCGCATGAGGAAGTCTGCAGGCAGGGTCGCAGGATGGAGCCGCTGCACAGGGGGGCCCCCGGCTGCCCTTGGCCCTCCGGGCCCGGAGGAAGGGAGGCCGGAGTGTGGCGGCTGCAGCCGCAGACCTCAAGAACCTGCCGCGGGCTCTCCACGGAGCTCCCTGCCCCGAGCTCCCTGCTCCCCTCTGCCCTGTCCAGCTCTTCCTCCTCCCACCGCCTTGCTGGCTCCCCCACCTCGGTGAGCTGCCCAGAGCCTTATCGGAGACATTTTGCTCTTTGCCTCTGCACCGCCTCCCTGGTAGGGGGACAATCCCACCCACGGCCTGGCTTCCCACTGTCCAGCTCAGAAATCTCCAGGCCACCACCCCACACCCCGGTTTCCTGCAAATAGACTTCACCCCCTTCCATTTAACTTGCTACTTTCCTGGTCCCCAAGACAGCTCGGGCCCCACCAGCCACCAAGTCTCCCAAGTCCAAATGGCACCACCCTGGACTCACTCCTCACGTCCTGGAGTCCTACCAGTGCCGCTCCCGGAAGGGCTGTTCCCCCGTCCCCAGCCCTGCCGCTGGAGTCCCAACTCTGCCTGAACAGCGGCCTTCTCCGGTTTTACCCCCATGCTCCACCGTCACCTGTCTAAGCCCTTCCACGGCTCCCCATTGCCCTCAGAATCAGGTTCGAAGTTGCCAGCCCAGCAGTTAAGGCTGGAGGGCGGGGTGGGAGGGCAGTGGGTAGGTGGACAGCAGGAGCCGAGCAGGACCCCCAGCCCTGCACCCTCTGCCAGGGCCAGCCACTGACCAGGCACATCCAGGCTGTGGCGCTGCTCACAAAGCTCCTGCAGCTCCGTCAGCAGCTCCAGCAGCTGTTCCACGCAGCCCTCCGACACAGCCACAAAGATGTGCTTCTTCAGACGCTTCTTTTTGTGCCTCTGCTCTTGCTTGGCCAGGTTTGCACTGAGGCCAGAAAAATGTTTCCAACTCACCACACATGCACCACTGTCTCCCGTTACCCTTCCAAAGCCGCTGTGCCTACAGGGGGCTTGGCGCCAGCCCCCACCGTCTGCACGTGCCTGTCACAGTGCCTGAAATCCCCTCCTTTAGTGCTGGGGGGTGGGCGGAGGTGCTGGGATTCATGTTACCCTGTGCTGCTCCGCTTCTAACCCAAATGCAAGCACATTTTATCAAACCGTATCTCTGGATCCACATAGTAATGATCAGGAAAGATACATGCCTAACTGTTCATCCTGATTACCTCGAAAGAATGAGATCAGAGGAAGGGAAATTTCACTTTCATATTTTGTGTTGTTTGAATATTTTTCATATCTCTCTCCCCACCCCTACCCTCCAAATAGGCAGCCACGGTAATGCGTGATATGTATCCTTTTGTTTGCGTGTGTTCTTGCAAAACGCACATTGATGTTTGATGGCTACATGCGTGTATGTTTTTTTTTAAGTCTTTATTGAATTTGTTACAACATTCTTTCTGTTTTATGTTTTGGTTTTTTGGCTGCGAGGCGTGTGGAATCTTAGCTCCCTACCAGGGATGGAACCGGCACCCCTGCATTGGGAGGCGAAGTCTTAACCACTGGACCGCCAGGGAAGTCCCCTACATGCCTGTATTTTTAATTTATGTATATGGCATTGCGTTAAGTTCTCATTCTGCTGCATACTGTTGTCCGGATGTTTTATAATGATACTTTTATAAAATGTAATACTCCCTTCCCCCAAAAAATGACCTACATGCCATAGCTAGGGGCCCAGACATTTGCACCCCAGGACTGGCGGCCTCTTTCTCTTTCCTGCAGGGTCCTGGTGCCTGTCCCTCTGGCACCTGCCTGGTGGGCACGGTGGGAGGAGGGGAAGGGCCAGTCTCACCTGGGACTGTTGGGATTAAATGGGGTCTCTGTCATGTCATCCCGAGGAGATTGTGGGGAGTCCATGTCATCACAGCTGCCGGGGAGGTTGGTGGGGGAATGGGGAGGACAGAGAGAGGCACAAGTTTTTAAATGGACAACGGTAGTATGCCACAAGCAGGCCTGGCTGTGTGGCCCAGGGCGAGTCACTGCCCGCCCACGAGAGCTGAGGGCTGGGCCAGGGCAGGGGTGGGGGGGCTGGCGGGCTGGCGGGTCGCAGTACTCACCACTGCCGGATGTTGGAGTCCATGGGCTTGGAGAAGATGAGGGGAGAGGTCTTGGTGACAGTGGAGCTGGCCTCGAACCCTTCTATCTCCAGGAAGAAGTGTGCACTGGGGGGACACCCAAGCAAGGCCTTTCGAGCTGGGACAGGGCCTGTCCACCTGTGTGGCCTGCAACCCCACTGTCGAGGGTGCCCCCCTCACGGAGTGCTCACTCCCAGGCAAGCCTGGAAGGCTCAGAGCTAGTCCAGAAATGCAGCATAAATGGCGTGAGGGCAAGGCTCACTGATACATTGGCCCCCCCACCTGCCTGTCTCCTGCCTATCAAGAGGAACCTTCTGACTTGACCTAAAATCAAATCATTCTTCCAAAAGAGAAGACAAAGGGAGGAGCAAACCCCTAGCTGGTAGCCCGAGGCCTGGGTTCTAGTCTGGCTATGCCTCTGCCTCTCCTCTTGTGTGACCCAAGGAGGTCACTGGCCTTCTCTGGACCAAGTGTCCTCACCAGATGGAAAATGGTTGGGCTACATGATCCTTAAGACCTGGACTCTGGGGCTTCCCTGGTGGCGCAGTGGTTGAGAGTCCGCCTGCCGATGCAGGGG
>NW_006780838.1:633837-642348 GCF_000442215.2 Lipotes vexillifer | reverse complement strand
ACAAAAAAAAAAAAAAAAAAAAAAAAAGACCTGGACTCTGGAGCCAGTGCTGCTCCAGGGACCGTCCAGCTGAAATGGGCATCAGAGGTCATCCTGTGAGATCACCTTTCCCTGCACCCCGGCAGTACCCCAGAACTGCCACCCCAAAGTCGTCACCACACCACTATGGCAGCTCTGACCCAGCAACTAACAAACACATCTACTAGCAAAACATCCTGTTTGAGATTTGCTGACTACCTCCCAACTCCCACACCTGCAGGTGTTTCCCCAGGACAATAGGTCCAGCTCCTGCCCTGACCTCCATCCCACCCTACCTATCTGGGTTCAGTAGTGCATTTACTCAACAAATATTTACTGAGCGTGTACAATGTGCCAAGCACTATTCTAGAAGCTGTGGATACAGTGGTAAACAAAAATCCCTCCCCTCACAAAGCTCTTGTTCCAGTAGGTTGGTAAGAACTGGCCCCAAGGATCAGACCAGATTATAGCACACTAAGGCCATTGCTTTTCTTACTCTAGACCAGGGGTCCCAAACCCCTGGGATCTAATGCCTGATGACCTGAGGTGGAGCTGATGTAATAATGATAGAAATAAAGTGCACAATAAATGTAATGCGCTTGAATCATCCCGAAACCATCCTCCCCCCGGTCCTTGGAAAAACCGTCTTCCACAAAAACAGTCCCTGGTGCCAAAAATGTTGGGGATCGCTGCTCTAGGCAATAACACACTGTCCTTTGGCTGTAAGTTCTTCAACAGCAGAAACTACAATTGCATTGTCCTAATTCTCTAGAACCCAACATTGGTCGTGACGCTCAGAAGACCTAACAATGGCTAAGTGTAAGGATGGTTAGGTGAAAGATAAATGAGTGGAAAAAAGAATGGCTGGTTGGACAGATGAGTGGACGGATGAATAGATAGGTAGATGATGGATGGTTGGAAGGATGGATGGATGGATGGATGGATGACTGTCTGAGGAATGAATACTTGGGTGGGTGGATAGGTGGATAGATGGAGAGACCGAAGAGCAGACAGACCAACTCACCCTTAAACTGTAAAAGTTGGGAGGTTGCATCCCTCAACAGGAAGATGAGGGCTGTGACTGAGGAAGGAGGACTTCAGTGGCTGGGAAGGTGGATGGTGAGAGCTGAGCTGGAAAGGACCCAGCTGTATGTAAGAACCTAACTCCTGGGACAGGGAGCTGCTAGACCACGAGGGCCTGTCCCATGCCTGCCCTACTTGCCACTGCATGTGCCATATCTCATCCACCAGCATGAGCAGACAGCAAGGTCTTGGCCAGGTGACATCCTGGCTCCTGACTTGCAGCAGGCGCTGTTTGTTTATTCCTACTTTGACCCAGCCAGAAAGGCACCACCACCTAGGTGTTGTTAACTCAGATGCGCAGACAGACAGCTCTGTACAATTCCTCCTGCATTTCTGTTCCTTTGAAGGCAGAGAACAGTCCCCAGGCGGACTCAGGCCTGGGGAGGAGCTTATCTCTCCTACTTTGTCCAGAGAAAAGCCCAAGTGCTCTGAGCTTCAAGGCCAGTGCCTCTGCAGCCTTCATGGCCTGTGTCTGTGTCCCTGGGCAAGGGGACGCCCAGGGGGAGGTAAACATAGCAGCCACTCACAGGGAGGGGCATGATGCTTCAGAAAAAGCTCCAGGTCCAAAAATTTCTCCCCAATCTAGATTTCTCAGTGCCTTCAATTCCCCCATTAGTACATATTCCCTTAGTGGTCAGAACTGCCATCTGATATATATTTTCTTTTCTTTTTCTTTCTAAACCTGAGTCCTATACTCCGTTCTGAGGGAGTTGCCCAAACCTTTGGGGTCTGGGGATAAGTAGGCACATGAGGTCCCTCAAAGAGCCTTGGGAAGGAGAAGGGATCACCGATTCATGAGACAAAGGTCACACCTCACACCAGGCCCTTAGCTGGGCGGGGGCCGTTGGCAGAGCTGACCCTGGAGCTAAGTTCATGAACCAGGATGGGCTCAGAAGGGCAGCCCGACTGCAGGAAGAATCTGGGATTTTCCTGAAACTCTGTCCTCAGTCCTTCTCTGAGGTCCGAACCTCCCCTGGGAAAGTGAGAGGGGAGGGAAGGGGGAAAGGAGGCAGGAGGGCGGTGTTGGTGGCTTAGATCCAAGATATCTCTGCTCCTACCCAGACAAGCCCTCCCAGACCCAGGCTTCCCACATGGGCCCCCAACACCTGTCTGATCTCCACATCCACCCAGTTTTCTCTCCTGCGCTCCAGGATGGAGCTTCCACCTGAAATGAGCCTCTGGCACCTCTCAGCCAACATTTCACACCTGAACTTGGCTCCTTCCTCCTGACCTTGCTCCTGCTCCTCTGAAGTGCTCATGTCAGAGGTGGCCCCATCACCCCTCCAGGTCCCCCCACCGGAGGAGGGGATGTCTCTCGGTCCTCCTCCCTCCCCTCCCAGAGTTGATCCGGCAGACTCCACGATCCTAATAATTCTCTGATCTGTGCCTGCTTCTCCATCCCTCACCACCAGGCTCACCACCTATCACCTGGGCAATAGTCGCAACAGACTCCCCTCCAATCCATCACCCACACAGATCACCCAGAGTATCCTTTCTAAAATGCAAATCTTGCCATGCCCTCCCTCTCACACAAAATCCCTCCATGGCTCCCCACTACCCCCAATTGTCCAATGTCCTTAACTGACTGCCAAGACCCAGCCCCGGTGGGACTTATCCCCCCAAAGGCACCCTCACCCACCCGGCACTTTAGTCCCATGGGATTCCTCACTGGTTCCTGCCCCAAGCCTCTGCCCTCTCCTTCCTGTCCAACCTGCCACCATCCACTGTCACAGCAGCTCCTCAACCACATGCCCACAGGATCAGAACGACCTGCCCCTCCTCAGGCCCGGCCCCGCCTAGTTCACCCTCTCTCCAGGCCACTCCCCACATTCTCCCTGGGGGCCCCTCACCATCCAGACTGTGAACAGGGGCAGGTGTTTTTGCCCAGCCTGGGCCCAGCCCCCCGCCTCGTGCACAGAAGGCCTCAGCAATTACTACTCAAATCAAGAGAAGGGGAAGCACCAGGATCACCTCGGCCCAAGAAGGGGCCTGGGACAGGGGCCGAAAGAGGCAGGGCAAATGGGCCAACCTAGACCCGGGGGCCCACCCGGGTCCAAGGGAAGCGCCGCGGAGCTGAAGGAGGGGCATTCAGGCTTGAGGGGCACCGAATCGGCTCAGGCGGGGACTGCAGTGGAGACAGCTCAGGGGCCAGCTGTGACCCCGGAGAAAGACTTTCTCTGCTCCCGCCCCCTCCGTGTCCTCAACTGGGAAGTGGTCATAACTGTGCCAGCCCTGTGCAGTTCCCAGGGGCCCTGGGGCGTGACAGTGACGACGACAACAATGAAGACGAAGTTCAAGGTAACAGAACACTATCAGCGCCAACATGCGCCGTGCCGAGCACGTTGTCGGCACAATTGCAATTAACTGTTACTCTATGGGCTGGTGCCGAGGCTGGTGTCCCCCTTACACAGGCGGGGTTGGAGAGCCTGAATTACCTGGCTAAGCACCCAGTGGGTATGAAAGCCCCCAGTGGACTTGAAAAATGTGTGCTGTAGGGGGTCCCTGCTACCTGGAATTTCCACCCACCTTTCTGCTCCTTATCTCAAGGATGGCTCCAGCAACTCCCCACCTCCCCCAGGAGCCTTTCTGAATGTTTCTGCCTTGGTGCCCCTGGGCCCCCAGGGAGGCCTCCCTTGATTATTCCAGTCATACTAACCTCCCGAGCTCAGCCCCAGAGTATGCAGTGCTGTCCCCCATACACCCCCCATTATACCTGGCTGGGCACCAGGCCACCCCAGATGAGACTGAGATTCTCAGGTCCACCCCAGGCAAGGGGTCCCTGAAGGTGGGTGCCAGGCTCCTCCTGTGCCCCTCACAGCACAGCACCCAGGCCTGAACCTGCCGGTCCTACCTCTTCTTGGTGGGGGTGATCTCTGCCGGCCTCTTCTCCTGCAGGATGGCAGCGTTCCCACTGGGCATAGTGGCTATTCTGCCCATGAGAGGCACCATCTCCTTCGGGTGGGCATCCATGGCTGGAACACAACCACAGCACAGATGCTCAGGCTGAAGGGACAGAAAGGAGCTTCAGACCCCCATGTAGCACCATATGGCTCCTGCTCATACCCCCCGGGAGGGGGAGCTCACTCTGCCTTCCCAGGCCACCACCCCTTCTCAGGGACAGGGAGACTGTCCCCGCAGCTTCCCCTGCTCCCTGCTTCAGCACCCCTGCTCCTATGGGTCCTAGGAGAGCCCAGCAGACCTTCCAGGTAGAGGTCACCATGCCCTTGACCTCTCTCCAGACATCCTCTCCAGCCCCACCAATCTCCAGGTGGATTCCTGAGAATTAGCTCTGCTTTTTCAACGTCCTTCTCAGGTTTTGTGTTTAGAATTCTCCTCGACAGAGCAGGACTGTCACCTCCTTTCCTCTAGACACTATGCTCCTAGTAACACAGCCTCAGGCCGCTCCGGTTTTTTAATTTCTCACCCCCCTGGTGCTCTCTGCCACTAACACGCTGATCATCTTTCTCCCCCACCCAAAGCTGAGTGTAACCAGCCACGTGGCTATCTGTCCACCTGGAGGGAGCAGCTGAGCCCCAGCCCCCTCTGTCCAGACCTGCTTTACTGATGCTCGGTAAGGGCTGGACCCCATGCGGGGCTTGGAGGGAGGTACTGGGGAAAGGAACTGATATGTCTTCCAAGGAGACTGAGGGGAACTTCGAGCTTTCTGTTGGAGGCGGGGCTGTCCAGGCAGAGGCGACAGCCTGAGCAAAGACCAGGGCTCAAGAGAGTTTGGCGAGTAGCAAGGAGCCGGTGTGGCTGGACCCGTGGGCGGTAAGAGGCTTGGGAAGAGGTTGGGCCTGTAGTAGGAGCTGTGGCTGAACCTGGGGACAGCGGGGGCGTGAGAGGGACCCAGGTCCTACAGGAGACGGCACAAGGGGGATGGGGGAGACCAGAGGCCAGGACGAGGCTGCCGTGGGGGCCGGCGGGGAGGCGGGCTGGCCACAGAGGAAGAGGTGGGCAGGGGAAAGGGCTGTGGGGACAGGAGGTGACTCTGCAGTGAGCCGGGGCCATTCTCAGCTTGAGCCACCCTCAGAGAACTCCCTCAGAGTCACAGGGAGCCGGGGCAGGGGGGCGGGGCTGTGATTTCCGTAAGCAGAGCCCACCTCTTCTGGGTGGAGCTGGGGCCATTGGTGATCCTGACCCAAAGAGGAGAGCCCCCTGGAGGCAGTGTCTGGATCTGGCTGTCTGCAGACTGCAGTGAGGCTTGGAAATGGGAGAGCCTCCTCCCCCTGCCTGTGCCCCACCCCACTAAACGTGAGCAATCTTGGGAGAGGAAAGTCATCCAGGGGGTGCCCCAGCGTGTAGGCACCTAGAGTTAGGGAGCTCTGAGGAGGCCTTAAGCATCCTATTGGGAGAGGATCCTCAGCACGCAAGTCCCAGGCCGTATCCACAGTCACAGCCTGATAAGGATGGGCTGCCTTTACCACCTCCCTCAGCCCAAAATGACCTGTGGGGCTAAAGGCTGGGCTGGGCCAACACTGGAAGAGAGGGATGGAGGGCATGTCCCTTACCGCTCCCTGGGCCTCTGTTTTCCCTTCTGAAAAATGGGTTGAATGGTCCCCTACATCTCTCATCCATGACCGCTGGCTGCTGCATTTTCTCTGCCCTGCCTGGTGCGTACGGGACAGTCCTGGGCTGCTGGAGCAGGAGGGGGTCCGAGAACTCTGGTCGGGGACTGCAGCAGCTCTAATTAGCTCCCTGAGTTACCCCATAAACCTGCGTTCCCCCCTGCTGGACTCTCTTGCAGGCCTGGCCCTCACTATCTGGGATTGGGCGTCCTCACCTGGGAAGTGCCTCCCGAGACCTGGTACTGACTGGAGTGGCCTTTCCTGGGAGACTGACCAGGCCTGGGGGGCCACAGGGCCCACCCCCCGTCCAGGGCTTGCTGACTCAGCTCCTATGAGCCGCCTGGGCCCTGTCCCTCTCAAGCTCTGGGGCCATCTCATCCCATCCTGAGCTCCCATCACACTGCTGCCCTGGAGAGCCACGTCCCTGGGGCCTGCGGGGGTGACAGGAGCCTCACCTCTGCCCTGGGCAGCTATGACTGTCCTCCCACCCCAGTATCCCCAAACCTCAGGGAGGGGAAAATTTCCCACATCCATCATATCCTGTGCTCTCACACACTCCCTGTGACCAACAGCTCACGTTCAGCTTTGTTTTCCCTGCTAGAGACCCAAGCTCCCTCCCAGCCCTCCCCTGAGGCCAATTGGCAAAGGGACACCTGAGGTCCTCGCTCTGGGCACCCTGGGGCCTTGGAGGGCACTGGCCACCTGTTCGGCAAGACTCACCTGGTGATGTCCAGGTGGCAGTGGTTGTTCTCAGATCACCGCATGTCCGGGGCCCAAGGCCCCCCAGTAGGATTATAGCTGAGGTGGTGAGAGGCTCTCGTCAGAGACAGAGGGATGGCTGGAATGAGGCGTCAGAGGCAGAACTTGCTGGGTCACCTGCCCTTGACGCCAGGCAGGCCACGCCCGCCAGCCACAGCTGCAACGCCCGCCCACCGCCCACCTGCCCTGCCTGAGTCAGCCCCACACCCACAGCGCAGCCTCACCGTGGCCCAGGAGAAGGCAGGGGAGGCAGCAGGTGCTGAGGCTGAAGTTTTGGTCCCAACTCTTCCCTCTCCCATAGTTGATGCTTCCCATCATGGGCCTCATAATAATTACTTCCCAAGGATGCTGTGAGAAGCCAGAGATCCTGCTGGTAGGCGGGACAAATGAACTGTCGAGTGCTCAGCCCCGACCCCTGGGAGGCAAGGCCGCAGCCGAGGGCTGGCCTGGTTGACCTCACAATGGCCACCCCCAAGACTTGTTTTCCGTCCTTCAAAGTCTGCGGTCAAGTCTGCTCAGAGACAGAGGAAGTCCCCATTCAATGCTTCCCACCTGTGGCCAGTAAGGGGCAGAAAACCAGGCTCCGGGGCCAACAGGCTTCAGGTGTGGGTGAAATAGGGGGCTGCTTTTGCAGTTTAAGTCAAAGGAGCCCCAAAGTTCCTAAGCGCACATCGCAATCTCATCACTGCCTGAAACTCCATTAAAGCCAGATGTTGGACCAAACACAGTCCGCCCTCTATTACTCCATTAACTGCCCCTCCTGACTCAGCCCCTCGCCCCTCCCTGCTTGCTTCGGGCTGACTGCCTCTGAGCCCTAAGGGTGAGGCTGTTGCCCAATCTCAGCATCTGCATTTTGCCTTGTGTTAGCACATTTTCTCAATAGCCAGGCTGGCTAAAAAGGCCTCTGTCTCCCACCCAAAGGTACACAGTGTGCCCAGCAAGGAGAAAAGGGAGCCCCCTCTGCTGTGTGTGGAGCAGGGGCTGGTCTGCATTCAGTCCTATTTAATCCAACACATCATGAGAGCCTACAGTGGGAGGCCAGGCAGGGAAGCCAGGGGCCAGCGTGGGGTTCCGAACTGGGGAAAGTGGTCTCTACCCTCAAGGAGCTGTGAGCCACGCGGCAGCCAGGCTCGGGCAGGAACTGTAACCCCACGGGACAGGTTACAAGGACAGAGAGGACTCAAGCCGCCCGGGAGGAGGAAGTGCTTCTAATGGGAGGTGGGGGAGGGGTTCAGAGAAGAGCATTTGGGTTGGACTTGGGAGGAGGGAGGACAGTCTACACAGGGAGAGCCACGGAGCAGGCACTCAGAGACAAGAGACACAGGCACGTTCAAGCTGTGGTGACGATCTTGGGCAACATCTAAACTCAAGTCCGGCTGCAGCCAACTGAGTGGCCCCAGGCCACTGAGTCAGCCCTGACCCCTTAGGGGGACACACCAGGCAAGTGTTGAGAAGACCCACACACATACAGCACACACACCTCCCAAGCCCTGCAGACATCAGGCCCAGGCTGCGGGCGCACAGGTACCCCCTCCTCCAGGAAGGAGAAGGGAGAAGGGAGAGGAGGGGTCTCAGGGGAGGGGGTGCAGCCAGGGAGGGGCCGACCTCTTGACCTGCTCTAGAAAATGCCCCACTTGGTGCAGTGAGCAAGGAGTGGGGATCAGGAGCCAGGCAGAGCTCCATCAGCAGCCTCAGGCCTGAGCAGACCCACCCAATGGTCAGCAGCGGGTCCGTCTGCATCCCAGTGGCCACAGCTGTCCTGGTTTAGCAGAGCTGAGCAGCCCGCCCATCAGGGATTCTGGGTGGTGACTCATGCTGCCTCCAAGTGATGGAGAGTGGAGGACATGGGAACAGAGAGAGATCAAGAGACAGCAACGGGGGCTTCCCTGGTGGCGCAGTGGTTGAGAGTCCACCTGCCGATGCAGGGGACACGGGTTCGTGCCCCGGTCCGGGAAGATCCCACATGTCGCGGAGCGGCTGGGCCCGTGAGCCATGGCCGCTGAGCCTGCGCGTCCGGAGCCTGTGCTCCGCAATGGGAGAGGCCACAACAGTGAGAGGCCCGCGTACCGCAAATAAATAAATA
>NW_006780838.1:622241-633650 GCF_000442215.2 Lipotes vexillifer | reverse complement strand
AAAAAAAAAAAAAAAAAAAAAAAAAAAAAAAAAAAAGAGACAGCAACGGATAAAAAAGACCAAGCTAGTTGCAGGTGTGTCCTCCTTTAAACAACCCGGGTTTACACAAAGGTTGTAATCGTTCATTTTACAAAAGAACACCCACAAGATTCCTTCCAGCGCTGAGTTTGGAGGTTTGATCCAATTTGCAGACGTTTGAAAATATCTAATGTCTGCACACTTTCTGAGGAAGGCCTACGGGTGAAGCAAGGAGTCCCAAACCCAAACAGGAAGCAGAAGCCCGCACATCTCCCTTCCAACCCTGGGCTAGGCTGGCATGCCCCAGCCCGTTCTCTGCCATGCAGCCTGGCACCACAGTCAAGTTCTGGCTTTGGAGTCACATTTGCCTGGGATCAGACCCAGGCATTGCTGTTTACTCGCTGTGTAAACTTACTAACTGTTCCAGTCTCAGTTTTCTCATCTACAAAATGGAGCTAATAATAGCTCTTCATGGGCGATTAGGAGGCTTATAGGATAATGAACATGGAGCACATCACATAAACACTCCCTTCGTTCTAGCCGTCAGTGTTCTTCCGCTATGCTCATTTGCCATGGTCTGGCCATGGCTCACTACACGCCTGGCCGCTTCGTCAACCAGACTCAGGATCCTCTGCTGGGCTTGTGTGTGGAGGTAGACGTGCTGCTGGAGAACTTGGAGGAGGGGGTCCCAGTGTCCCCTCCGGATAGACCTCTCACAATAGGGCTGAAGCCCGGCCGCAGCTAATGTCATCCTTCATCTTGAGAATCAACATCCAACAATTTCACGACTAGGCAGCTCATTCCACACGCCACAGACATAACAAAACCCTCCAGTGTTTGGGACAGAGGGCTTTTCTAAATCATTCTTTCTTACGTTCTAGTCCATAAAGCAGGGATCCTCAAACTTTTCCATAAAGGGCCAGAAAGGAAATATTTTAGGCTTTGCAAGCTATTCAGTCTCTTGCAACTGCTCAGCTCTGTGTTGTAGCATGAAAGCTGCCAGAGACGGTACAGAAATGAAAGGTTGCCTTGTGTTCTAATAAAAGGTTGTTAACCAAAACAGGTGGCGGGCCAGATTTGGTCCCTGGCCCACAGTTTGCTAACTATGGTAGGTGTATGCATGCAGGAGTGCCCTCACCCACGGGTAACAACTAAAGCATGACCAGAGGCTCCTAGCCATACAAGGTAGTACACACGCGCACACGCACACACACGTGCACACACAGACCACACGGAGCCAGTGAGCTACGCCGGCTCAATGACTGACATGGAGTTCACACTTGATATGACATATGTATTTATTTATGTACTTATCTGATGGATGGCAGGATGGGTAGAGGTGGAAGTAGGTGCCACTGTAGGTGAGCAGGATTATGGCCACTACAGAGGGAAGATCATTAAAAAAATTCTTGCCACGTGGCTTTGGGACATGGTTCTGTACTTTTATTTGAACAGCGATAGAGCTAATATTTTTGGAACTGTGATGGATCACACAGAAGGAGGGAGTCACTCCGGAAACACCTGATTCTGGCAGAGCTGGGAATGGGGCCAGGTTCCCTCACCTTCTCGGAGGAGCAACCATCGTCACCCCCAGACCACTCTGGACAGGGGAGGTATTAAGGACAAAATAGACAAGGGCTTCGGCATTTTATCTCAAAGAAGCGTTTTGTTCTAAAAGGTGTTTCGGGCTTCCCTGGTGGCGCAGTGCTTGAGAGTCCACCTGCCGATGCAGGAGACGCGGGTTCGTGCCCCGTTTCGGGAGGATCCCACATGCCGCGGAGCGGCTGGGCCCGTGAGCCATGGCCGCTGAGCCTGCGCGTCCGGAGCCTGTGCTCCGCAAATGGGAGAGGCCACAACAGTGAGAGGCCCGCATAACGCAAGAAAAAAATAAATAAATAAAAATAAAAAAATAAATAAATAAATAAAAGGTGTTTCCCTGGGCTTCGCTGCCTTTCACTCCCAGGAATATAAAATCAAAGGAAACTGGGGCATCGCATACATGCACGTGGCGATTTCTCACTGGCCATGTTTGATAAAGTCAGTAAAAACTGGAAAGCCATATCCTTTTGTGTTAGGAGAGTCAGCTGGGGACAGTGAGGGTTGCGTGACTATCTCTATCCGTGCATCCAGCAATGCCTCCTGCAGCTTGTTCCGTGCCGTCTAGGAAAGGGCCTGCGAGGAGGGTGCTGGTAGGGCCAGGCTGCTGAGGCATCACTGGTGGCCCCTACACACCCTCCTACCGGAGACAGTGGGCTTTCCTAAGGCCCACAGGGTTGAGAGCACCCTGTGTGGTCCCTCACTTCTCCCCTAAAGCAGCAGAATCCTTGATGATATCGGCATCTTCTGGCTTGAGGGACCCCGCAAAGTGCTTCAGATGAACTTCCTCAGGCTGGGCAGGGTGTCTTTCTCGAGTACTTGCATCCCTTAAGAGGGGAACCAGGGCAAAGTTTTTCCAGTTCCTCCCTGCAGCTGAAAGATGAAACACTATGACTGCCTTGGAAGGGGCAAAACGATACCAGACAGTCGTTTGCTGGCCTTAGCACCCTCCAGATAAAAGGGGGCACAAGCACATCGGTGCTTCCGGAACACAGGGATCAGTGTCATTTCCTCTTTCCTCACCTGATCAAGGAGGCTCACCTGCTCTGGCAGCTCCTAAATTCTCCTCTTCGACCCCACCCCGACTTGCCTGTGGCCTCAGGATTGTCCGGTGCTTGCTGCTTTCAGCCTCGGTTTCCTCCCTGCCCATGTGGGAGGGAGAGCAATGCTGGGGCTGCCCTGGGAGCGGCTCCACACCAGGTCAGCTGCAGGGTGATGAACCCCAGCCAAAGAATGAGGATTTGGGGTTCAGGCCCCACCAGGGAATAGCAGATTGGGAACAATGCCAAGGGAAACATGGTGACACTGGGCCTTGAAGTGGGCTCTCATGTGTGGCCTGAAATCCCAGGAAGCCCCTGAGGAGGACCCACTGTCACCCCCAGAGCGATCTCCAGCCCCTCCCTCCCCCCCCCAGCAACCTCAGAGAAGTGACAGCCAAGAGGAACAGCTGTACGTGCTCTCCTTCCGCTTGCCAGAGCCCTGGTCAGCCAAGCCTCTGCCTGGCCATCTTGGGTCTGATCTTTCTAGAAAACCAGCCTGAATTCACACCTTTCGCCCTCAGGCCACAGTTCAGGCTCCTCTGCTGGTGTCCTGCACTGGTCACATCTCAAAGGCATCAGGAATATGGGAGGCTGGGCCCATTGTGACCTCCCAGCTGAATTCTCCAGGCCTCGGGTTTCCCCTGGGCCCGCAGGCTGACACTGGCCTGCCCCCGTCCACCACAGCCTGATACAAGCACCAGGAGGATGTTTCAGGGAAGGCATAGAAGCAGGAAGCCTCCACGGGGAGACAGGCCAGGTGCTCACTGAAGACACCATCTTCTGGCTGGATGGATGGTGGGGATACCCCCGCTCAGAGACCGCTTGGCCCAGCTCCAGTCCCTGGGCCCTCAAAGCAGGCATGGGGCTCCCAGTGCCTGCTTCCCACAATCCTGTACGAAGACCCCCTCACGTGCTCTCCTTAGCTCAGCTACTGACCACTTTCCTCCCTGCCCTTTCTCTCTTGCGTTCCCTCACGCCTTCCCAATCACTAGTGCTATGTGGGTGGGGAGAGTTCCTTGTTACCTGAATAATCTGACTATTCATTACGGGAGTTTCCACTGTTACGAGGTTGTATAGGAAAGCAAAATCCTCAGGAAATACTCCCTAATTAAGCATAGGTGTGAAACCAGGGATCCTCTAACCATCTCCTAGCCCCTCCCCAAGTAACATGAGTGTGTGTGTATCCCTGCCACCGGATCAATGTCTTTATTAATAGCACAGTGAATGTGCGATGCCTCAAACAGCCAACAATGTCATGCAAACACGGTGCAAATCAACTGCAAAGTGAAACAGCAAATCTTGTAAAAAGGTGTGTGGTTTCATGAAATCAATGAGAGCAACGTTGGAAAACTACTCAAACCACTTGCAAAGCCGTCTTTGAATGGCTCTGTGGTGAAGCTGGACCAGTTAACAACCGAAAAAGAGATAATAAGTATTATGACATGACACGGGGAGTGCTTCTAATGAAACTTGTGGGGAAAGTATAGGACTGCAGGAGGCTCTCGGGAACACTGATGAAGGCCTTGAGTAGTTTTCCAAAAGTAAGCCTCTTAATAAAATAGATTTCCACTTCCAGCTCTGATGGAGTATCTAGTACTGGGCTAGCCATCCTGCTATAAACAATCATAAAACTGGCCAAAATACATGCAGCAAATGTCTTCAGGCATAAGACAACAGACCGAGAAGCTGCAGTTGCTGAGAGAAGTGAAATTCACAGGGTGAGCCCTGTGATCGCCCTAACGTATTGCTTAGGGACAAGTTCTCAGACTACAGTGAGCAGTGAGCTGGAGTCTAAGCACAGTGTGGCAGTGCCTCTGAGCTAAGGAAGAAGGGAGCAGAATTTTGAGCAGCCGAAGCAGCTAGAATCTGTGGGACAGGGTGCAGGAGATGAGAAAGAAGGGAGCTGTAGGGGTAGAGGTCCAGAAGTCTTTGGGGTGGGGTCCCCCCAAGTCCTTGGCTGACAGTTGGGCTGTACTTGCACAGGCTTCTCAGACAGTGGATGCTATGAGGTTGAAAGTGGGATAGAGAGACCAGAAGTTGAGCCATACTGAGGGATATTGGAGATCCAGCCCAGCCAGTGGAGAGACCTCCTCACCACCCTTTTTCTACTCTGAGGATCAAGCTAAAATACCAGAAATACCCTACTTACTGTACACGCACTAAAGTAAGATCTACTCAAGACCCACCCTAAAACGCCTCTAACCAAGCCCCGACAAGCTCCACAGTGGAAACAGTTTGGAGGTTGAGTCCTACAAGTTTGATGGGATTGGCAAATACCTTGGCATTTCCACAGGTATACCACAGTAAAGGTTAAAACTAAGCCTACACAAGTTCAAGGTGATTCATCAGTAACTGAACTGCCAACTAGGATAAAAATTCAATCAACTGTCTCTACAACATAGTATTACAATCCCCAGTATACAATTTAAAGTTACTAGACATACAAGAAACAAGGAAATGTGACTCACAGCCAGGAAAAAAACCAGTCAATAGAAACTGACCCAAATAGAAATTCCATAACCAATAGCCTAACACTTGAAATGTAATATTCACTGGATGGGCCTAATAGCAGTTTAGAGATGACTGAGGAAAGTGTCAATGAATTTGGAGACAGATCAATAGAAATTATCAAATTTGAGAAATAGAAAAAAATTGAGGAGAAATGAACAAATGAAACCCACAGGACAATATCAAATGGTCTAACATGCATGTAAAAGGAGCAGATAGGGAGACTAAAGCAAAGTGTGTATAGTTTCCAAACATATCGATGTACAGATCCAAGAAGCGCAGCAAACCCCAAGCAGAATAAAACCAAAGAAAACCACACCTAAGCATATCTTAGTCAAACTGCTGAAAACCAAAGACGAAGAGAATGTTTTGAAAGCAGCTGGGGCTGGGGTTGGGGGTGGGGGCGGGGGGGAGGATGGGGAGACACACTACAGACAGGAGAACAGCAATGCAAGTTATGGGTGAATTTTCATCAGAAACAATGGAGGCCAGAGGACAGCAGAGAAGCACAGTTTAAGTGTTAAAATTAAAAACAACAACAACAACAAAAACCCTGTTAACCTAGAATTCTATATCCAATGAAAATAACCTTGAAACATGAAGATGAAATCAACATTTTCAGGTAAACAAAAGCTGATATAAAACTAATCTATACTGATAGAAATTAGATAGTTACCTGGGATGGGGAGGGTGGAATTGACTACAAAGGGGCATGAGGGTCTTTCTGGGGTGATGGGAATGTTCTGTATCTTGAGTGGGGTAGTGGTTGCCTGAGTGTGTACATTTGTCAAAACTTAGCAAACTGTGCATTTAAAATGTGTGCATTTTATTGTATGTAAATTACATCTCAATAAAGTATACTTTTTAAAGTTTGTGAAATATGAAAAATGAGCTTCTCTATGAAGCAATATCAAACATGCAGTGTCATGCTAACAGGCAAGTTTGCCTGAGAAATCATGCCCTTTCCCCGAACGAGCCAAAAAAAAAAAAAACAAACTATCAACACTTGATTCATTTGTTCATTTAAGAATTAGCAACATTGGGCTTCCCTGGTGGCACAGTGGTTAAGAATCCGCCCGCCAAGGCAGGGAACACGGTTTCGAGCCCTGGCCCGGGAAGATCCCACATGCCGAGGAGCAACTAAGCCCGTGCGTCACAACTACTGGGCCTGTGCTCTAGAGCTTGCGAGCCACAACTACTGAGCCTGCATGCCACAACTACTGAAGCCTACATGCCCAGAGCCCGTGCTCTGCAACAGGAGAAGCCACCGCAATGAGAAGCCCGTGCACCGCAACGAAGAGTAGGCCCCGCTCGCCGCAACCGGAGAAAGCCTGCACACAGCAACCGAGAACCAACGCAGCCAAAAATAAATGAATAAAATAAATAAATTTGTTTTTAAAAATTAAAGAAAAGAATTAGCAACATCGGCAAATTGACAAAGTAGTCAGCTCTAAACACCCATGCCTCCACAAAAACAATTTTTAGAAAGACAGAAACTTTAGAACCAATGCAGTCAGAACTCTGGGAAACAGTCCAAGGTTTATAGCAACTTCAAAATGTTAGGGAGCTAAAACTACAAAACTCTTAAAAAAAAAAACAAAAACACAAGGGACAGTCTCCCTGACATTGGATTTGACAATGATTTATTGGCTATTACCCCAAAAGAATAGGCAACAATGGAAAGTAATGGATAAATTGGGCTTCACCAAAATAAACGTTTTGTACATCAAAGGGCAACCCACAGAATAGGAGAAAATATTGACAAATCATATATCTGATAAAGAATTAATATCCAGAAGATACAAAGAACTCCTATAACTCGACAATTAAAAAAAAATTTTTTTTAATGGGCAAAGGGCTTGAATAGGCATTTCTCCAAAGAATAGCTATAGATGGCAAATAAGCACATGAAAAGATGTTCAAAATCATTAGAGTCATTATGGAAATCAATGAGCTGCTATTTCACACCTATTAGGATGTGGCTATAATCAAAACGAAAACAGGAAATAACGAGTGTAGGTGAGGATATGAAACCCTGGTATGTTGCTGGTGGGAATGTAAAATGACTCAGCTGCTTTGGAAAACAGTTTGGCAGTTCTTCAAAAAAGTTAAACCTAGAATTACCACATGATCCAGCAGTTCTACTACCACCCAAAAGACTGGATATTTGGAAATCAAAAAGAATCTTGTACACTAGTGTTCACAGGATAATTCACACTAGGCTAAAAGGTGAAAACAATACTAATGTCAGTGAACAGATGAATGGATAAATAAAATGTGGTATATACATTCAATGGAGCATTGTTGAGTCGGACACGAAAGGACAAATGTTGTGTGATTCCTCTTATATGAAGTACCTAGAATAGGGAAATTCATAGAGACAGAAAGTAGAACAGAGAGGTTGGGGGGAGGGTGAAATGGAGATAACTGCTGAATGGGTACAGAGTTTCTGTTTGGAATAATGAAAACATTTTGGAAATAGGTAAGGGTGATGCTTACACAACACTGTGGATATAATTAATGCCACCAGATTGTACACTTTGAAAAAAATGATTGAAATGGCAAATTTCATGTTATATATATTTCACCACAACTTTAAAAAAAAAGAAAAACAGACTTAGTGCAGGGTTGTAATTATAACTCAAAATGTGTTCAATATAAGACTAGGTTTGCCTCATTTTTAGGTAAATATCTTCCATTGGACCTTTCATTTCATGTCCACTGTTAAAATGTTTACCATTAATGATGAAAGGACTTTTTTTTGGTGGTGATTTTCCACGCGGTTCCTCCGTTCAAGGTGTACGTTTTCTCCTCCCACTCTTCCCTCCTCTGCCTGCCTGGATGTGTTGGGCCGGGTGAGAGTCCCTGTTTGTGTCCGTAAGCCTCACGGAGCTGAGGACAGACTCTGGGTGTGAGGACTAGGGAAGAGGAGACAGGGCACCCACAGGGAGGCTGGACGTGGGCTGATGGCTTCCTCTGGGGCACTGACAACGAGGGGGGCGTGCAGAGCCAGCGGGCACGGGCACACGGAGCAGTGGGCTGCGCAGGCGTGCAAGAGAGCACGGGAGCGCCCATGACTGTGTGGGTGGCTGACACCTGGGGCTGCTCCAGGGGTGGGGGACCCCAAGGCTTCAACTGCCCACCTTCCCCTCACCTCGGCCCGACCGCAGGGAGAAGCTCAGGGTGCGTTTGATGCCCTCACAGTTGCCCGGGTCTTCATTGATGATGCCCACGTTGGTGTTCCAGGTGGTCCAGTTCACCTCGTCCACCCTGCAAGGGGAGGAGGTGAGGGAGCAGGGAGCTGGTGGTCCACAGCCAGCTTCCCCGCCCCGCAGGCCACGCCCGTAGACCAGGATGGGGAGACACAGCTGGCGAGAGGAGGGCGCGGAGGGGTCTGCCTTTTGGACACCACTCCTGAAGATGAGTTCTCTGACCACACTGTGGGACCCAGGAACTTTAAAGATTGGATTCCTGGTTCCGACCCTGATCGCTAGGTGACCCCATCTGGACACCTCATTTACCAGTATTTCACGTCTTGGTGCCACCATCTGGGATCTATGGTGGGGCCCCCATGCCCACAGTCAACCCCTAGGGCAGCCCCTGTACCTACAGCTGCCTTGGGAGAGTCCTTTATGTTCATGACTGGGCCCAAGATACCCTGAGAAAGGCTTATGTTCCCACAGCTGGTTCCAGGTGGGTCCTCCATACCCATGCTAAGCCCTGGAATGGCCCCTGTACCCACAGCTGGCTCTGGGTGAATCCCCAGGCCCACAGGTGAGCCCTGAGTTAGGCCTCTGTACCCACAGCTGATTCTGGGTGGGTCCCAATATCCATAGCTTAGCCCCCAAGTTCCCCAAGCTTTGATTCTTGCCTGGGAATTACCTGAAACACCACCTGTAGTCGTCCTTGCCGTCAGCTGTGTACCCCACCTGCAGCAGCTTGCCTGAGCGAAAGGCCTTCCTCATACACTTAAGGAAGCTCTTCTCCGTGTCCAGGATGGTGATGGCTCTCTGCAGGACGACACAAAAGGCAGAGGGGCAGAGGGTTCATCCAGGAGCCGCCCCTGGCTGCCAGTGCCACCTGCCAAGATCAGCGTCTGCAGGGTCTCTCCCCGTCCCTGCGCCTCCAAGCCAGACCTCCAGAACCCTCTGCACCAGGCTGGTTCCCACAGCCAGGCGGGTGCACAATCCACGGATGGAGCTCAGACCTGCACAGGCGCTGCTGGTGCCTTCCGGGTCTGGGCAGGGCAACCATGAGTTAGATGGAGTGTGCCAGTCCCAGTTTGTCCCCTGAGGAGCTCATAAAGGGGCAACGTAGTGTAGTGGCTAAAAGCAGAGGCTCGGGGGTGAGACCGCCTGTGCCGAGTCCTGGCTGGGCTACTTACTCGTTACCTTGGACACAGATACCTAACTTCTCTAATGCCTCATGCCTTCACCCAAAAACGGGGAGAGTGAGAGTGCCCTCTTGGTAGCATTATTGTAGGATTAAAGAGAGCACGTACGTAAGACACTTAGAACAGTACCTGGTATAGAGCCAGTGCTACTTAATAAGAATGATGCTTTTATTATTTGTTGGAAAGGCAGATGTAGACCAGGTGTCTCAAAGAGGCAGCTCTCAGGGCCCATCCCATACTAGCTGCTTCCTGAGTCTGGTCTCTGGTGCCCACTCTAGATGGAGTTCCTCTGCGACAGGCACCCCCGTGGGGCTGAACCCTCCATCTCCTCCCCCCAGGGACTGCCCAGCCCACAGTAGACACAGAGTCTGCAAACACCCGCTGGTGACCCTGGGCAGGGACCCCTGTGGGAGGAGCCAGGGGGAACCAACTGAGGGAGAGGCTGCTGCCTGAGCCCGCGGCCTGGCTAGGCTTCCTGCACCCTCCCCAAAGCTTGCAGGGGACCCCCTCGCGCTGCACACGCCCCACCAAGCACCCACCTGCAGTTTCCAGATGTTCTTGCTCTCCTGTGCAATCTTGTTGACCGTCTCGCCCATGAGGGCAATGAGCATGTTGAGCAGGAGGATGTATGTGAGAATCACATAGGCCAGTAAGAGGGTGACAAAGACAGCCTTGAAGTCATAGTTCTCCGTGAACTCCAGGTCGCCCATGCCGATGGTGAACTTGAACAGCTCCAGACACGTGGAGTACAGGCTGTTGTAGGAGCTGTCAGACGGCCGGCAGCCAGGACCTCGCCACCTGTGCGACGTCGACTCAGCCGACACGGAGCCATTCTTCCCATCCTCAATCAGTGTCACCACCGCTATAGGGCATGGGGAACATGTGGCTGGATGGAAGCCAAGACCCCAGGTTCCCCAACATGCACAGCTACTACCCCCAGGATGGGTCTGTGGCAGGAACTCTGGCTTGGCTATGAGGCACCTTTGTGTGATTTTTGTTTTTAAAAGCACTCCCTTTTTTTTGTTTTGTTTTGTTTTTGTATTTTTGTTTTGTTTTTTGTTTTTTTGTTTTGTTTTGTTTTGTTTTTTAAAAGCACTCCCTTCTTCAAAACTGTCAGTTTGTCATAATATACTGTTTTATTAATAGAAAAATTTTATCATCATCTGCTAGGGGAAAAAAATGCGAAAATAAATATATAAATATATATGCACAATGTGATACAGCCACATGTGTGCAGTGCACAAGCTGCCTAACCTTACATGTCAGCCCTGGGTCCACATCTACTTTCTCAGTCACACCTTTGTCTGCCTGTGACCCTTAGAGGGTAGCCCAGAGCCAGCCCATTCCAGAACCATGGGGGCTAAGCAGCTCAGATCAGAATGGCTTCTTGCTGCGTTCGGTACTCTTCTTTGGGAGATGTACTCCAGAGCCTGAGAGCTTCTGTAGCAGCTGTGCCCCATGGTTACTGCATAACCCCCTTGGTCTTATCCCCTCCTGTGGCTCAGACCAAGTGCCAGAGCCCACACTAATCCCCATCAGATCCCTTCCAGTCAAAGCTGCCCATCACTCCCAGACAGGATACCACGTGAACCATGTAAGAGTAGGACTCAGATGGGGATCAAAGCAGGACTCAGTTGCTAAGAAAATGATGTGGTGTGTCAAAAGGACACAGGAGCCAGCTGCAAGGGACGCCTAATGACTATTTCTCAGAGAATTTGAGAATGAAAAGAAATGATAATAGTAAGGAGCTATAACACACTTAACAAAGTGAGAATCCACACACAAAAAAGAGAACCAAAGAGGCCCTACTGATGTAAATAAGTAAATCAATGTAGGAGAATGGAAACCCCTTCC
>NW_006780838.1:616027-622231 GCF_000442215.2 Lipotes vexillifer | reverse complement strand
TAGGGAAAGCTCTTCCAGACAATAGAATGCCAGCTAACAAACGTAGAAAGAATAAATTAGAAAATTATCATTTGGCAACAATCACAGGATCAGGTGATTCAGGTGGGAACCATCAGTGGATGCTAAAACCACTGGGTGAAAGTTTGATGAAAAACAGGATATTTACAAAGCATCACCTCACAAATTACTTATCAATTACAAAGGGAAAGATAATAACTTGACAGTGGATAAATCTGGTAGACCTACCAAAACCAAGTAACCAAAGTTAACATCACCAGAGGGAATGTAAATTGGTGCAGCTACTATGGAAAACAGTATCGAGTTTCCTTAAAAAACTAAAAATAGAGCTACCATATGATCCAGGAATCCTACTCCTGGGCGTATATCTGGAAAAAACAAAAGTTCTAACTCAAAAAGATACATGTACTCCAATGTTCACAGCATCACTATGTACAATAACCAAGACGTGGAAGCAACCTAAGTGCCCATTGACAGATGAATATAAAGAAGAGATGTGGTATATATATATATATATATATATATACAATGGAATATTACTCAGCCATAAAAAAGAATGAAATATTGCCATTTTCAGCAACATGGATGTACCTAGAGAATATCATACTAAGTGAAGTAAGTCAGACAGAGAAAGACAAATAGTATAGGATACCACTAATATGTGTAATCTAAAAAATAATATTAATGAGTCTATAAGCAAAACAGAAACAGACTCACAGACAGAAAACAAAACTTACCATTATCAAAGGGGAAAGGGAAGAGGGGAGGGATAAATTAGGAGTATGGGATTAATAAATACAAACTGCTATACATAAAATAGATAAGCAACGAGGATATACTGTGTAGCATAGGGAACTATATTCAATATTTTGTAATAAACTATAATGGAAAATAAACTGAAAAAACATACATATATGTGTGTAACTGAATCACTCTGCTACACACCTGAAACGAACACAATATTGTAAATCAAGTATACTACAATTCTAAAAAAAGAACCACAAAGTTATCACCAGAAATGGGACAGACCGACATCACGGGACTCCTGACCAAACATGTATACCGAAATCTAATTGTGAGGAAACATCAGACAGACCCAAACTGAGAGACATTGTAAAAACTGGCCTTTACTCAATAAAAATGCTAAGATCACAAAAGAGAAGGAAAGATTGAGGAACTGCTCCTAACTGAAGGAGACTAAACAGACTTGACAAGTGAATGTAATGTGTGATCTGGGATTTTCATTTCTGTAAAAGATATTTTTAGGACAATTGGTGAAATTTGAATAAGGCTGGAAATTAGCTAATAGTCCTGTATTGATATTGATTTCCTGATTTTGATCATTATGCTGGGTTTATGTAAGAGAATGTTCTTGTTTTTAGGAAATACACACGGAAGTATTTAGCGGTAAAGGACTGATCATGTCTGCAACTCACTCTGTTCTTTTAAGTATGGTGTAGTGTGTGTGTGTGTGTGTGTGTGTGTGTGTAGCTGGGAGAGGAAGTGATTTTTTCAATGTGGTAAAATTGGGGGAATCTGGGTAAAGACTATAGAGAAGTTATTTGTACGATTCTTGTGGCTTTTCTGAAATAACATCAAAATTTTTAAAAAGTTTAATTGAGCCAAAATGCAGCTATACTATAGGTAAGCCGCACTTCATACCTCTAAAATGACTTAAAATCTTTTATGAATCAATTTCTAAGTTCTCCTACTATTTCAGTGTATTCGCTGTCCATCTGCTCTGTCACCTGCAGACACACACCCCGGTGGGCCTCTTCCCACCCAGCCCTGCAGGGTCCTCAGGAAGCTGAGGTCAGCGGGACCCCCTGCCCCCCACCAGCCCTGACCAAGCCTGTTACCTGTGGAAAACCCAAATAAGAAAACTAGGTAAACAAACAGGAAGCGACACAGGTCTCTCAGGATCATCTGTGGGAGAGAGCAGGCTTGTCAGAAGCAAATCAAGGCCCGGGAGGGGCCGAGGGAAGGGCCAGGACTGTGCCGGCCTGGGGGTTCATCTTGAGCCCAAGTGGAATCAGAGGACAGACAGGTAGGTTTGGTTTGGTGGTTTTCAGCTCAGGTGTCATGAGGGAGTCATCACAGCTCCCCCCCGCCCCCGCCCATGGGCCTTTTTCTGGTGGGAGAGGGGGGCCTGGCATGTGGCAGGTCAAGTTTCAGGGGAGCCCCCCAAACCTGGGTCAAGGCCAGATTGCCTCATTGTCGGGGAATTCTCTGCAAAAGTGGGTCCTAAAGCAGCACCTCCCCAGACAGCGCACAGAGGGTGGATGGAGTGTGTGGGACCGGGTCCCACACACTCAGGAGGTAAACGGGCTCCGCGGAGAACCGCTCCGGCACCGGCACCCACCTTCTCAATCATGACAGCATAGATGCCCATCTGCTGGAAGCCGCGGGTGTAGTAGAGCATGTTGGTCCAGCCCATGGCCAGGGAGAAAACCATGGAGGCCACGTACTCCTTGCAGTGGCAGAAGTATAGCACGACGGTCCCCAGCATGAACAGCGACTGCACGAAGCTGATGGGGGAGGGACAGCAAGCCCTGTCCATGGGCACCGGGGGGCCTGCACCCTCACAGACAAGACCCCAGATGCCTGGACCTCTCCTCAGAGGCACAGCCCCAGGCCACGGATGAGCTGGGGATGGCTGTCCTCCCTCCTTTAGCCCATGAGTCTCAGGGGGAGGAGTATCGCTCCCAAGAGGCAAAACTCGGTTCGGGGGGTGTGGGGAGGGGTGTTGCATGTGCAAAATCTTATCCTTTTTACACACAAAACACAGATAAAAATACAGTACATAAACGCATATATAGTATATTTGCAGTAGGAGAGTTCATGGGAGGGGCAATTAGGAATAAAAATGTCTAAAAAGGCAATAATGAAAAAAGGCTGAGAAACAGGGCCGTAGCCCCAGTAGCCTCCCTGCCCAGTCCCTGGGAACAATAACCTCACGGACAACAGAGAACCTAGGAGGCCTAGGCCTCTGAGGAGGTCTAGGCTGTGCTCTCCTGAGAGAACCACAGGTAGAGTCTGCTGGTCACACCCTCAAACTCAGGTGAGGAGCCAGGGAAGATGTCCTTTCTTTAGTCTGGTGAGGGCTGCCCTAGTCGGAGCCCTGGACAGGCTGGAGGACGTCTGGACGATCCTATGATCATTATCCTACGACGATCCTGTGACAGGGTCTGCTCAGTGGTCCCTTCTTTACTTATTCGTCCCAGGTCTCCTTGTTCATCACGGCCTCCTCCCGGAAGTGCCCGCCCAACAGCTGCATTAACACAGAAGCCTGCACTGACCACCCAACCTCCCATTTGTATGTGAGAACCCAGCAAAAAGTCACCACTGTGCTGATGTGAGTGTACTGAAAACTAGTGTCCCTAAACTGGCTCGTTAATTGGAGTTCTGCTGCAAAGAAAATCTATTCCTCGGCATCTGCAGACCCTTGGCCAAAACAAGAACTGACGCCAGCTGACAAAGGCAAATGGAGTCCCCACCTAGGAATTCTGGAAGCTGGGAATTAGTGAACAAATGGAAACTGACCTAGCAGACCCAAGAAAGCCAAATCCAAATCCATAGTGCGGAAATCTGAGAACCAACTCGTTTAATCAAGGAAACTCAAAAGGCTTAGGCACCTTTGGAGGGGAGGTGAAGAGACCTGACGTAAGAGTGGAGGTGCTGTCTCTGAAGAAGATAAAACAGAGGGTCTTTGGACCCGGTTTCATCAGACACCCATGAAAGCATTGGTATTTTACCCCAAACAGGAGATTATGTGATTGATTTCTATACAAGACATTATGTAAAGCCCTCTTCTCACTCAGCTCTCAGGAGGCTGGCGCTAGACTCCTTCCCTCCGGATAGAAGATTGAAAAGATGCAACAGATTGACCTTGGACGATTCTCCAACAAATTGTTTATCTAGACCAGACTATGACGCAGCTAAAAATTGATAAGCCCCATTCGCACATTAAGAGCTTCCAACCAGCTTTTCAGTCCTCCACTCTTAATCATGAGCAGACATCAAAGATTTCCAAATATTCTGAGAATGGCCTCTACGTGAAAGAGAGAACAAAACAAGCAAATGGGAATCAACAATTTGGAGAAAACAAAAGCTATGCAAAAAGAAAAAAATTACCAAAAACCACCTTAATAGTCATAGAGAGACAAAAGAAGGTATTGCATCCATGAAACAAGAATAAAGTGTTATAAAAGGGAACAAACAGGAGCTTCCCTGGTGGTGCAGTGGTTAAGAATCCACCTGCCAGTGCAGGGGACACAGGTTCAAGCCCTGGTCCAGGAGGATCCCACATGCCGCAGAGCAACTAGGCCCGTGCACCACAACTACTGAGCCTGCGCTCTGGAGCCTGTGAGTCACAACTGTTGAAGCCTGCACGCCTAGAGCCTGCGCTCCGCAACAAGAGAAGCAACCGCAATGAGAAGCCCGCGCACTGCCACAAAGAGAAACTCCGGCTCGCCACAACTAGAGAAAGCCCACGTGCAGAAACAAAGACCCAACGCAGCCAAAAATAAATAAATAAATAAACGTATTTAAAAAAAAAAGGGGGGGGGAACAAATAGAATTTTTTTAAAAGAGCACTTACGAATTAAAAACATGATATCAAAAATAATAAACTCAATAGAAAGGCTGGAAATTAAAATTGATTTGAACCTCCCAGAAAGAAGAGCCAAAAATAAAGAGAACACAAGTGAAAAAATGTAAGAACTAATTCAGGACTAGGTCAGGAGGTTCAATATACAAAACACAGGAGTTCCAGAAGAGAGATCAAGAAATAATTCAAGAAAATATACAAAAAAATAAAGGACATAAATTTATAGATTGAAAGTACCCAGAACATTGCATAAAAACAAATCTGCATCAAGAAACGTCAAGTTTCCAAACACTAGGAATAAACAGAAGATACTATAGGTTTACGAAGAGAAAAACCAAAACAGGTCTTAAAAGAGGATTCAGAATCAGAATGGCTTTGGACTTGCCGCCTTTAAAATTGAAAGCAAAGAAAAAAGGGAGAAATATCTTCAAAATTTTAAAAGAATTTTATAACCAACCTCACTATCAATCAAACGTGGAGGTATAGTAGAAATATTTTCAGATGTGCCAGATTTAAAAGAAATTCCCGAGCACCTGGAACATACCTGGCACAGAGTGGACCCTCAGTATTCCTCACCCAACAAACGTTTATTGGGTGCCTTCCATCATTCATTCAACATGTTTGTGAAGCCCTCCTATGTTCCAGGCCCAGCGGATGTGAGAGAATGAGTGAGAATGAGCTGATTGCTGTAACCCCAGGTCTCAGGGCCAAAAGATGCTATCTGCTACAGAGGCATAAGAGTCAGTATCACTTACAAAAGCATCTCACTGTAGCTGTCCACAAATAAGGTCTTCAGTGATGGCCGTCTCTGCAGGAAATATTGAATCTGCAGGTAAACAGAGTAAGATCCCAGGAAAGGTTAAATGGTGAGCGCCCAGAATGCTTCCTAAATGGAGCCACGATGGACCATGGGAGTGCATCAGAGCAAAGATAATGAAGACAGTGGAACAGGATGGGTCAGGCTAATGGGGTTATGTTATATACTTGGTCAGGAAGATTTTTTAAAATAGAGTGGAATTACAGCTATACCTAGAAGCAAAGATGGGAAGGAAAACCACCAAAATGTTATTAATTGCTGTACTTGAATGATGGAATTGGGTGATTCTTTTTCCTTCTTTTTAATTTGTACTTTTTCTTCCTAATTTTCTTAAAGAAGTTTGAATTACAGTAAAAATTCTTTAACCATCCTCCACCGAACTAACTCTCCAGGATAAACCAGTGCTCTCCACTCCCCGAAAACATTCTGACTGATGCCCACGGTGCATACTCCTCTCCAGGACACCCACACACTCCTTGCCCTCCCACTGGTTAATCCTGTTTACCAATAATGCTTTTTGCCCACTGCACTTGCTACTGCAGCTTTGTACTTTACTATAATATAAACTAGGAGGGTGAAAATAAATAGAAACCGTTGTTTCTGTGAAGACAGAGTCCAGTGATTTGGAAAGACTCCTTAAAGGTGAGTTACTGAAAAAAAAAAAGAGAGAGGTGTAGCTTAGATCAAAAAGATTAAGGGGGGCTTCCCTCATGGCGCAGTGGTTGAGAGTCCGCCTGCCGATGCAGGGGACGCGGGTTCG
>NW_006780838.1:585549-615420 GCF_000442215.2 Lipotes vexillifer | reverse complement strand
GCCTGCGCGTCTGGAGCCTGTGCTCCGCAATGGGACAGGCCACAACAGTGAGAGGACCGCGTACCGCAAAAAAAAAAAAAAAAAAAAATTAAGGGAAGAAAATCACAAACTCAAATTCTGCATTCAGGTTCCTTCGTATGTGCAACAGTGGTTCCACATGTATTAGAAGAATGGCCAAGGAATATGCATGTTTGAGTTTTTAGTTAAAATAAAATGGTTCCAGTATACATATAGATTTCTTTCTGAGCTTTAATGGGCTGTTTCAATTAATTAAACAACTACTAGTCATGATCCTGTCTCTTAAGAGGCTTCCACTCTATCTCTGTAATTAAATATTACATTCAGTGGAGAGCCCTGACTGCCTGTCTTCAAGCATGACTGCCCTGGGTCTGCAGGGACCCACTGGGCAAACCAGCACCCTCTCACAGCCGTGAATGCCTGAGGGTTCTCACCTTCACCTGTGCGTCTCTAAGCTTCTCTATCAGGGCCATTATGTGGCTGATGAATTAAAAAGTGGGTGAGCGCTGAGTGAGTCTCTTGACTTTCTGTTTTGGTGATAGTGGAAACTCACGGAGTTGGAAGGAATGCTTACCCCTCGGAAAAAAAAGTAGACTCCCCCTGCTACAGAAAGAATCTCTCCAGTGACTCGGAAATAGCCCCCAACGGTGTGTTTCAGCTTAAAGGGAGGCTGCAAAAGGCAGAGAAGTTAGTGATTCCATTCACTCATTCATTCATTCAACAAACATTTACCTGGTACAGAGCCCTGCGATTAAGACCCAGCCCCTTCTGGAGACGCTCAGCCTCCATCAGGAGAGAGAGACACAAATAGACAATGCATAATTATGGGGACACCTGCAAGGAGGCCCCTCTGTGGGACCTGATTTCCAAAGTGGCAGCTTCCAGCTGCTAAGAGGAGTGTCCTTACTGTACTGTGCTGTCTCCTGGATGATGTCCTAACCTGGAGCTCTGCTTGGCTGGGAGGACCGTGGTGGCATTAGATGGAGGCACCCTTACAGATCCAATGTCATGTGCTTCCTGCTGTTCCCACAGCCTATGGCGAACCCCTGGTCTCCCAGAACTGTCAAGGTTCCCCACGGATGGTGGAGGGAGAGACGTCACCGTCACACACACACACACGCACGCACACACACACACACGCAAGCACGTGTGCGCGCACGCATGTGTGTGTGTCGTCCTAGTGTTTCAGCCACAGTTTTCCAGAGTGGGTTTCCTTCCAGCCTGTCATCCATGTTTCATAAGCACTAGCTCACTAGCTTGTCTCATTAGCACATATTTCTTTTCTCGTAAAATAAAGTCTTTAGATGGCCTTAATAGTTGTATAGAAATTGGGTTTCACCTAACTAGGAAGTTGAGTTTTTCAACCAAATTTACAAGCAAGGCAACCTGGAGATAAAGGCAGCAAGTTAAGTGCTTGGATACTGAATGGAAAGGACTCAGTTCAGAAACCTGAGGGAGTCTATGGCTCCTGGTAGCGGAAAAAGTCTGGTCTTAAGTTAATCTGATGCATAACCCAGGGCCTGGCTCAGAAGAAGCCCTCAAAGTATATGTCCAGGGAATGAATAATGTGCAAGTGAGTGAACAAAAGCAGGCAGCTGAGAGGGCTGGCAATGTGCTCAGGGCTGACGCCACCTGGGACCCTGAAGACACCCAGACGAGCGGAGAGCTCCTTCTGGAGCCCCAGTTCCTGCATCCTTTCTAACCTAGTACTCCCCCTCTGCAATCAGGGACCTCAGCGACCACAGGCTCGGCCTCTCAGAACCCGGAGGCTAAAGGAGGGGCTGAGAACAGGAGAGGGGTGTGAGACGACCAGGAGAGGGAGGACTGAGCACAGGGACGTAAGATCTCCAGGTGACTCTTCCATGTCGCCAGGGTCTGGCCTGGGCCCGTGGTCTGGGGGCCTTATCGGAACGCCCACCCCCTCCCCTCGTCCCCCGCAGAGCCCCGAGCCTCAGGCGCACCCGGCCTTCCACAGGCCTGTAGTAGGCGGCCGTGGTGAAGATGATCATATACAGGCAGTAGATGAAGGAGTTGAAATAGAAGATGCGCTTGACGAATCTGTCCCACTTGTCCTGCAGAAGGCGGTTGAGCGGCTCCACTAAGAGCATGTCATGGCGATTCTAAGGGGAGCAAAGAGGAGTGAGGCTCACCCACCCCGGACCCGTCTCACAGGACCACATCACACCCACGTCTCTGCAGGACCACGCCCTCAGCTCGGGCGGCAGCGGAGGGTCACAGCCGGCTCCCCACGTGGCCCACCCTGTGGGCCTCAGTGTCTCTGCTGTGCGGCGAACAAGGGGTGATATTGGACACGTGACCCTAAGAGCCCCTGACACTCAAGAGCGTACCAGTGTCACCCGACATTCTACGCCCACTCTCTGTAATAACGCTCTCCCAAGAGCCTACATCCTTGCTGTTCCCACAGTATCGGGAAGAGGCTGGCACAGGCAGAGCTTAGCATGAGGCTGCTGAGGGAGGGGCCTCTGAATTCCTTAATTCTCCCATTTCCGGCCCTGAGTCAGACAGGCTATCCAGGTGGGAGTGGCAATTACCTATGCATGAGACTGAAGGGAACGAGGAAGTCTTTCCTGCCGTGAGTGGGCCCAGTGCCTGGGATACCACCATTACAAGTATTGCTTTGGGGCAAAAGTCTCACATCAACGAGCTCTCTGTAAAGTTCAAGTATTCCTAGGATGTGGATGAGCCAAAATCAGGTCATCCTAGCCTTTTTGGGCCACTGAGTGCAACTCTGACCCAAGCTGGAGCTCCCCAAATAAGGACCATGTTCAGTATCTTCTTGAATACCTTTGGGGATGGGAAGCTCTCTGCTGCCCCAAGAAGCTTGTCGGGAAATTCTGCTCTCTGGAGTAAAGTTGGCCTTCTCTGCTTCCCACCAGTGGTCCCCGCTCTGCACTCGGGACCTGTACTGTACTGTACTGTATTCCAGCCCTTGAAAGCCTCCAGAGATGTGCACATGGCAGCCGTGGCCCCAGAGCCTTCTCCTCTCTAGGCCAAACACCCCAGTTCTTCTTGCGGTTGTTTCCCACCTGGGCCAGCCCTCTGGGAACACTTACATCAGGGATTCTGAGTCAGAGGCTCAGATTCAGCATGGCAGCCCAGGTGGGAGCCGACAGGACAGAACAAAGCAAGCCAGGCCTCTCCCTCCTCTGGATTCTGCCCCTGTAAATGCAGCCTCTGCCCTGTGAGACATCATGGCAGCCCATCATCACCAACAGCAAAGACTACAGCCCCCCAAAGTCAGCCTCAGGGCCTGGAGCATCTGTCACCTTAGAAAGATGGGACAGCAGTGGTGGCAGGATAAACTTTTCATTAAGTGGCATGGGGACCCTCATTTGTAAACAAAATAAGTAAGACACCTACCTCACACCTACGCAAAAATCAATTCTTGATAAATTTAAAAGCCAAACGTAAAATACCTACAAAGGAACTAAATACAAGTATTGGAAGATGTGTGTGCAATTTTGAAGTGGAAAAGGCTTTCCAAAGCAAGACACAAGTCACAAAAGCTATGAAAGAAAAAGTCTAACCAATTCGACTCTCAAAATGAAAACTCTTTATAAGCAAATGATGCAAATGAAGTTTGCAAGAGACTAGGAAAAAATAAAATATCTGAAACACGTGCAATAGAGAAAGGATCAATTCATTTCATAACAAGAGCATCTACACACTAAAAGAGTAAGGCAAACAGTCCAGTAGAAGAGACGGCAAAGGACAATGAACAGGAAATCTACCAAAGAAATACGAATGGTTGAAAACACATGAAAAAATTCTCAGCCTCACGGTAAGCAAGAAAACAAGAATTAAGACATCAATGAGATAGCATTTTGGGCTCCACGGGCTTAAACTAGGCTAAGAAAAAAAAAAGATTGTTAATACCCAGGTTGGCAAGGACACAAGTAGATGTGTACCCATGGGTGGTGGGCAAGTGCATTCATGCAATCTTTCTGGAGGCCATACTTTCTGACTTAGCAATTCCAGTTCCAGGTGTCCTTCATAGAAAAATTCTCAAACCCATGCCAAGTGGCCGGTAGCGTTGTAGTAGGAAAAAAAAAAAAAACAACGAAATAACTCAAATGTCATTCTGTGGATATTTACTCCCCATTCCTACTATGAAATACTTGCAGTAATTTTTTTTAATAAAGCAGACTCATATGTGCTGATATAAAACTATGTACAGGGACTTCCCTGGCTGCCCAGTGGTTAGAACTCTGCGCTTCCACTGAAGGGGGCCTGGGTCCGATCCCCGGTCGGGGAAGATCTCGCAAGCCGAGCAGCGCAGCCAAAATAAAAAATTTAAAAATTTAAAAAATAAAACATGCCACTAAGTGAAAAACATGGTTGTTCTGTACTATATACAGTATAATCCCATTTATATAAACAAAATGCAGCTACATGTTTTTATATGGTAGAAAAGGAGGATTCTTTTCTTGTCTATGTATTTTTGAAATATTTAAGTTTTATGGGAATATTATCATATATTGACTGTATGATGCAGGAAGACATTCGGTGGGAATGAATGGGGAGATGAGACCGCAGGGTGTAGGCCCCGAGTAGCAGGTTTCCATTGATGGGAGGACAGGCAGAGCCAGATTAGGGAGCGGGGGTAGGGGCTGAGGTGCAGTGAGACCCGAAGCCCTTCCTGGCTGGGTCCCAGCCTCAGTCCACTCACAGGCGTCTCACTGCTGCTGTAGGCAATCACCTCCAGCACTGAGTTCTTCTCACAGGTGTCGATGCAGGACAGGTCATACAGTGAGGAGTGCACGGGCCCGTAGGCCCACTCGGTGAACTTCCTGGACAGGTGCCTGCACTCGGGCTCCTGGATCTCCCTCTGGAGAATATAGGCCAGGACCTGCCGCAGGGATACAAGAGCCTGTTAGAGGCCAGCCTGGGGCCCTGCGCAGGCGGCATCCCTACCAGCTCTGCTCCAAGAATAATTCTGCTTCCCAGCCCATTGGAGACCCCACCCAAGCCCCAGGAGAGCCCCACCCCCATCTAGCAGCCTCCTGACCACCATCAAGATCAACTTCCCACTGCCTCAGACCCCAACTGCAGCCACATCGGACCCATCACCTGATCACACCTGGCCCCCCATTTCTCCCATCTCACAGTGAAGGACTGCAGTGGTCCACTCTAGAAAACCTCAGGCCAGAAGGAAATAAAATCCAAGAAATAAAACCAAGGTTAGAAAGGTTATAAAACCAATGTTCTCATCCTAAGAGACTCAGTATGAACAGAGTCAAGCTCCCAGAATCCTCTGGTACTGAGAAGCCCCTTCTCCTCCAGTTCCCAGTTGCCCAGCCCCACCTTCAGCCTCCATGGCCTGACATCATCCACAGGCTTGGGCCTGCCCCACCGCATTAGGACCCCATATCACCCAAAAGTCCTATCTTCCATGAAAAAACACCAACAGCTTCTCTTTCCATTTCACCCTCAGCTCAACCCACCCCCATCCCCAGACCCCAGCGCCCCACCCCCATTCTGTGTCTTGTCGGTGATGCTCAGAGTTGGAAATCAGAAACGGCCACGTGTGAGCTGATGAATTCTGCTCGGCATCTCACAATTCCCCTGGCTGACTCTAATGCCCCCTGCCCTCCCTCTACAGGCTGGTGGGGCAGCACCAGGCTCTGCGCGGTGGCGATGTCAGAAGCTTAGGAAGGTAGGCAGGCCCCTCCCACAGCACCCCCTGCTCAGGCATGATGCCCTCTCCCTACCCCGATCTTCCCACTGCTGGCAGCCAGAGCCAACGGCGTCAGCCCCTTCTTGTTGGTGAGCTCCTCCAGCTTCAGCGCAGGGTGCAGTCTGGCCCCCAGGATCAGAATCTCATTGTACATGCTCGTCACAAACTTGGTGTTGTCGGCCGTGTTGTCAGCCACCTCCACCAGCGCGTGCAGCACAGTGTTGCCCACCGAGTCCCTGGCGCTGATGTCGGCCGACTGCCAGGAGTTCTGCAGCAGGAACTTCACGGTGCCCAGCTGGTTGGTGCACGCAGCCAGGGAGAGGGGCAGCTCACCTGCAGCCAACACAGGAAAGCGGTGGGCTTCCCCAGGAAGAGACTGGCCCTTGCACCACCCAGCCTCCAACTCCCCCTCTCTCCACCTCAAACCTCCCCTTAGCAATCATCAAAAAGCCAAGTGTCTACCGCGTGGTCTCCCCACCAAAATAGAAGCCAGGCCGCCCTTTGGTTTTCTTAAAGAAGTCCCCATTGGCCGCGGCCTGGACGTCGGCCCCGTTCTCCACCAGGAGGGTCACCAGTGCCATGTTCCGTCTCTCGATGGCAATGTGCAGTGCCGTCTGGCCTGTGGAGGACGCGTGCTGTTGGCTTTGTGCTCGTCGTCCTGCGGGGGCTGCCCGGACAGGTGCGGGGGGTGGGCGTGGGCAGAACATGCAGCATGACCCCCCACCAAAGGAGGCCCAAGGAGGCCCTGAGGCAGGAGTAGAGACCCCCAGAACAGGGAACACCAGACTGGGAGCTGAAGGAATCAAAATGGCCCAAGGGTAAGGAGCACCGAGCCATTGGGGGTGTGCGGGGTGCAGGGACCCCCAGGACCAGGAGATCCCAACTCAGTGGCTGGACAGGGAGTAAGGAGCTCAGAGCCTTTCCCGGGCGTGACGGTGCCCTCCTGGCTCCAGGCAAACTTGTGGGCAGAGCCATGCCGGCCGGGCCTCCCTCACCCTTGTAGTAGCTGTCCGTGTAGCTGGCGTTGACCAGCTCCTTCAGGCTGTCCGTCTGCCGGGCGATCTCCAGGAGAAGGGGGATGGTGTCGTTCTGCCCGTCGTGCAGGTTGAGCATGGCTTTCAGCAGGCAGGTCTTCCCTGTGTCCGGGTCTGCAAGACAAAGTGGGGGTCAGAGCAGGCAGCACGGCGGGGCCGCTCCCGGGACCCGGCGGCTTCCGGGCCACCTTTGAATTCGCTGTCCGTGAGATGCTTCTTGCTATTCTTTAGAAAGAGCAGCAGGCTCTCCAGCTCTTCACAGTTATTCTGAGCAACTGCTTCGAAGATCTTCCTGCGATCATAGAGCTTGAGGTTCTCGGCAGCAGAGTCCTGGGATGGCTGCCTAAGGGCCAGAAAACACCTTCGTCTCATACTCTGGTCTCAGCCCTGAGGCCTTCGGAGCCTGTCAGGGGGCACAACTAAACCCCGAGGCAAACAAAAAGGGGAAAAAACATGATACAAAACCCACCGCTCAGTCCAGGCTGTAACAGGGAACAGTGGGGCACATGTACCCCTGTTCTGTCCCCACCCTGTGTGTTGGCATCATCTAGAAAGTCTTTGCAGCCTCCACTTCCTCCAATACCCAGGCCACTCACTTCTCTGCCTGCTCAGAGGCTGCGGGAGCCTGGAGGGGATGGAGGGCAGGGGTTTGGCTGGCCTCTGCTAAGTGAAAAAGCATCCTCACAGGGCCACAGAAGTCATCCAGCCCTGTGCAGTCCCTGTCCTGCTTCGGAGGAGGTGGGAGGCCTGGTGCGCTCTCACTGGAACTGTTTTGTACTCTGTCTAAAAGCATCCTGCGCTTGAGCCTTCCAACTTAAAGTCCTCATGATTAGGGCTGGTGAGCATTCTAAGCCTGGACCCAGAGATCAGCCAGCAGCTAGGATCAGCATATATGCCAGCATGTGTGGCCACATGTCCCAAAGGTCCTATGAGTACAGACGCTGGACCAGGAGACCTCTGGAGGCCCCCCAGCTCCCTAGCTCTATGACCTTCAGCCCATAAACTCGAGTATCACATGGTGTCTCCATGGCTGGGGCCTCAGCCAGCTGGGCCAGTTAGGCTCCTGGTGGAAAGGGAGGCTGAGCTCCAGATGCAGCTTACCTGGCACAGGTGGGACCATCCCCAGGCCTCTGGACGGTGACAACAGGGCTGACTGTGATGGCCGGGCAGGATGCCAGCTGACCTTCCTCATAAGAGCAGTCCATGAGGGATGTGTCCTCCGAATCACCCTTTCCAAAGAGCCGGCTGTGGCTCTTGGCCGCAGGGAAGCTGTGGGGCTTGGCTGGAGCTGGCCTGGAGTTAGGGTCTCCATCTAGGGGCTCTGGGCAGGAGTCCTCCTGACGCAGGTCCTGAGATTCCCATAAGTCTGAGCTCCCCCATTTCTTCATCCTGCCAGATCCTCTGTGGCCCAAGAGGAGGCCTGCGGGCAGCCACCGAGATCGGGTTTGTTCCCAGCTGGAGGGCTGCATGACCCTAGCCCCCACTGCCCTTGTTGCAAAGGCCCCTGAGAAGCAGGACAGCCCAGAAGTCCGACAGCTCCTGCCCCCAGCCTTCCAGGAAGGAAGCTTTCAGGGGCGTTGTACCTCCCACCCCAGAGGCCTCAGGGGGAGCAGGCCTAGCAGCCCCATGGCCAACAGCCTCCAGGGATGAATGAGCCCCCAGCTTGGAACCATCAGGATGGTTCCTCCTCTTCTCTGGGCCTCAGTTGCCTTGTCTGCAGAGTAGGGATGATAACCACTGCTCTGCCTCCCTCCAAGATCAGCATACGGGAAACAAGAGGAGAGGCTAATCTCTGGCTGTGCATTTGGGGAGGAGCTCAGGATGGCTCAGCCCCAAAGAGCCGAGCTGTCTGCGTCCCCAGGAGCAAGGTGGCTGCTGGCAGAGACCGGCACTCACACTCCACACTGCATGGGCCCTTGGGTGCTCTGTGTCGCCCCCCCACCCCCACCCCATCAGCCACGCACTCTCCTGCCTTTGCTCTTCGACCTGGCTGCTGCAACTGTTGAGTCTGCAGGGGATTTTTTGCACTTTTTGTCATCTTTGTGAAATTGGTATATTTCAAGCATCCTGGCCCTGAACTTTTAGACTTTAAGTGGTTCAGCGCCGGTGGGCCTTCTAGGCCCGAACACCTGGAATTACACTGGCCAGCACCTATGGCTGGAAACTGGTGTTGATACTGTTTCCCACTCTTTCTTAACCTCCTTTTCTACTCTTCCTCTCCCGATTGGGCACCATCACTCCCTGGTACCCAGCGCTGGCCCACATCTCAGGGACCTTGGCCTCCACGGTGCCTCCACATGGGGTGCTTTCTCCTCTTCTTCGCTTGTCCGAACCGCACCACCACTCGGATGCCACCTCCCCACTGATGCCACTTCCTCCACGTCCCCTAATCCCTGCACTCATCGTGCTGCTCCCCTCCCCCTCCAGAGGGGCCCAGTTCATTTCATCCCTCCTCACAGCCCTCTTAGCACCGTCCACCACGCAGTCTAGCGATTTCTGTGCTTCACCGTTATCTCTGCACCCTGTCCTGTGAACTCCACCTGGGCAGGGCACTTGCCAGATCCACGTCTTTAACGAAAAGAAAAGCTGTGCTGGGAAAGGAGTGAGATCAGATACAGACCCTTCTGGCTCCCATTTCCATAGGAAGTTAGAGAGATTCATGTTCCGGCAGTGGCCGGATTCCAGAAAACAGCCACTGAAGGAATGGGAGGCTTCTCAAGCCTGCATGTTCAAGCGAAAGTTCAGGCAGTGGAAACTCAGAGCATGTGACTGGGCTGTGACAATGACTCGGCTATGATCTGATGCCCAGATCCACGCGGAAAAAGAGGCAGCCTTACCATTTCGCATCCTGTGAATAGGACAGACGATGACTACAGGCTTGTTTCCACTCCTGCCTGTTGTTCTGCATTCAGGAGGGCCTGAGTCTCTCTCTGATTCATCCATTAGGTGGAAACCCTGCTGCAGGAAGTATGCCCGGCCGCAGAAAGCCCCACTTCCAACCAACACCCATGTGTGCATCCCATCATTCAACACCCATCCACTGACACTACTGGGTGCCCAGCCCTGTGCTGGGGGCACAGAGAGGACTCAGACCCCATCGGAGACAGAAACCAGGTGCTGGCTGGGGCAGGGGAACCACAGCAGGGCCCGGGGTGCTGCAGAAGTCTTCGTGGAGGAGGTGACAGATGAGCTGGGCCTGGAAATGGAACAAGGCTGGGCTGGGACTAGGGAAGAGGATGGAGACCCCCAGAGCAGCTGATGAAGAAGTCAGTGGGGTCAGAACCAGATGGCTATCAGCCCTGAACGCCAAGGAACAAGATGTGGACATTACTGCTCAGATGGCAGGAAGCCATGAGAAGCTTCCCATCGAGGCCTGTTTATAGGATGGGGATCGTATTGGCGATTAAAAGGCACGGGAGGCTAATGAGAATGAGAGGAATTGATGTGTTTGAGCCCATGCTGTACAAAGGAAAACACTGTTCTAACACTTCACAGGCATTCACTCGCTTTATTCTCACATCTCTAAGGGGGAAATATTTTACAGATGAGGAAACTGAGGCACAGAGCAATTATATTACTTACCCGAGGTCACACAGTTAGTAAAAGATGGAAGCTGGTTTTGATCCCAGGCAGCCTGGCCCCCGAGCCTCTCTAGCACTCTACCACCCCACCGGAAGGCTCGGGGCTCTTTCTCAGTCATGAAAATCAGCCCCAGACCTTACACCAAGAGCTGGGGGCCAATCAGACCAGGCCCTCCCAGCCCTGGGGCCAGGCAGGTGGGGACAATGCCCTTTCATTCAGAAGCCCCAAACCTGTAGCACCCTCCTGCTCAAAACAAGCATCCCAGGAAGCTCAAAACCCCACAACAAACACAAATCAGGTCCAGGCCATACACCAGGCCTGGCTCTCCCAGGAATGTCCCCCTCTGGATAAGGCTGGCTGCAAAACCAAAAACAAACCTGCTTCCCAACTAGCAGCTCTTAATAGCCCGACAAGAGAGCACCTATTAGCAGGAGCCTCAACAAACCTTTCAGTGCTGTTCTTTCTTGCAGCTTTGCCTCATTCTCTGACTGGTCCAAACCTAACCAAACTCAGTAAGCATGAAGCAGCCCACACAGTGCCATCAGTCAGTCAGTCAACAAACCCTGAATCTGCCCTGCAGGCCCTTCACCTGATTCCCTACTGGAAACCAAGCTTCTCCCAGGACAGAGGGAGGGACAGGGACTAAGAGGCCGTTTGCTCTAGGCTGGGGGGGTGGGGGGGTGGGGGGGTGGTGAACAGGGACAACATAGTCTGCACTGCCAGGCCTGAGGTGTGCCCAGCACGTGCGCCCCATGGCAATGCACCTGTCAGAGCCAAACATTCTACAGAGATGGGGGAATTTCCAACCGCGATTTGGGGTGTCTGATGGAGATGGTGCTTCTGTTTTACATAAGATTCACAAATTCATCAATCTGGACTAAAGGATGGTCTTGAGAAAAGACTCTGCCCAGCAAAGGCCTGGTTTGGCCTCTGGCTCTTTCTCAACTCTAGGGCCAGGAAGGACACTGCCCATCACCTGGGAGAGGCCCCCCTTCCCCTCTCCCAGTCCAGGTGAGACATCCTAGGGTACAGGTCTCCTTCTCCCCTCTCTGCCCAAAGCATCCATCTGCGTCTGGCTTTTCCTTTCGGGCTTTTGGGAGCTGGTTTAGCACCCGGCCTTGATCATTCTCATCTCCTACTGAGCATCTCCTAAAGAGGGATGGAGAGCTGGGTTTGCAACCCGTGGATGAAGAGCCAGAGGAACACTACCAAAAACACAGAGTGGAGGCTAGACAAGGACCCAGGGCTTGTGCCTGCCGGCCCAGCACTCCTCCACTCCAGAGAGGACTACGCACTGAATCCTCCAGCCACAAACCGCTGGCCTCTGTAGCATTCTTCAGCCCAGGATGCCTCTGGCGCAGGTAATACACAGTGTTAATAGCAACCTCCACTATCACTTACCGAGCTCTCACGATTAGCTAGGATAAGTGCCCTACGACTCTGGCACCACTTAAGACTCACCATGGGCTTTGAGGAAGCCACTGTTATTATCCCCAGGTTTCAGATGGGGTAAGTGAGGCACCAAGAGGCTAGTTGAACAGCCCGTAGTCACACAGCTGGGAAGAGGCATACCCCCAGCTTTTGACAGCTCACTATGCTGTCAAACGCTTTTAGATGTTTCTAAAAGCGAACGTCCAACTACAAAAGGGACTCACCAGCTAGACGCAGCCACACCCCAGACCCAGCAGGCGCGGCGAGCTCGAAGGCCGTTCCACTCGAAGGGAGAGTTGAGCTGCTGTGGGGAGAAGAGGTGCCTCCCCTGCCTCCCTCCGTGAGGGTCCACGGCCCCTCCCCGGGCTGCGGCTGCTCCGCACTGACAGGGATGGGCTGTGGGCGCCCTCTGGCACTCAAGGAAAACGTTTCCGGCAATGGTAGCAGCCGCTGTTGCTGAGGCTCCGATTCCCAGAGGACCCCAAAGTCTTTCCCATCATTTTTGCCCTTTTTTTTCAGAAACCACTTAGCGCTGCCCTTCCTCCAACCATGCCAGGGCCACAATGCAATTAGCCACACGCAGCGCAGAACCAGCCAGAGCTGGTGACCTCAGCTCTCAAGGAAGAAGGGCGCTGCTCAGCCTCCCAAACCCGCCACTCGTGCAGACAGGGTGGTCTGGGGAAACAGCTCAACAAATGCACTTTCACAACCAGAGATGTAAATGGAGCACTGCTCCATTTTCAAAACGCAGAAGGAATGGAAAGGGTCGTGTCACCCATCATGCAATCCTGGCCTGGCAATTAGGGACCTCCTGGTTTTGAGTGCTGCCTTTGCACCAGCTCTGTGTGACCTGGAACAAGTGCCTGGCTCTCCTGGGCCTCTCATTCCCTGTGTGCCCAAATCTGGGGCAGGGATGATGGTGGGGGCATTTCTGCATCTGCCAGTTCCAGCCTTTCTCAATTGGGGTTCCTCACGGAACCACAGAGCACAGAAAATGATGAGGGTTTATCTTCTAACGCCTCCTAGTATGATCCTAAAGGAACAAGAGAAAAGTTAATTCATCACTTCCAATAGGGCTTCATTCCCTCCCGGAAACGGGTTGAGAAAAGTCTCAAAGTCTTTCCAGGTGTGCATACAGGCTGCCGCCCAAAATGCCTGAGAAGCTGACCTAGCAGCTGCCCCTGGGAACTCAATAGGACTCCAATAAGCTGCGGCTCAGACACAGCCTGAAAAGAGCAGCCACATGCCAGAAAGGCCCATTGTAGCCCTGCCTGGAGTAGCTTACAAGCTCCGACCCCTGAGTCAGACATTGAAGTGCAGACACCACATGGATCCAGCATGCCTTCCTACAGTTTACAAAAAGCTTTCACCACCCACTCTCCTAGGCCACGCAACAACCCTGCACAGTGGGAGGGTAGAGACTGTCGTAGCCATTTTACAGATGAGAAATCTGTGACATCTAGCAATTGGATGATTGCCCAAGTCACACTGCTGATTGGGCCAGGAAGCTGGGCCCATTCCACCACGCCATACCATGTCCCCTGCTTGCACACCTTTTCATATGTGTGCCGTTTGATATGTGCCTAAAATTGAAACGAAAATGCTTCAATTAAAATGAAACTTGGGGGACTTCCCTGGCGGTCCGGTGGTTGAGACTCAGCTTCCACTGCAGGGGGCTCAGCTTAGATCCCTGGTCAGGGAACTAAGATCCCACATGCTGCACAGCCAAAACAAAAATAAAAAATAAAATAAAATGAAATTTTGGAACGACTAAGACCCTACTGTATATATAGTGCAGGGAACTCTACTCAATACTCTGTAATGGCCTATATGGGAATAGAATCTAAAAAAGAGGGGATATATGTATATGTATAACTGATTCACTTTGCCGTACTGCAGAAACTAACACGACATTGTAAATCAGCTATACTCCAATACAAATTAATTTTTGAAAAAATGAAACTTGGAATTCATTCTTTTTTTTTTTCTTTTTGAAATTGTGGTAAAATACGTATAACTTAAAAGTTACCGTTTTAAGCATTTGTAAGTGTACAGTTGAGTAGCATTAAATACACCTCGGTATAGAGAGAGTGCCGTGCAGACAGTGGGTCAGGCACAGCCCCTGGCTCACACGCTGCCTGGGCCAGGCCGGGGTCTCAGCCCAGAGCTGCCCCCAGGGCACAGTGGGGGAGACATCTGAGGAAGGCACTGAGAGAACCGGCCAGCCCAGGAGCGATGTCCAGCAAAGTGGTGGGTCACACTTCTCCACCAGGACCGTCCCCTTAGCCTCCAAGGTGATTTTGGCCTCCGGTGAAGACAACACGTGTCACTAAATGTGTCCCCTTGGTAACAGAGCCATTGGGGCTGACAACATCCCAGAGTCTACCTGGTACTGCACATGCTCCGAGGGCTGCAGGGGAAATCGTGGCCCGTCTCCTCCTTCCCCGACAGCTCCATGTTGGTCTCCTTGGCTGCCCCTCCTCGCCAAGCCTTTCCCCTCCACACAGGTGCTCCTCGGGACCCTTACCTCCTCCTTCCCCTCTCTGAGACCCTCACCCCTCCAAGAACCCATCTGACATTCCCAAGCCAGCGACTCCTTCACGCGGGCGTCCAGCCCTGCCCTCTCCCCTGGGTTCCATCCCTGCCTCCCGGGATCTTCCAGGTAAAGACCGCAAACCCCTTCCCCTCAGCACATCCCAAGATGGACCCCTCTTCCCCCCACATTCCCTCCCCTCGATGCCCCTGCCTATAAAGGCACCAACTTTCTTCTGGTCACCAAGTCCGTCATGCTTTGTCCTCTCGACCCTCTTCTCTGTCCTCGCTGTCTGGGCTGTTTCTGTGGCTCACGTCCATCCCTCTCGGCAGATGGCAGACACTTCTCACCAGAAGCCCCAGAAGTGCCTCCTTTTCCCAGTCTAGGCTTCCCAGCCTGCCACCTCCCAGTCCCTAGTCCTAGAACATTGTCCTGATCGTAGCCCCCTTACCAATCAAGGCCCCACCCCTCCACCTGGCACCCTGAGCCCACATCCCCGGTCCCCTCTCCCACCGTGGCCCTCCTGTCACCTAGACACACCTCCTCCCCAGCCACACCCACGGTGCCTGCCTCCACGCTTTTCCCCCGCCCTCCCTCTGCCCAACATCCATCCCACTCAACCCACCGTTACGGCCCAAGTGGCAGGTGAGACCTACGGATGCTGAGATCCTATCATTCAAACCCCACCTCCTCCAAACGATGCCTTCCTGGGCCTACTGGTACGTTTGATCGCAATGACAACAATAATGGCAGACAGGGTGCCAGGTTCTGGGATAAGCACTTTATAGGCACTATCTCATTGGACACTTGCAAAGTTTCACGAGGTGAGTACAATTTTGTTCCCGCTTTACAGATGAGGAAATGAAGAGCAGACGGGCTATGTAACCTGCCCAAGGACAGTGACAACTGTACTAGTCTCAGCTGGAGCTTCCTAAAATTTGTATTGGGCTTTAACTTCTCTGATGTTTGTACCCGGCTTTGCAGATTTTAACGGCTCCTGGGCGACACAGGCTCCGGCGCCCTCCGTTTCCCTTCTCCAAGCCTAGCTCCGTGCCTTTCCCAAAGGTGCACCCTGGCCCAGCTTTATCTGAACAGCACCTGCCGTGAGTGGTTCCACTAAAGTTCAGAAAACAGTGTTGGGACGGGACCTCAGGGCTGGGCCTCACCACCACCAGTGTGGTTTCTGGGTCGTAACTTGAAACACTGTGTTCTTGGATCTATGTAATGATGTGTCCATTAAAACTCTTTGTAAGTAGATCATGTTTTAATGATGACTTCTGGGAGGGGGCACTCCCTCCAAGCTCTGATGGGTACCAGAGGCAGCACGGGAAAGTGCTGGAGGTCTCACAGCAGGTGGTTGGGCCCCTTCTGGTGTGACCTAGGCTAAAACTGCTAACGTCAATAATGGCCACAGGTCTCTCTCTCTCTCTCTCTCTGTGTTACCACCGTGGGGCACACTGACCCTGGCAATGGGAGCCTAACAGATTTTTTTCATCCACCTGGGCTCTTCTCAGATTGGAAGCCAGACTTTCTGGCACAGCTAGAAACCAGCAAACTCCCATGTGCTGAAAAAGGCTGATTACCAAAGTCGGGAACACTCATCCTGCCACCTCGGGAGGAACCTGGTGGGAAGCAGGCTGTGCTAGACCCAGCCCCACGGAGACTGGTGAAGACACGACCGCAGGTGCCCGTAACGCCCACGCCCCCGCCAAGGACAGTGACAACACTACTAGTTTGTCTTCAGCTTTTCTAAATCTTGCACTGAGATTTCTAAATCTTGCCCTGATTTACGCGTCTTGCCTCCCCAATTTTAAATGGCTTCAGGGGTCCAAGATTCAGATGGAAAAGAGCAAACCTGGAAGAAAACTACTTTCCTTTTCGCATTTGGTCTGTGCATTAGTGTCAGCGGTACTCACATGAGTCAGCTCCCGTGGAGGGGAGGGCTCTGTGAGAGGGGTCTGTGTGCTGCAGAAGCAGATGAGCTGGCCATCTGAGCTGGGGAGGGAGCCAACATCCACTCGGCACCCCATGGCTGAGCCCTGCTCTGCAGAGCTGGGACCCAGAGAGAGGGACCAGAACAGAGTGAGAAGTGGTTGGTGGGGTGCAGGCAGAGAATGGAAGCAGGAGTGAAGAGGCCCAGCTGTGTCAGACGCCAGCTGCATGAACTTGGGCAGTAGCCGAAGCTCCGGGCCTGCTGCTTCATCCACAAAACAGGTGAGAGCACCTGCCCGGCCTGCTTTCAGGGGCTTTGCTGGGGATTAGCAAGGATATGGATGTGAATGGGCTCTGTGAGCTGGTAAGTCTCCAGGCAGGTCTGGGGGGTTGTACATCTCCTCATTATTTCAGCTCACATCTGCTGACTGCTGAACTGTATCCGGCCATTAGCTCGAGGTGGTGACTAATTGTTTTCTGATGAAAAAAACAAGATTTCCTTAATGTTCATGAGTCACGCAATGAGCATCTCTATACCAAGAACATCTCACTCTCAAAGATGTGGCCTGTTCATCTAAACATGCCTGAGAAGTGGTCAGGTGTGACCCACCCTCTTTCCTGAGGCCCACTGTGCACTTTGCAAACCCAGAGTGGTGGGTAGGGTGAATAGGGTGGTCTCTGCCCTCCAGGAGGCTGGGATGGATAAGGAGGAAGACCTGCTAGGCTCTCTCTGACGCTTACAGGGTGGGGCTCCCTGTAACAGGCACAAACCAGGAGCCAACAGGCCGTGCCAACAGCAAACGTTGAGCGAGGTCCTGGATGCAGTTGTAATCCAGTGGCAAATATGCTGCAGGGGGACTGCAGCTGGCGGATGGCATCAGAGTCAGGCCTTGGACAAGGTGTAGGGTTCTGCCTTGTGAGGTGGACATCAGCCCAAGTTCAGATGCAGGAGGGGGACGGGGCAGAGAACACCTAATAGGGACCCTGCCCCCAAGGAGCTTTCAGTCCACTTGAGAAGAAAAGGAAAACAGAGAACATGAAAGCTACGTAAACATCATATGTATGTAGTCAAAGGCCAAAGGATAGTGTGTGTGGCCGGGACAGGGGAGCAAGCCGGAGGGCTGGTGTTCACTCCTCTGCCCCTGGCTGGTTCCAGCCTCACCATCTCTCACAGGCTGTTTTCTAGGTTCGTCTAATTGGGACCCTTCTCCTAACATCCATCCTCCAATCCAGAATACACACTGCCAGCTATTCTCCCAAAGCCCAAGAATCCCCAGTTCCCTCCCTCCCCTCCGCTGCCCACAGGAGAAAGTCCAAACTCTCTGGCATCCACCACCCTTCCCCGTCTGCCCAACATTTCCAGCCACCATTCCCACGACACCCTTGCACCTGCCCTATGACCAAGTGACACCAGACAATTCACACACCCTGGTCAGGCCAATCACTTTAACATAAACGCATTTGCCTAACCTGACCTCGCTGCCTAGAATGCCAGAGAAAGCGGGCTCTGGGTTTGGAGTCCTAGAGTCGTGATCTTACATAAGTTACTTAACGTTTTTGTGTTTCGGTTTCTTCATCTGTGAAATGGGGATAATATACCCACCTTCTAGGATTCTTGTGAAGATCAAATGAGTTCAATCAAGTAGAGTCAGATTAGCTTCTAGTCCATTGTAGGTACTCAAAAAACGCTAACTTGGGCTTCCCTGGTGGTGCAGTGGTTGAGAGTCCGCCTGCCGATGCAGGGGACGCGGGTTCGTGCCCCGGCCCGGGAAGATCCCACATGCCGCAGAGCGGCTGGGCCCGTGAGCCATGGCCGCTGAGCCTGTGCGTCCGGAGCCTGTGCTCCGCAACGGGAGAGGCCACAACAGTGAGAGGCCCGCGTACCGCAAAAAAACAAAACAAAACAAAATAAAAAACCGCTAACTTTTGTTAGTAGCAATGGACTGAAACTTTCCAAGGTTTCTTTTTTCGACGTCGCTTGCACGAAGAATGAATTGCTCCTCCTTCTGGGCATGTGGGTAAATCTGTTATAGCATTTATTTCATTCTCTAGTGATGGGAATTCAACAATACATCACCGTGCCTGATAGAACACCCATCTCCTAGTAGATGCTTCATAAATATGATTCACCTGGGTCTATGCTGGGACGTCTCAGGCACAGTGTCTACCATGGCTGTAGCAGTCAGAATGAACTAAGATATCCTGTGGTAACAAACAGCTCCCAAATCTCAGTAGCATCAAACATCAAAGGTTTATTTCTCAGTCACACTATGAGTCACTCGCTGTTTGGTGAGGGCTCTACACCACATTGCCCTCATGTGGGACCCAGGGCAGCAGAGCCTCCTCTCTGGGACACCCCAGGTCACTTACAGCAAAGGGAACAGAGTGTGGCAAATCTCACATTGGCTCCAAAGGGCTTCTGTCTGGAAGCGACAAACTTCTGTTGACGTTTTACTGGCCAAAGCAAATCAGGTGGGATAGTGCCAGCCTACCATGTGCTTAAGATTAGGATATTGGCAAACAGCCCTAATGACCCAGTTCCTCATCTGAGGATCAAAATGTTACTTCCTGAGAATGAGAGCAGAAGCAACGAGTGGTTTATGACTTCAGGCTGGAGAAATGAGGCCCTGGCAGCTGTACTCAAACCCCTGCAGAGGCTCCAGGCCAAGTGCAATAGAAATGACAACAGGACCACCAGCTGGCAGGCTTGGACTGTGCAAGGCTTAGCCCTCAGAGGTAGAGTGGACATGCAGAAAGGGGACAGAGAGTTATGGTGCTTGGCAGGATACCTATCCAGCTCCTAATTTATATTTAGACTCCACCCACAGCATCCTGGGAATGCAAGACAGGCTGCCTCCCTGACATCGGAGGGCCATTTCCTCCTGATGGACAGGGCTCTCTGCTATCCTTTGGCCCATCCCAAGGTGACTTCTCACTCAAAATGATGGTGTCAACTCATTCTGGCCAAGAGAACAATTACATGACATTCCTGAGTGCTCTGCAGCTGCTTGTCCCGGCAGAACCATGGGGCAGGCAGGGCTTCTGCAAGGACAACCTACAAATGATCCCCAGAGTTATGTCCAACCTCCCAAACCCAGCTCTGCGGCAGTGCCAGATTTATAGTCTTCCCAACACAGAGAGGTGTGTTTTACTAAAGGGACAAGGCTCTGGAAGAATGAACTTCAGTATCTGAAATTCAATCAGCACAGCCAGGCAGATTAAGAGTTTCAGACAATCACATAAAGCGGCATTTACAAAGAGACATGACTGCTTCCCAAACTCACGGTCGCCCAGATGCCTCAGAGTCAGGCACCTGGGATCACCCTTGGGAGTGTGGAAGCAGACACAGCGATGGTGGCCCTCTCCTGGAAGCCATTCCATGGTCATCCTACCAACCACAGGAAGGTTTAAGATGCTCTGGGATCCCTGCAGAGATGCCGACTCGAGTGGGATGTTTCTGCGAGCCAGGCACACATGGCGGGCCAGCAAGGCCCACACCAAGAGAAAGAAGAGCTGGGGCATTTGGGACAAGGGATTCTCTCTGCTTTCTCTCTAACAGGAGCATGCGCAGCTGCATCCCTTCCCTTGGAAGGCTTCCCAGGGACGCACAGCGGCAAAAACACACTGCTGCACAGACACAGTCTTGGAGAAGAGCCTTGCTGGTGTCTGGTCAGACTCTTGGGAACAACATGCCTGAACGGTGGCGTTATGCAGCATCTGTCCCCTTGACTGGTCATGCCACCCACGTTTTCTTCTCTGTTCTGTGCCTTCAAGCCAGCTGTGTTGTGAGGAACCATGGCAGCACCAAGCAGGCTCTCCTCAGAGGGGAGGTACATGGCAAGAAGGCCAGCACAGATCCCTGCATCTTCATCTCAGCCAGCCTGCATCAGTGTCCTTGGGTCGCCTTCTGCCCCAGCTAGCCGGCTGTGGCCAGAGAAGAACAAGATTGGGAAAGGGGCCTCAGGGTCACGTGGTACAATCCAGTAGGGAAGACTCTTCCAACAGTACATGTGACCCATCTTTCCCTTTCTCTCTGTCTCTCCCACATTTACATTTGCAACCAGCTCTCAGGTGAGTCTCTTTCAGAGGGCACTGATTTGGGATCTGGTTGATGACTCCTGGCTGCATTATTAGAGTGTGCCCTGAAGACTGGTTCTTGGTCAAAATGATGGCCTGAGAATAAGCATTGCTTAAAACTGCCCACAGAGCTGTCCAGGAAAAGCATGATCCCAAGACAAGGAGAGGAACGTTAATTAGATAAACTTTGCAACAGTCCTCTGGCCAATGAGTGTGCTAATACTCCTGCTGGTTAAGGTTTCTCTGGAGCATAACCAGAGCGGCCCCTACAGCTGCGTCTACATCCTGCCCATAGGACACTGGGAAAGGGAAAGCCCTCTGCACCTCCTGCTTCAGCACCTCGTTCCTGGACAGCGCACTCCCACTGCCGATCACCCGCTCCACGCCCCACTCTTGGAGCTGCTGAAAAGGAAGCATTGAGTGCAGGTTCTGAACGATGCCTCTGCACAGAGCCCGGGTCACGTGCCCCAGGGAGAGGTCAGAGGAGGAGATTCTGGTCGCTGAGGCCAGCTGGTCTGGCAGGTGCCTCTCGCCCAGCACTGTTGGAGTGATGGTTAGGCAGGTGTCTTTCTGCTGTGCAGCAGCCTGGATCACGCGTGAGTACACAGTGGATTCTTCAACCTCCAGGCCTGCCAGGAACAGAGAAGGCCTGTGTGAGTTCATGCACCCCCTCGCTGCAGGCTATAGAGTTACCAGGGAGCAAGGAGAGGTTGACTTGCTGCCTCTCCTCACTGTGGCTGGCTGCTTCCCAGCTCAGGACTCAAATATTCTGGCTAGTTGTGCTCTGCTCCAGACCCCAGCCAGCTTTCTCACTACAGACCCCAGCCCAGCCTTCAGGGAGAGATCTCGTAAGTGCTGCTGTGAGTCCTTACCATCCCGCAGCTGTGGGACTCTTGGTCCTAAGTGGACCAAATGCATACACTGATCAATAAGTATCATCACACCTGTTATTAGAGTCACAGGAATCCCAGGACCACAGTGCTGATCGCAGTCTAGCCTGCCCCTCGGCAGAGGTTACGAACAACCAGTCTAGACCAGAGCTCAGAGTTGAATATGCATGTGAATCACTCAGGGATCTTATTAAAACACGGCTTCTGATTCAGTGTGCCTGGGGTGGGGCCTGAGATTCTGCATTTGTCATCAGCTCCCAGAGGAAGCCAGTGCAGCTGGCCAGAGGACCACGCTTTTTGAGGAGAAGGTTCTAGATCAGTGCTTACCAACACTTGAGAGCATCAGGATCACCTGAGGAACTTTTATAAAATGCTGTGCTCAGGCCCCACTCCTCTCCCCGAAGCCAAATAATCAGCTTTTCTGGGGGGTGAAACTAGGACATCAACATTGTTTTTAAAACTCCACGAGTATTTCCAATGTATGGCCAAAAGTTCCCAAGGAGTCTCAACGTCAGCACATTTAACTTATACAAACTCAACTATACACCCTCAGGAATGAGAAAGAAAAAAATATATTTTTTCAATCAAATGAAACAATGTAGACATTTCATAGGAGGTTAAGTTATATAAACTACTAGCCTTCAAAGCACCCTCTGTTTCATCAAAATAAGAACCACGAAAATGCAAAAGACTTTTCTTTTTGAAAATCTTAGAGAAAATTTAAGTATTACCTACTCTTTCAGGGCTGAGCAAAACAGTCACTTCTGTATAAATAGAAACACCAGCCACCTCAGTAAACAGTCGACAGACTCAACCCAGTTAAAGCAGTATCTGAGTAAAGCGCTTGCCTGAAGGTTCTGATGACTGGTTCTGCATCTTTAAGACCTTTCTTGATTCAAGGCAAAACAAGATCAAAGTTCTGTTCTTTATTTTTTTATTTTTTTATTTTTTGCGGTACGCGGGCCTCTCACCGCCGTGGCCTCTCCCGTTGCGGAGCACAGGCTCCGGAGGCGCAGGCTCCGCGGCCATGGCTCACGGGCCCAGCCACTCCGCGGCATGTGGGATCCTCCCAGACCGGGGCACGAACCCGCGTCCCCTGCATCGGCAGGTGGACTCTCAACCACTGCGCCACCAGGGAAGCCCATACTCTCTTTTTTGAGGCGCATCTTCTCCCCTAACCATAACTGTGGAGGATCCTAATAGTCTCCTGGCTCTCCCTGGCCCCACTATTACTTTCTCTGTCAGTAACCTTGCATTTGAGGTTTGCCTTCTGATGGCTACAGACAGCGGAGAATAAAATGATCAAACATGAATGAGTGAAAAGACTGGTAGCACTTATTCCTGGCAAGTAGCACCTCTCCTGCTTTCTTGGAAGGGTCCCTGGAAGCTCTGACGTCTTCCTGCTCTCTTTAGGGTGCAACTGATCAGGGCTTCCTCTGCTCTGCATTTACAGAGAAAGATGTAACCTCTTTCTTCCAGGAGAGGTTCCCTTTCTAAGTACTTAGGGTAGAAATGAAATTTCTGGCCAGCTGTCTAGGAATAGGGAAATCATGCTTATCAGATGCATATGGGTCACTTGTAGGAGCTCAAAATCAGGTCATTTCAGGAAACATCCAACAGAATAACTAGGTGGGGCATAGGCCACAGGGAGCACCTGGGATGTTCATACTGGTCATGCAGACAGGTGTTGCTGACCCACGTCAGTCCTTCCAGGCTGGCTGGGGGTGTCAGGATTGCGGGTAAGTTCTGCCCCCTTGGCTGGGAATCCCTCAGGAATGCTCCATTTAAAGAACAGAACTTTGGGTCCGGGAAGATCCCACATGCCGCGGAGCGGCTGGGCCCGTGAGCCATGGCCGCTGAGCCTGCGCGTCCGGAGCCTGTGCTCCGCAACGGGAGAGGCCACAGCAGTGAGAGGTCCACGTACCGCAAAGAAAAAAAAAAAGAGAGTAGCTGATGGCAGCTCAGAAGATGAAAGAAGCCTACAACCTCAGATCCCTAAGGACAGAGGGAACGTGCTAGAATCTGGCTGGGTCTGAGACAACAATCTAGAAACTTACAGCACGTTCAGCACCAGGACACTGCCACATAGAAAGGACAAGCAGAGAACACACCACTGTGTGGGTCACCCTTACCTAGATCCGCCATCCACTGGATCAGCATGTGGACGAACATGGCCAGCACGTTGCCCCCATTGAGTGATGCTGCCACCGCCAGGTAGGTCCTGTCAAAGTACGGGAAGTAGGCGACTGGAGCTGCAGGGTCTGGAGTCTCCACTGGCTGGAATCCTGAAGGCATGGAGGCTACCAGCTGCACCGAGGTGCTGACGTTGAGAACTGGATGTGGTCCAAAGAAAGCAGAGGTTAGGCCTGTTGGGCTAACTCAGAGGCCACAAGTCACAACAGGGTCGGAGAGTGTGCCACAAATTCCTGGATACTCCTCCTTTCAGGGGGAAGAGCCTAGTTCTCCACCTCTGAGTGTGGGCTGGACTCAGTGACTGGCTTCTAATGAAGAGAGTAAAGCAGAAATAACAGCGTGTGACTCTGGAGACCAGGTCATAAAAGGGCACTGCAGCTTCCGTCTTGATCACTTGCTCCAGGGGAGGCAGGTACCACGTCGTGAGCAGCCCTATGGAGAGGCCCACTGGGTGGTTGCTGGCATAACTGACCCCATCTTGGGCCCGTATGGTCCCTCCTGTCCTTCCGCTGACCCTACCCAGGACTGTACTAGGTGGTGAATCACTTCTCTGTCGTCAAGGGCTTTGTAGTTAGTAGATATTATTTAACAACGGTTAGGGCCAGGTGGCCTCGATGCTCTGTTAGTTCCCAAACTGTGCTGACTTTTGCTGATGTATTCCCAGAGCCCATGAGACTAGTTACCCATTCAATCATCTTAACTTAGGAGTGTATGTCCTGTTTCCAGGCACCCACCCTCACGCCCTAGGTTAACTATAAAACTGTCCCAAAGGCCCCTTGGTGGTGCAGAATGTAGCTGCCAATGCTTCCAGATCATTGTCTGCCTGATCCCACTCTGTAAGTTACTCTAAAATAAACTGACCCATTGATTATATGGAGCCGCCTGCCTCATTTTTCAGTCTCAAGATGCATTCTCAGTTCGGTGGGTACTTTTCATTCCCTCCGTCCTCCAACACCTACAAGGAGCTGAGGCCTCCTGCCAAGAGCCACATGAGTGAGCTGAGAAGTGGATCCTCCTGCCCAGTCAAGCCTTCGGATGAATGCAGTCCCAGCCGACTGACAGTGTGATTGCAATCTCACAAGGGACCGTGAGCCAGACCATCCAGCCACACCTAGACTCCTGACTCTCAGAAACTGTGTGAGATAATAAGTGTTTGCTGTTTTAGGCTACTAAGTATTGGAGTGATTTGTTACACAGCAATAAGCTACTATTCATAGAGAGTCAGACCTCAGCCCAAGTGTTTTATTCTTTGGGAGGTTTCATTCATTTTTGGTGGGTACCACCTCCTTCTCATTTCCAAGGTGTGCTTCTCAACCTCCCTCCACCAGCAGGGGGGATGCTCCCAGATCTAGAACACAGGGGATGATTTTCTCCTCTAGATGGAGGCCAGAGCCTACAGACTGTCCCAGGAGTCTCTTCTCCATTTCTCACGAGACCTGGCCAGAAAGCCTGTTCCTCTCAGTCTGTTGGGGCTAAACTAACTGAGGTCAGCATCCAACTATCCTACCTACTGGGAGGCAGAGGCAAGGAGAGTGAAAACAAGTCTCAGAAAGTCAATAACCTTGACTTCCTGCCACATCAAGCCTTTCACCATGACGATAAACCAGAAGCATCATGCCCTCCACCTATCCCCTCAGGGGGAAGTGTCAGTGAAGGGGGCCTACCAGCCTTGCTCATGGACACCGCACAGCTGGGCACAGGCCAGCAGCCCCAGTCTAGAACCAGAGACCACAACCAGCTCAGTGAAGATGGAGCCTAAATCTTATTCCCATTTGACCAGCCCCTCACTCACCATCTAGAAAGGACATTTATATCCAGGCACGTGACAGCTCTCTGTGGAGGGAACAGCCTAAGATTTGAAGACTACCAGGTAGGAGGAAAGAGCCAGGCTCTTTATAGGCACCATCCCAGTGCATCACAACAACTGCCCCATGAGAAAGGCATCATCATCCTCATTTTGGATGATGACAAGGGCTCAGGGAGAAAATTCAGGAGAAAAAGATGGGGTTTTTGACCTTAAAAGATTTTATCACATATTTGTGCAAACAAAAGTGGCAGAATCTGGATATATGTATATGTATAACAGATTCACTTTGTTATACACCTGAAACTAACACAACATTGTAAATCAACTATACTCCAATAAAAAAAATTTTTTTTAAGTGGCAGAATCTCACCTTTCCCTCTCACCTAATCTTGAATTAAGAGGAATTACTACCAAAAACAAAACAAAAAGTCACTTGAAATTTTATTTTTTAAGAATGTAATAAAATAGGAATAAACTACTGCTTCAGAGGATAATGCTGGTCAGAGTTTTTAAACTCAAGGTTAAATTGTAATAATTCTAACTGATGGAGGACAAAAAGATGTGATGACAAAGAAAATCCGAGTAAGATGAGTGACTTCTCTGTTCCCCTTGATAACAAGGCGAGGCTCTCAAAGTGGGCCCACTCAGCCAGGCTGCCCTGAGGATCAAATGAAACACACAGCCTGCCTTCACCCTGCTCGGGGAGGCAGACCCAAAGTCTACCCCAGCCCCAGGAGGGGCAAACGACAGCCCCCAGGCCATATCCAGCCTGCCATCTGTTTTTGTATGGCCCAGGAACTAAGAAAGGCTTTTCCATTTTTTTTTAACGATAGCTTTATTGAGATATAATTCAGAAAATTCACCATAAAATGCACCCTTTTAAAGTGTACAGTTCTGTGCTTTTTAGTATATTCACAGAGTTGTACAAACATCACTGAGATCTAATTTTAGGACATTTTCACCACTCCAGAAAGAAATCCCATACTGGTTAGCAATCAACCCCATTCCCAGCCCTAGACAACCATGAATTTGCTTTCTATCTCTATGGATTTGCCTATTCTGGACATTTCACAGGAATGGAATAATACACTATGTGGCCTTTCACTTTCATTCACATGTTATAGCATTTTAGCTCTGCAGATACACCACATTTTTAAAATCCATTTATCAGTCGATGGGCATTTGGGTTGTTTCTACATTTTGGCTATTATGAATAAGGCTGCTAGGAACATTTGTGTACAAGTTTTTTGTGCGGACATGTGTTTTCAATTCTTTTGAGTATACACATAGGAGTGCAATGGCTGGGTCCCATGGTAATTCCATGTTTAACTTTTGAAGAACTGCTAGACTGTTTTCCAAAGGGACTGCACCATTTTATAATCCCAGTAGCGTGTTCTTACCTTTTTAAAGGTTGAAAAGAAATGAAAAGAAGAATATCTCATGACACATGAAAATTTTATGAAATTCACATTTCAGCATCTATAAATAAAGTTTTATTGGAACACAGCTACACCCACTCACTTATGCATTGGCTATGGCTGCTTTCCTGCCCCAACAGCTGTTAAGTAGTTATGATAGAAACAAAATGGCCCACAAAGCTTAAAATATTTACAATCTGGACCTTTACAGGAAAACTTTGCCAGCCCCTGCCCTGGATTGCTGTCTCCCCTTCACTGTGACTCTCTTACATGGAATACAGGGACGTCTGCATTTCTACTCAGATCCGAGGAACTTTCGTTGACAAACACACAATAACAAAACCCCTAATCTATTGAATAATAATCTGTTTTCTTGGTCACGGAGACACATAGAAACCAGCCAACTAGAGAGAGTCATTTCCCTCACCTGTCTCTAGAGAAGAAAGGCACAGACTGTGGTCAGGACAGAAATTGCCCTGCTGAATTGTAAGCTCCCGGGGCAGGGGCTTCACCTGTAGGGATGAGGGTGTTTTTCATGTTTGTAACATAATGGTCGAGGACGCTGCGACTGCTGGCTATGTGTGCCCCTCGGACCCTGGCACAGAGCTGGGGCTTAGGAGGCCCCAGTAGAAGTCTGAGGAGAGAACCAAAGACAGACTTACCTGCGTCTGTCCTTTGGGCCATACAGGAATAGACAGAGGCCTGCAAATCCCCCAAGGCCACGCCCACCTGTGTCCCCTTTGGGATCTCGAACCAGGCCTGGGAAGTTCTGCCTGCCACGTTGCCAGGCTCGGTGACGTCCGGGAGCAGGTGGACGGGAAAGCCTGCGTCCCTCAGTCTGCAAACCAAAAGTGGACAGCATATCTACCTGGTGCTTGGTTTTCTGTTTTCTGTTGTTTCCAGGAAACTCAGCAACAGAAAGCGCAATAGGATACACATTCAAGAAGGGAGGGCAGAATCCAGTGTTTTCACAGAGGGCCTCTTTGGCTTTTTTTTAAACCATGAGGAAAAGCCTTGAGTTATTTAAAGAGTGAACCCTGGCTTTCAAGAGCTTGGGATGGGCCTCTTGGAGAAGACCTCAACCAGTTTGAGCAGAGGTGGTCAGAAGGGACTGGATAAGAAGCAGATTTCATGGGCATCCAGCCTCCTGCATTTGAAGGGAGAGCAAACACTGTGCAAAGGGAGGAAGCTGGAGTTTTAGAGCAAAGTCACAGCTGGTTAGCACAGGCCAAACCAAAGTCAAACTCATCAGTCTCCTGAATACCAAATGCATCCATCACTCACGGTTAGTGAACACGGGGCTGCCAATTTTATAAAACATGCTGGAAAGTCCTTTACCTGAACTACCAGGTGCTTTTTGTTTTATTACAGAGCTCAGAATTTGGGCCCTGGAGGCAGTGAACTTATAGAGCACTGGACTGCTGGACCTGAAAAGGCAAATAATTGCTTAAAGGGAACTTAAAAGGCATCCCTTAAGCCTACTACTCCCATTTCTTAACCCTATTTTAAAATACATTAGGGTGGGGGAGAGAGATAGTTAGGGAATTTGGGATTGACATGTACACACTGCTATATTTAAAATGGATAACCCACAAGGACCTACTGTATAGCACAGGGAACTCTGCTCAATATTATGTAACAACCTAAATGGGAAAAGAATTTGGAAAACAATAGATACATGTACATGTATAACTGAATCACGTTGCTGTACACCTGAAACTAACACAACATTGTTAATCAACTCTACTCCAATATAAAATAAAAAGTTCAAAAAATAAAATATGTTAAAGAATGAATGTTGTTCTTTGGAATCTACGGGCTGGCTCAGGACACAGAAAGAACTGGGGAGCCCACCCTAGGTCTGGGCAACAGTGGAGGAGCAGGCAGCATGGCGTGGTGGGTGGCGCCCCTCCCCAAGAACTTCACTTACAGTCAGGCCCACCCCTGCCCAGGGACTGGAACAGGCTGGAGAGTGTTGGAACCTGATTTTGGCCTTGTGGAATCCTCCATTATTCCCAGATGGGAAAGCCCCACTGAAGCTCCCGCTTTAGAGGTTCTGCCCTTCAGCCTCAAGCCAGCCTGCATGGTTATACTCACATCTCCAAGTTCCAGCTTTGGTTCCTGGTGTTGAAATATCCCCAGCTAGCGGCATTCTGGTCGGACATCAGGGGTCTTGTCAAGCCACACAGCATGGCAACCACATAGTCATGGATAGTGCCAGCTGCATCGTAGGACTTCAGGAACTCTGGGCTGTTTTTCATACCCCAAACAATTCAACGTGGTTTAATATTGACTTGAAAGCATGTGCTGCACCTAACTGTGGGCAGTGTGGACTAGACATGGCATAGCTGGGTAGCAGCCAGAACCCCACAGGCTGTGGATCCCTAGCAGCTGAACCTCCCAACCCCTCCAAGCCAAGCTGGCCAGAGTCAGCCTTAGGGGAGGGTACTCATAGGAGGACACACCGTGCCTGGGAAAGCAGGACATCAGCCGTTCTCAGCAGCCCTGATCCCACCGTGAACCCATCATGTGATCCTTGGCAAATCCCTTGCCCTCTCGGGTCTCTTCTTTCCCCCTCTAGGTGAGGATCAGATTACCAGTAAGAGCCCTCTGCAAAATGAACCAGTGGTAGACCAAGTCTAAGTCTTGTGACTATACCCTGTGCTGGGCCACACTCACTGAGGGACAATCCAGCACGTGGAGTGATGCTGACCAGCTAGAGGTACAGCTCCCTAGCCACTCTCGTTCCCCTGCAAATCCGTCACCCAATTCAAAGAACAGGTGTCCGTACCTATTTTTCAAAAGCCAGAAGATGGTTGCACAGCCAAACCCCGTGGCCACACTGAGATGAGACTCTGGCTGGGGCAGAGAAGCGAGGAACTTGCTGCCACACCTGCCATCCTGCCACGTTACCAGGTGGCTCACGGCTCTGGGCTCGAACACAGGGGCAGCCCCTGCCTCTGTCCATTCACAACCTGGAACGAAGGAGATGACCAAAAATGGAGAAGGGAGCAACGGACTAGCACCAGCATGTCTTGAGACTACTCTGCTAGTGAGCTTATAGGACGGACTTTATCACCCATGACAACGCTTCACTCACACTCAGGGGTTCTGGCCAGTACCCAGAAGAGCAGGGAGTGAATGGACCTAGAGATTGTCATACTGAGTGAAGTAAGGCAGACAGAGAAAGGCAAGTGGTATCATATGATATCACTTACATGTGGAATCTAAAAAAAAAAAAAAAAAAAAGGGACAAAT